>NC_072737.1:107452989-108057255 GCF_026930045.1 Uloborus diversus | reverse complement strand
GCCAACTTGGCGACAAATTTGGCAATTTTTTTTTTTAAATCTGGTTTTAATTTGGCCACTGTTTGGGATATTTAAATTGTTAACTATTGAATTCCATTAAAATTGACAATAATGGGGAAATAACATTAAAGTGGTGTAAAAGGAAGTCATGTGATGCACCTATCAGCTCGTTTAGTTTAAATATTAAGGTCTATAACAAAATATCGGTAAAGTCACGGAATTCGATTGTCCCACACATGACGATGCAAAGACCCCTTTACTTCTTTGCTAATTTCTTAAATCACCACAAGGTGGATAAAGCTGTAGAACTGCGAATTAAATCATTGACTTGACGAAAGGTTATATCAGTATTAGAATTCTTCAGGTAAAGAATAGAGAGTGCAAATCAATAATAGAGACACGTAAACAATAATTAAAATATGAAAATATTACATTTTCACTTGAAGTGAATGTTTATATCCATAGTAACGTACATACGTCATATCATGTCGTTTAACCTGGTATATTTCCATGAAATCAGCAGCGCAATTTTTGTAAAGCGTAGGATTTTTTTGTTCCCTTTTTACCTCGTTCCCGTACAAAGAGTTTGCATACTTAGTTATGAAATGCAAAACACGTATTTCAAATTATTTTGTACCTTTTCTTCTCAATTGAAATTATTTACGAAGAATGAAGCATTTTGATTTTAAAACAAAAATAGTAACTGACTTATATCATTTTCTACGCTTAATAAATGTTCGTTGCATCTCAGGAAATTTTGACGCATACTTTCTTCGACAAATGATTTAGAAATACCCTCCTTAATTGAACCGTTTATTTCAAAAACCAATCAAGTGACAAACTCTAAAATTTCGAAAAAACATTTTTACTTTCGTATTACAATTTTTCTATAAAGATTACAATTCAAATTACATTGAACGATTTAATATGGACACATAGAATGTTTTCCTAAAATTAGCAATTTTGTCGCTTGACTGGTTTTTGAAATAAACGATTCAATTGTGTATAGTTAATTCACTTGCATACGTTTTAAAATAATGTAACAGAAAAGACTTGCTACGAGTAAAACTTTGTTATAGGTGTGTACAATCATTTATATGTATCAATTTTTGAAGCATTGAACTATATTAAAAGTATAATAAAAGCATTTTGCGTTATTGCAGCGAATTTTCATGTAATTCTGACACTAGTTTAATAAAAAAAATATCGGTGTGGGCAGAGGTAATCCAGTTTCAACTCAAGTGTTGGTAGCTTTCATAAATATCTAATGATAATCGAAAGAATCGGGTCAATCAGATTGGATTTCTTGCTTTGCTGAAAAGTTCTTTTAAAACAGTAATGTACATTATTGGTATGAACCTATATTTAAGATTAATTCTGCCGTGTGCAGGTACAGTTCACCAACGACAAATTTTGCATATCTATCTATATATATATATATATATATATATATATATATATATATATATATATATATATATATATATATATATATATATATATATATATATATATATATATATATATATATATATATATATATATATATATATATATATATATATATATATATATATATATAGCCTTTTTGTCACCTATTGCACGTTAGCTTTATTGTACAAGCTTGCTTATTTGGTTTCCGCTAAAAAATATAAATACGTGAAAAAAAACAAAAAACAAAAACAAAAAAAAACGTTTAATTTCAACATTTAGCTGTTGTTGGTATTGAATCAAAAACTCACTTCTTGAAATATCTCGAAAACGCATTTATGCATATGCTGCCGTTTACCAGGCCACGGCAGTATTGTAGAAATGCATCAAGTCCTTTCTTCCTTTGAGTTCTTGAATCTTGTTTTTAAAAATGTTTTATCGAAGTGAAAACCGAAATAAAAGAAAAACAAATATGAACATAGTACATTAAAAAATATATATAAAGCAAGATTCAGGGATGATCATCCAAAAAACGGTCATTGAAATGATAATTTTTAGAAGCCTTACTATTTTAAACTAACTTTACTTAAATTGGCTTTTAAAGGTCAACTGATATCGTTGTCAGAGTAATCAGGATTTCTTTGAATTGTTTTCGCAGAGAGGATAATTATTAAAATATAAATTGAAAATTCTCAACAACGAACGTTGCAGTCTTCTCAAAGCAAATAAAAATACTAAAGTTCAGGAAAACATTTGGAGCATTTACCGACAACTCTCAGAGTTGATATAGTAATCATCTGAACTTAAGCTCAAATTTCATAACATAATTAATAACTACTGTTTTAATCTGCGGTACTGTTTAATGTTTCATACTGTTAGCAAATGTTATTTTACGTTACTGTTGCATGAATAGTTGTTATGAGCACATTTTAATTTCTAGGTTTAAATGTGTGTTTTTTACGAAACAAAGTTTTTATCAATTAGTTTATATTACTCAAAATTGCTAGAAAATAAAAATCATTACCGGTAAAATTATTTTTTACTTGTAGCATTACATCACTTAATAATTTTTAACATCTCTGACAAAAAATAAAAACCAAAGAAAGAGCTTTTAAATAATGACAATGCTTCCGAGAGAACTCTCCATTGAACAAAATTTCAAATATAATGTTATGTTTTTTCACGTTGTGTACTCTCTTCAGAAAAGAAATCTTTTTTTTTTTTTTTTGTACTTCCATTTCTTCTCCAGCAACAGGTAGTGACCTGAGAATAAAGACTTTTTCCCCCTTCTGAGTGGTAAAAGCAGTATTAAATTCAATAGCCACAGGCGAAAGAAGAAAGATGGTGGATTTCTTGAGATAAAATCTAGAATTACATGTCCTCAAACGTAATACATTTCTTATGTTAAATAAATACCTTTGTGCTTAAAAAGTAAAATAATAAATAACATTGTCAAAAAGCACAAATAGCAGATTAACTGCAGACACGTATATCGGCGTTGCCAGGAACGACTTTTTCAATGCAAAAGATGTTTTTTCACCCATAAATTTATTTATTTTGCATTGAAAAAGGCGTTCCTTGCTACGCTGAAACACGTGTCTGCAGTAATCTCCAATTTGTGCTTCTTGACGTTGTTATTTCTTATTTTTATGTGTTACTCATACTCTTTTAAAAACTACGTCGTAATATGAAAGTATTTACTGCGTTCTGTTTGAGATTTAATCTTACGAAATAGCCTATTTAATTGATAAACTTTCAACTCATGGTCACGTCATACCTAACTTGGAATCATTACCATTTTTATTTGGGTTCATTAAATGGAATGCGAATTTTACGGTCTTACTTATCGTGATTCTAGTTATGTATAGTTTTCAATTTTTATTTATTTTATGTCTCTGAGTATTACATATTCTTTGATTTTAATGGCTGTACTGTCTGACCATCGATTACATGGAAAGGCTAATATCCGGTTTATAAGCGGAAACGGACGTATCTATTAGTTTATAGGGATGTTAGTTGGTTTGTTTTAGATGTGCACTTTTGCCGCTCTATTATTTAGCCTTAGTTTTGTAAGAATGAAAATTTTCTCACAGCAACATTACTATAAAGTAAAAATCATGCAAGAAAAGGTTATAAATGAACGAAAAATTTCCCTTTAATTAAACTGAGTAAATATAAACAATTAACACTGCATTGCATTTAAAATCTGGAGCGAGTTTTATGCATAATTATTTGCTTTACATATTGAGTTAGTGTCCTAATGACCATCCTTTGGAAGAAAAGATAATTTAAGCAAGTGTGTGACGTAAAATACACACAATAGAAGTAAAACTTGTATCTTTTTTTTTGTTTTGTATTCTGAACTGTCACTACACTCGCTCAATTTCTTTCAAGACACGTTCTTGTTCTTTCTGCGCCTGACTTGGGCCTATTCACAACAAAATTGTATATTTTAATGATGAAAATAAAACATAAACAACGGGGAAACTAAACAATACTCAAAATCACCTTTTTCATTGCTGCCAAAAACAACGAAAAACAGTAGTACTTATGAATTTACTTTGTTAATAAAAGTTGACGAACTAACTTCAAGGCTGAACTTTGGCAATGTGGATTACACTTTTAAACTGATGACTTGACTGGAATCAAAGAAATTGTCGAAAACTTGCAGTATTTGATAAGTTTAAAATCCACAAATATA
This sequence comes from Uloborus diversus, assembly GCF_026930045.1. Lineage (NCBI taxonomy): Eukaryota > Metazoa > Arthropoda > Arachnida > Araneae > Uloboridae > Uloborus > Uloborus diversus. Next base: position 108,053,123 of record NC_072737.1, on the reverse strand, counting down.
TGCTTGCTCATGTTCAGCCCTGAAATCAATTTGCTAAATTTGTTAATTAACTCACTAATTCATTGTTTTTCTTTCGACAACAATGAAAAAGTGGAAGTATAATTACTATTATTTTTTTATTGTTTTTGGCAACAATTAAAGAACAACTTCGTAGCTTTCGTCACACAAAAAGGTTGAGGATCAGAATTTCAAAGTCCTTGCAAAAAAAAAGGGCTCACCACAAAAAAAAAAAAAAAAAAAAAAAAAAAAAAAAAAAAAACCAGCAATTTTGTCGTTGCCGAAGATTGATTGGTTGGTTACCGTGATTCAGTATACACTCACTTAAATATTCAGGATTCGTTTTAAAACTAAACCCTTGGTAAAAGTCAATAGACAGTTGAAAGAATTTTTAAACGAAAATCAAATTAATGTTCATTTAGCTCTTTCATTTCATCTCTATTAACTTTATTTTTTCGTAACTGTTTCACGCCTGAAGTAACATTTCCGAAATAACTCAATGATGATACCGCCCCCAACGGCAACGAACGTTTCAAAGGAATCTCGGAATATTTTCTCCCCGAATAATCTCATGGCTTAAATATTCAAGATTTGCTTCGGGAACAAGAAATGTCACAGATGAATGCAATACATATTTAGGAGGCATCTTAATGTAAATTAAATTAAAAGTTCATTCAGTTCTCACATTTCAAAGTAGTTCTTTTAAGTAGGTAGATTTTTTTACTCTTGTTTCAGGTAAATGAATCAATTATGTTCGGAGCAAGAATATGCAAATATTTCATTAAATATGTGTCGCTAAATGTCTTGCTAAAACGTTGATTTAATTAAAGTGAAGTGACACGGGAGGACCTTCGCTAATTATTTTACAAGAATATTGTTTTGATAATGTGAATAGTAGGAGAATTAAGTTTCTGAATACCTAGGCGGCAAAATCGAAATGAAGCTTTACAAACGTAAGGTCAACATTGATAACAGAAAGTGATTACAAGATAAAAGCAAAATGCTCATTTATTACAGAAAAAATCCCAAACAAATGGGGGTTTTAGTCTCCCGTTGAACCACATCCAGCGTAGATGTACGAGGCAAAACAGACAAGGATTGAGGTTCAATCTACCGTGGGCAGGTAAAGGGCAGTACTGTTTGACCGCGGACTGTATGTAATTCGGCAATCTGCCAAGTAAAGACGATTCCATCTGAATGAATCTAGCAGGGGAGAATTCGCAACTCCAGAGCTTGAATACGCTACCTTGCGGTGATCAACAACACTAATGAAAAAGGTAAAACATTCCACTCGACGTGTTTTCTTTGGGGTAAATTAAAGGCTTCAGACAGTTTATGATGTAATGTTATTTCAGAAGAATAGAAAAGAAAGCTTCCCACAAACACGATGAAAAATTACTATCATTCACTAAGCGTCAAAGCAAGTTATAAGTTACGGCGTGTGTTTGTTTTACCTTTTTCATCCGCCATTAAACAGTGGCTGCAGCGCCCCCTATAGTTTATTCGCAACGCCAATAAATTATAGGAGGCGCTGCAGCCACTGTCTAATGGCGGACGAAAAAGGTAAAACAAACACACGCCGCAATTTATAAATTGCTTCGACGCTTAGTGAATGACAGTATTTTTTCATCGTCTTTGTGGGAAGCTTTCTTTTCTATTCTTCTGAAATTACATTACATCACAAACTGTCTGAAACCTGTAATTTACCCCAAAGAAAACAAGTGGAATGGAATGTTTTACCTTTTTCTCTAGTGTTGTTAATCTCCGCAAGGTAGCGTATTCGAGCTCTGGAGTTTGCGAATTGGAGTTGCGAATGTAAAATAATGATGGAATTTCAATGCACGCGTTTTATAGTGTCACTAGCGCTTTATTCATTTATTGCATTCTCTAAAATAAAATAAGGGAAAACAAAAATAGTTACCATAGAAACAACAAAAAGAAAGGAAAATATTTTCATTTCGTTCAGGAACGTAAAAGCAAAATGCCCAAAACTTTGTTGTGAATTAACAAATCAATTATTTTTTGCCGTGAGAATATAAATCGAATGTACTTTAGATTAAAAAGATGTTGCTAAGAGAGCAAATTTTCATTTTTACAAAACTAAGGCTAAATAATAGAGAGGCAAAAGTGCACACCTATAAACTAATAGATACGTCCATTTCCGCCGATAAACCGGATATTAGCCTTTCCATGTAATCGATGGTCAGACAGTAACTGCAACTTTTTCTTTTTTTTTTTTTTTTTTTTTTTTGCATTTTTGACACCTATTGAACGTTAGCTTTATTGTACAAGCTTGCTCATTTGCTTTCCGCTGAAAAGAAAGTACGAAAAAAACGTCTCATTCTAACATTTTCCCATCGTGAGTATTGAATCCAAACCGCGTTTTTTCAAATATCTCGAAAACTCATTTCTGCAGATACTGCCGCTTACCTACGCACGGCTACAGCAGAAACAGTCTGTTGCGTCATTTCGTTCCACATTTACTGTAAAGGCGCGACTAACTCAATCAAACTCGAAGACCGTTCTACTTAACGTCCAAAGTTATCCCTGGTATTTTCAGTAAGTACCGCCATATAGCAAGGACTAAGGCAGAAATACACGAAATACACCGCTAGCTCAGTCATTCCATCCGAGGACTGCAGGTTCGTGCTTATTAGCCCTCATCAGCCAGGAATAGGATCTTCTAATTATCTAAACAAAAGATTTTTTTTTTCTTGATTTCAATATTTGAAAATGACCGAATAATGTTCAGACAACTACTGGTAAAGTAGAAATATTAGGCATGACTTTCTTAAAATTTATGTATTTTATGTGAAGTTATTTGCTGGTAAAACTCCTAACAACTTTGAGAATCTCAATAGGTTATTCACAAAACTAATGCCATAAGGAATTTAATAACCAGTTCATCTTTGCATAAAGCATAATTCATTGATTGAAACATGGTACTTAAATTTTTAACACTATTAAGTTCGCTCCATTTTGTCTGTAATGCTTTAAACATGCACTATCACGAGGAAGAAGGAATTAAAGATTAGATATTCACGGCGAATAATACAACTATTTGCATTTTAAGGGCATAGTGATTTGGTCTTAATTTAGCCGTGATCGAAGTTGCTTGGTAATATGCAAAAATCAGACCAGGGGATTTTGAGATAGTTATAAAAGAAAAAAAATCATAAGCTGTCAAATCATGCAACAAAATGTAATCTAAATGCCAAATATCTGAACATCTAAGATAGAAATAATTATTCAAAAATACAGAAGTATAGCATTACATCAGACTTACAATCACAGTCGACTAAGTTCATCAAAGATTCTTAATCCAAAATGAATATGAAGTCTGCTATTCACTGCCATACACTGCGGAAGAAAAAAAAACGATTATGTAATTTTTACACCAACTTTTGCTGTATTCTTTAATTACGCAACTGTAATTTTATCTGAAAGGTTCTGCACTGTGAAATTGAAACTTTTATCATCATGTGATTCATGAAAGCGATAGGAAACGCTCTAACACATTCCAGTGTAAAGAAAAAGCACCACGTGCGGAAGTTAATAATGACGGCATCATTTGCAATCGAGCGTCAGGGGCAGAGTGGTTGGAGCAATGGTTTAGTGCGAGTCACATGATAGGTTTGAACAACGTCCCACTTCGAATGAACGTTCTCTTATTTAAGCTGTAAATGCTTTCAGATAAATCTGTAGCCATAAAATTGATATTGCCAAATGCAAAGAGGTGAAACTAGTGCGAGCTTTGTTTTTCGGTTCATGTACAGAAGTGTGTTGTAATATTTGTACCTCACAGCCAGAAGGACGTAAATGCAAAAAATGCGATTTTCTGTTTATTAGTGCATTAGATGTAGAAGCCCACCCTGCATCGAGCCATGTAAACGTAATTCTTTAAAAAAAAATCCTTCTCAATTTTTTTACCAGGGTTAAAAAAGCGCGCGTCTCATCCTTTGCATGTGACAGAAAAAAAGTTTTTTCTGTAAAAACGTGACTTACTTTCCTGTGACTCTGAGGTACAGATATTCACAGCACAGAAAGAAACAGCACCTTGGGAAATTTACAGCAGACGTTGCGTGAATCTGTGAAGTATTATGGCGTGGCAAACCGCATATTCATATGACAGTTTGTTGCGTTTTGATGAAATTTAAAACTGTGTCAAGAACTTGTCTGACACCCTGTTTCTGGAAATCTTCAAAATTTAAGTGCAATAAAGTTCATGTTGCTCATAAAGTTCATACAATGAAACAAAAGTCCAACATGCTTAAGAATCTTTGTAGCATGTTTTGCGAAACAACTGATATTTCTATTAAAATGGACAGCCATGTAACTGTAAGGTTATCACATTTTAAGCCTAGTTCATTTCTTTTCCAGGTACAAATAACAGAAGTACACTTGAAATGCCTGTGCATGTCATCGCGTGGCTACTGTGCTGTTACACCGTCACCAGGAGCCTGGCCACAACGTCCTTCCCAATCCCACCGAGTGGCCACCACCTCCTACTCCAACACTCCCCTGTCGCAGTGGCGTTGCCGCCAGTGGCGCGACGCCAGATGGAAGTGATGCCATCAGCGACGGAGCGGGAACCCTCCTGCTCGGAACTGCGCTCCATGTGGAGGCACATGAGGCGGATGGGGCGCCAGATGGAGTTCACCAACGAGATCCCCAAAATGCAGGATCCGTTCATGGCCAGCGCCATGCGCTACGGTGGTGTCCGGAGAAGACCGAGCAAATATCCGGATCCGAATCCGTACAGCTCGGCAAAGTCTTCCAGCAAAGAACTAGTCTTCCAAAAAGCAGATTTTAGTGGATCCCCGAATAAGGGACAGTTTGGTGAGATTGTGAGAAACTCAAACCAGCTATACGACTCTTCGCCCAACACTGTTTTGGATAATGGCGTGCCTCTTGGATTCAGCAAGTTCGACGATTATCCAGGGTCTAAATTCATCGGAAGCTCCGCCCATGTGCCGGGTCGCTTTGCCGACACGCCACTTCCAGAAGCATCATTAGGGTCATATGGGACTGTTGTGCACACACCAGAAGAAAGGGCTCGTTTCAGAGCCCTAACGAGAAGGCCTCCGGAATTCAGAAGGTAATAAGTGATACGCACAAAGTCTCTTTAATACATGAGCCGTTGAGAGTTAAAGTGGTGTTGATCAATAAAACAAGATTTTGAGCAATGGAAACTTTCGTACAGCATACTACCGCTGTTCCGTTTATGATTACTGTCTACCCTGAAATGATAAAACCTGCACTTAAACCACTTTCGCATGAACTAGAATGACGTAAAAACTTTCTTTAATGGAGTAAGTGCAAACTTTAAAAAAACAAAAAAAGACGTATCCCACCTTTTGCTCTCAACGGCTCACATAACCTTCACATCGTTCAAAAATTAGATAATTTCATAGCATCACGTGTAAGGTATACGAGCAAGACTGAATAAATCTGGACAACCAAATTCTTTTCTTCACTTAAAGTCACCAAATTACCCAAAGAACGATCTTAAGGGTTCTGATGACAAACCATATGAAATACACACAAAGGGGAGTGGATTTTAAAAGTTCAAATGTCAACTTTATAATTGTTAAACTATGAGCTCATTGCAGCATTTTCAGTAAAAAAACGGCATTCATCAATGTAATAAATAAGCTTGTACATCAGTTTTCTAAAATTCCTTTTTGAGTGTTGTAAGATGCAAAAGTAATCCTGACTCTATAACTGTTTTTGTGTATTTTACATTCTTTTATGTTTTTGTTGTGGAATTAAGTTGTTTCCGTTTGCCGGATATATACTGTAGTCTTACTGTAAATAATTGGGTAACCTTACTCTGTAAAAGTGGTGGCAGCTAGCTGCCTCTACAGTCTACAGCATTGCAGTAACTTAACTGATGAAACTGGTGTAACGTTTCACATCACTAATAAAGATTGCACCAGTTTTATCAGTTAAGTTATTCCATTGCTATGGAGGAAGCTAGCCGTCAAAACAAGGTTACACAAAGTGCAGAATGCTGTCCCGGAGTAAGGTTAAACAGTTTGCTTAGTGTTGGGATAAATGAAAACAAAAAAGCTTGTTATTCTACCAATCTTTTTGGAAGATTATATTTCGATGTCAATTATACTATTGTGTGAACTACTATACTGTGTTCGAGGAAAAGGTAGTAAATAAAGAACACTTTTTGGCGGTGTTAACCACGAGTTTGGCAGGGACAGTAATAGATCAGCGCCAAGTAGATGGCAAAAATTGGTCTACTTTTTTTATTACTGTGAAAATCTCCAAAATTGGAAAATCTTCTGGTAACCCGTTTGTTTACTTTTCGTTCACCTTTTCTCTGAACAGAGTATAGCTATTATGTTAACATTTCGTTTTTGATTTTTCTTTAAATTTTATGTTAACAAAATTCTTTAAATCACTTTTTATGTCTTATATTTTAAGTTTACATTTATGAGCTGAAATTGATTTGCGAGATTTATTGCTGGAGCTTCACCTTTAAAAAAAAAGTATTTTAGCACCTTGATTTTCAAGGTAACTTATCTCTACTATTATAATAACTTTGTTTGAAGGATCCTCAATTCTGAAGAAATTGAGCTATTAAAAAAAAAAAAAAAAAAAAAAAAACGAGTTGATGCGTGCATTACATGACTTCCTTTTACTCCAATTTAATGTCATTTCCCCATTACTGGCAATTTTGATGTGATTCAATAGTTTACTCTCTAAATATCACCAACAGTGGCCAAATTGAAACAGATTTTTAAAAAAAAATCGCTAAATTTTTCGCCAAGTTGGCGACAAAATTTGACGACCAAAAAACTAGCGATATATTGCCAAGTGCCCGCCAAATAATAATACCACTTGAGTTTACATGGACATTAACAATGATTTCCCCACAAAAAGGGGCAAAAGACCCCTTTAGAGACACCCGAATACAACCAAAAAGGGAGGTGCACAACTAGACCCCACTAGGAGTCTACGTACTAAATTTCAACTTTCTAGGACTTACCGTTCTTGAGTTATGCGACATACATACGCACATACGCATATCCGCACATACATACATACGTACATACAGACGTCACGAGAAAACTCGTTGTAATTAACTCGGGAATCGTCAAAATGGATATTTGGCGTGTCTATACGTTCCTAAGCACTTATCCACTTGTGGTACAGTCGAAAAAAAAAAAACTTATCATTCATTCTGGGGTGAGTAAAATAGAAATTAAGGTAGGTTTTTGAGTGAAAATTTTTTCGCGAATACAATACTTCCTTTTTGTAAAAAGGAAGTAAAAAATGCTAAACACGGCACTTGACAACATTCAACAAGTCGCTTACTCCTTTCAAAAACGTCATATTTCAAAAATTAGCGATTTTGTGTTATGTCTTTTTTTGAACTGCCGTGAATGAGTATCATACCTTTGCAAGACCTGCATTTCTGTAACTTTATTTTTCACTGTTAGGAAGCAATATAAAGTGTCGTATTTGCATTTTAGGAATGTTCTTTTTAAGAATACCGATTTGTGGTTGATCCATAAACTTGAAACATCTGTGCGTGAGCGAAAACGTTAATATTTATCACGAAAACAGTATTGCACGCAAAAAAGAAGAGCATTTTTCATTCTTATCTTTTAATCAAGAACGATCTATTTGCAGTTACATCGATTTTGTTGGTATTATAAGAAGAACAATTAGTAACAATTATGACATTTTCTGAGATACTTCAAATAGTATCTTTGAAATTTAGAGCAAGTACGTCATAAATAGAACGTAACTTTTTAAAACTTACGCTTCTTAATATTCTTCTTCATGAAACAGAGAAATAGCCACCAGATCTTCCTGAAAAGACCTTATGCGTAAGAAAAACTTCAATCAGTGGCTTTAAATACTATAGTTTTACTACGTATCTTACTTTTAAACTTTAAAACAGCTCTCCTGAAAAATCACATTTTTCGAGATATGACGTTGATGAAAAGAGTGTGCGAAGTGCCATTTTCAATTCTTAACTGCCCTGATTCATAGTTGTATTACTTTGTAAGTCTCAGATCGAGAAATTTTATTTGAAATTAAAAGTGGCACAACTGCAAGTTTGGGAGAAAGGAAACTTAACATGTGTAGGTTCTGCTGACAGAGAGAGGATGCTTCCTAGTTGCATTTCCACAGCATAAGTCAAAAAGTTAAATTTTTGCTTTTTCTCACTTCTGTTGTTGGGATGCTATATGTTTTCTAAGCCTTTGTTCCAGCAATTTCAATGTTTAAGCAAATATTTCGCACCAATTAACTAATTTTGGGAAAGCAACCTCTCCCTTAACGGTTTTAATAAGTTATCAAAATTACTGAAAAAGTTGTTGACTTACTAAAACATGTTTGTTAAAACTAAGACAAGGTTGAACCTAGAAGTTTTGTTCAGAAGTAAACGACATACTTCCCTGTATACCGTTTTTAATTTTCTGAGTTAGCGTCAATATTTTCTTAATTAGCTAAGGTTGCAAATCATGTCAAACATACTTTTTAACATTTGAAACCGATTTCAAACAAAATTTTCATATCTTATGAAAAAACATGATGATATGGAATGTCTATCAAATCCAGTTTCTCAAATTGTTAGGATTCAGCTACTTTTTCAACCATTTTAAGCGCATAGTTTTGCGAGAGGAAAATTGGAAAATCAGAATTACAAAAAAATGATTTCATTCAATATATTATTTTGGTTCTGAATGGGCAGATATTAGTAAATCTCTTCGAATAATAAAACTGAAAGTTTGGATGTCTGGATGTCAGGATGTCTGTTTGTTACGCACGTAGGGTGCAGACTGTTCGGCCGATTTTCATAAAATTTGGCACAAAATTCGTTTCCAGCGTGGTGGAGAAAAATTCGAAGCGTTTTTATAAAAATCAGATTTTGTTCTTTTTACATTCGAATTTTAAACTAATTTTTCTCATAAATTTGATAGCTTGCATTCGACGAGCTCAACCGGTAGCGACCACAACGCAATGTACTAACCGACGATAGTACATAGATATATACGATCACGGCGATATCCGGTAGCGACTGGTCGATTGATCTCGTGACAGTTAATGACGTCAGCTAATGCTAAAGCATTGGAGAAGACGTCATTATTTGTTTTGTGATCAACCGACCGGTTAGTCCACGATCCGGCTGCAGAATTACTGCATCATCGAGTATAAAGTCAAAATCAAATTTTTATATTACATTACGAAAGGGGCAATGTGTTTTGGCTAGGTTGCCTAGCAAGAAGTGCCCTCAAGTATTTTTTTATCAGATTAATATTGCTTTACGTTTTGGGGTAAAAATGACGCATTTGTTTTTAAAAATAACTATGCTCTACTTCAAAGAAACTTGACTACCTAAAGAACTTGAAAAGTCTTTCATTCTAAGCAATCTTTAACAGCTGGCAACCCGGTGGCCGATCGGTGAGTAACCGGTTACTAATCGCAGCGCTCTATCATCTACCGGTCCCCGCACCAGTTACCGTTTTAAGCTGTTAATTGGTTGATTGAAGCACGTGATCATTATTTGTCACGTGATCGGTTAATCGGCAGCTAGCGTTTGAGATCGTCGAACGCAAGCATAGAGATGAATGGAATTCATTTTCTCAATTAAAATTAAAAACTTTTGCTTTTGCTATTCGCAACTCCAATAAACTATATGGGGCGCTGCAACCACTGTCTAATGGAGGATGAAAAAGGTAAAACAAACAAATTCCGTAACATATAACTTGCTTTGACGCTTAGTGAATGAGAGTAACTTTTCATCGTGTTTGGGGGAGGCTTTCTTTTCTATTCTTCTGAAGCCTGTGATTTACCTCAAAGAAAACAGTGGAATGGAATGTTTTACCTTTTTCTGTAGTATTATTAATCACCGCAAGGTAGCGTATTCGAATTCTGAAGTTGAGAACGGTTACGTCTTTTAGCTGCTTCGTTTTTTTCTTGATATGTATTTTTTAACTTTTTTTTTCAAAAAACATTTTTTGTATTTTATTCCACGGTGATATAAGCCCTTCTGTATTCGCAACTCCAGAGCTTGAATACGCTACCTCGTGGTGATTAACAATACTAAAGAAAAAGGTAAAATATTCAATTCCACGTGTTTTCTTTGGGGTAAATTACAGGCTGCAGAGAGTTTGTAGTGTAATGTAATTTCAGAGGAATAGAAAATAAAAGCTTCCCACAAACACGATGAAAAATTAATGTCATTCACTAAGCATCAAAGCAAGTTATAAGTTACGGCATTTGTTTGTTTTACCTTTTTCATCCACCATTAGACAGTGGCTGCAGCTCCCCCTATAGTTTATTGGAGTTGCGAATTACTAAAAATAAACAAAATTAAATATTTTAACTGCTTTGCAAAAATCGTCTGCTTTTATTTTGATTCAACTTTGGCGGTTTATTTATGTTTAGTAAAGCATTGAAACAAACTATGTCTAATAAACGCTTTGGAAATGTTCTTTCTAAAACGTTGAATTTCGAAAAAACTTATCATTTTGCTTTTAAAGCAAAAAACGAACGAAAGCTTCTTCAAGGCTTCTGCTTAGATCTGTAAGCAAACAAAATTTCGTTTTTTTTCTTTTGTCTTACTTTTATACATTTAAAGAAATACAGTTAAAACATACTTAAACCTGGAAATTCTTTAATTGTGTGGTTATTGCTGCTGATTCTAATTTATAATGTTAATATATTTTTTTAAGTTTAAAACCATTTTTGCTTCAAGTTAACTCCAGGAACAAGTGTGCCTTTTGTCTATAGTTTAAAGTTTATATAATTCACGGTTTGGTGTTTGATCTAATAATAATTAAATGTATTAATATCAAATATTATATATACTTTTAACCGAACTGTTCTAAAGAGTAAATTCAAAAAACAAACCAAACGTTTTTTGGAATTCACGAATCTAAAAATTTTACTAATTTTAGCCGTATAAAGGTAAAATTTCTACACTGTCATTGGTAATAAAATCGTGGAAGTAATGAGACGAAAGTGACGTTTTAAATTGTAAGTATTTGAGGTTAATTTAGAGATATCTCGAGAAATTTGAAGCCGCAAATAATGTGCCAAATTCAGTAAGAAGCGTTCATACTCAGGAACATTGAAAATAGTGCCCCAAGAAGGAAATATTGGATTGAAATGAAATTTAATGTACAGAATAATACAGATGAGAGATACACTTGATTACAAAATCTAGACAATTAAACAAATACTGGCTAAGAAACGAGATCAATACAGTGCTTCTTCAACAGCGAGTTGGACCACTTTTTACTGCAATACCTGCCGTAATATGGTCCGATATTGAGCTAATCAAACTTCTGATGTTGTCCTGAGGCAGATGGACCCCCAAATTTTTAACAGTCACTTCTAAATCTTACACAGAGTAGCACGGCGACATCTGGCGTTTCAGCTGATCCCATACGTGCTCTATAGGGGACAAGTCGAAGAGTGGACTGGCCATAGAAGAGTCTTAAAAGGATGTAAGAAGTCTTGAGCAACTCTAGCTGTATGCATGTGAGCATTATCTTGCTGGAAACTTGCTCCTGGGAGGACATTTAGGAACGATCCTAGATTTTGTTGCAGTATGTCATTAACATAACGCTGGCCCGTTAATGTTCCACGTACCACAACTTGACTGGACCGGTTATCATAGGCTATAGCCTCCCAGACCACTATGCCCGCTGTGCGTGCAGTGTGTCGTGCGATAGAATTGGTGGAATGGTACTTTTCTCCAGGGCGCCTCCACATCTGTGCGCGCATACTGTCTGACTCCAAAACGAATCGAGATTCATCACCGAGCATCACGTTTTGCCAATCTGAGGCATCCTGCGTCGCTCTGGCTTCGCACCATTGCAAACGGAGTGAACATGTTTTGGTGTTAAAGGGATTACACTAAAAGGGCATTTGGACTGCAGATTTACTTCCACAAGACGATTAGAAATGCTTCGGGGAACAACTGCTAAGCCTACATCTGTTGGTATGGTGAACGAGTCACTGTGGGATCCACGAGCGCTTGCCGCACGATCCTTTCATCGTCTCTCCGCGTGGTCTTCCTGGTCGCTCCAGACCCGTTTTTTTTGCACGCGGGTACCATCTCGTGTCCACTGCCTCCAACAGTTTCTAACGGAATACTCTGAACGGTTCACCTATGCAGCAACACGGCTCGATGACCAGCCTGCAATTTTCATGCCGATTATTAAACCTCCTTCAAATTAGCTTAGCTATGAGAAACGCTTTCTAACTCGTCTACCTGGCATCCTTCACTCATTAAGGTTCTCCGACAATCCAGATGTAATCGTAACATTTATAAATCTTAAATTATGCACTGGTTTTATAGCACCTTTTTCCCTATTTCACCGATACTGTGGGTAAACGATCATGCGCATTGACACCAAACTTGGATCATTTGCATATCAGATGTCACTCTTCTTATATGCAAAATTTCGCGATAATACCTTTCTTCTTTCTTGGAGCGCTATTTTCAGTGTTCCTGAGTGTATATGCAATAATGATTTTGTTTTCTTATGAGTTTTTCTCGCAAAAAAAACGGTTGGTGACAAAATAAGTCTTGTATGTACAGGTAGTCTCAAAAGACAAATTTTCAATTCTATTGAATACATGTAGATATCTGGAAAAACAAAATTACTGAACGCATAACAGACGTTACCTGTGAATATAAAAGCGAACCAAATGACTTTTCAATATTCTACTACGGCAAGGCCGCGCGGAAACAGCTAATAGTATACAAAGAAAGTAATAGCAGCAATACAAAGGTAGCTTTTTTATTAAAAACTTTCTTATTCATTTACAAAATCAAAAAGGAAAAATTTAAAAAGTGCTTACAATATAAATCGTTTTAATCAAACATAAAATTGTTTGTAGCTCTTTCTGTAGGGTAAAAATGTTTATTCTCTCGTGTTTCTTTTTTCTTTTTTCCCCGTTTCTATAATTTAAATGAAAACAAGCAACTTTCATCAAAAATAAATCGTCTGCAGCTCTTTCTTTCAGATAAACAATAAAATGAAAATAAATTCTGTCGAACATGTTAATGTTTAAATTTTTTTTAATTGTGCACTTTGGACGTATATTTTGAAACATGTTCTTCGTCTAAAACTCTTTCCAACAAAGTTTGTTGGAAGCGAATCCGCCTAATAGTTCGTGATTCGCAACTCCAACGAACTATAGGGGGCACTGCAGTCACTGTCTAATGGCGGACGAAAAAACTAAAACAAACGCATGTGGTAACGAAGAAAATGCTAAAAGTGTTGTGATTTTTGTTCGTATGTATGATTTTTTCGTTTTATCCTTTTTAAATCAATATTTTAAGTCTTTAGGATATTTTGGCCCACGTAGAAAGAGATTAGAATTCAAGAAGCATTACTAAACGTCAAACATTAATGCAAACTACGTAGTTCGTAGTTCTAAGCAGCCATTCCCACGATGTTGTATTCGATATTTATCAATTCTTCATAAAACTAAATAATAATTGTGGCCTGACAAGAATAACAATTAATACTAGAAAATTTAATATGACATTACAAATTATTATCAAAAGAAAATGATACTGCTTTGCCTTGCTTGGCTAGCGCTTATTGTTTTGCATTTGTAGCTGAGTTATTTCTCTCAAATTCCCGAATCGGTTAATTTAAAATTTTTCTGTTTCGATGTTTCTAATTTCTGAGTTACGATTTAATTATGTCATGTTATGCAAATCATCAACAAAATTCTCACGGAAATATGGTAGTAGTTTTCTTTTCAGTTGAATGACCATTATTTCGTTTAACTTATAAAATTCTGTAATCTTACTACCATTTTATTCCACTCATGATAAAAATTAAAAATCGTTTAACTAAAAACGCGAAATCTCGCCAAGGTTACTTTGCTCGCACAATACTAAAACTATAACCCTAAACAAATTTGGCCAAACCTTTCAGCTGAGAATAAAAGGAATAAAGTAAATTCTTTCTCGGTTAAACATTTTCCATTTTGTTCTACGATAATATATTCAAGAAAATATTTTGCATACTGTCCATTCCAACTGAATGCTGCTGTAAAATATGGTTAGTTAAATTAATTTAAGATTTAAAAAAAAACCCATATTCTTACAAATTCATACAAAACAATAATTTTTTTTACCTTGTATAACGTTATCCATGTTTGTTAATCCAGAGTTTTCGCTTTAACCATTCCTCAATCAACTCACATTTTAGAAGGAAATAAGGTGAACTAACATTATTCTGAGAAGCTCGAGAATACTACTAAGGGACGAAACAATTTCTGTAGCTGAAAACTACAGAAATCGAACTAAGACACATCAATTGCGTTAATAAATACTCACAACAAACTGCCTGTGTTTACGTCAACAGACACACATGGAACGCAACGTGGCAAAGTTTTAGTTTTTCCGGCAGTTTTGTAAATCACTGCAAGGTAGCGTATTCGAGCGCTGGAGTTGCGAATATACTTTTGTCTCAAATGCCGTAGGCAGGTTTCTATGTTAAAACTGCCCTTGCGTTTTTTTTTTTTTTTTTTTTTTTGTTCAACTCGCACTAGGAGGATCATTTTGGAGTCGAATAAAAATAATTCATCCAAATTTGCAGCTCTTTATCTCAAACAACCTTCGAGTTTTTCAACAAAACCTGTGTTTTCGATTTTAATTTTTTTTTCATAGTAAAATTCAAAATTAATGAATGGTAATTTTTTCCCTCATTCTTAGAAGTAAAATACATGAAAAATTATTATAGCCATAATTTTAAAACGAAAAGCAGATTTTTGGCGACGGAAATAAAATTTAAATATATTTTTTCAATGTTTTGCTGAAAAGTGTCACTCACCAAATTTTGTTTAAAAAAGAAACAATGTCTTCTATATTCCTCTACACTCGGGAATTTTTTTTTTTTTCGAATTTTTTGAAGCGGTAGAACATACGAAAAAAAATTAAAAAGTGATTTTTTTTTTCATAATTTTGCGTTTAAACAGATTTAAATACTTTTTATTGGCAAAAAAATCATTTGAACTAAGTCAGTATAAAATCATCTGCTAAATAAAAAAGAAAAAAAAAAAAAAAAAAAAAGAACTTTGAAAATATTATCTTATCTGGGAAAAAATATAAAGAGAAAACCATAAGAAACTAAGACATATCCTTCATAAAGTTATTAGAAATTAAAAAATATTTCTATTAAAAAGTTTTTAAATAAATATTATTCAACGCTAAATTGTACATAAAGACGATAATTGTAGGCTTGCCAGAGAGCACGGTTTGACCGGAAAGTCCCGGTGTAACGGCCGGTTTATTTAACGTCCCGGAAAAAAAAATTGATTACAGATGACCAAAAAAGTCGAAAAATGATTAACTGCGAAGGATTATTTCAAATAAAAACTTTGTCGTTTCTGTACCTCAGAACCAGACTGACTTAAGTCCAAAAAGTTGTGATTTTCTTCTTTTTTTCTGTATTGTATGTAGAATTTTATTTCACATCAGACCATGTGAACGTAGTTCTAAAAAAAAAAATCTATAATTATTTACTAGTGTTAAAAAAGCACACGTTCTAGCCTTTGCATGCACCAGACAAATGTTTTTACTATCTCCTGTAAAATAGCGATTATGTGATTTACGTTAATCTGACTCTGAGCAACAGATTTCCAACATTGGCTAGTAAAATGGGGTGGTTTCCTTCAGTCAAAAATACTACTTTTAGTCATTGAAATGGATAGAATGAGCAAAAAAAAAAAAAAAAAAAACATGGACCCAGAAAATACTTTTATTTTCCCAACAGTTTTTTTTAATTAATTTTTTTAAAATGTCTGGTTTTTCAAACAAGGCGTGGTCTTGATGACGTCTCAAATGATGTACTTTGCTGCATCTTTCTACTACGTTTCCACGTTATGATAATCAAGCAGCGATTTTTTTTATCAAAAAATGGTCAGATCCTATGTTTTTAGCATGCTTTTTCAGAAAAAAAATACTTTTAAAATTTTGGAAACGACCCCATTAATATCGGATTAGCTTGTGAGAAATTTTGCAACAAAGTTTAAAAAAAAAAAAAACTTTCTAAAAAAAAGTCTTAGTGAATTCAATGAACATGTAGATATTGTTAAACTTTTTATTCCTCATTCAAAGTTTTTCTTCTTACTAAAGTAACTTTAAAATATTAACGTGTAGGAAATTGAACGTTTAACGTATTATTTATTACCCCTGGTTCAGCTTCATGATAAGTAAACATTAAGAATGAACTTCCCTCTAAAACACTCTAAAAACCAACCAGGAGTGTGTATTCTTTTGAATACTCGCTAAGCTGGCGTGGGGAGGAGGGGGGGGGGGCATTCCGGTGTCTCGGTTGAACATTGTAGAAATCTGGCAAGCCTACGATTACATAATTTGACTATGCTAATGGGAATAATTTTTCAGTCTTGATCCAATAAAGACGAAAATTTCGAATATTAAAGTATTTTTATTATAATTTAGACACCATTTAACATAATTATTTCAAATAACTGACAGTTGATGTAATAATTTTTAACAATTTATGATGATTTTTTAAGTAAGGTTAGTCGTTACTGTCTTCATTCACAAAGACAATGACTTTTTCATCAATAAACAGACGACTCAATATTTCGGCAGACTTTACTATTTTTGCCAAATATTGAGCATGAGACAGAAAATATCTGTCAAAATCAAATGTCTCAAGATGTATCATATTTAGTTGAGATGATGAATGAAGGTGGAACGATTAAACTCCATTATATCAAAATTACACCAAATATTGTAAAACTTGAAGTGAGATCACGACACATTAAATCAAAAACATATCGTTGTTTTCTTACAGTCAGATAGGAATATCATCACTGGGTCTACTCGATATTGTTATGACTGTGCTAATGGTATGTGTACTGTCGGATGTTGCTCACACATTGCTGCGCTCATATGTTTTCTGTCCCATGCTCGATATATGGCAAAAATAGCAAAACATGCTGAAATATTGAGTCGTATGTTCATTGATGTAAAAGTCAATGTCGTTGTGAACGAAAACTAACCTTACTTAAAAAAATCATCATAAATTGTTGAAAACTATTCTATTTGTCAGTTATTTTTTAAAAAAAAAGGTTAAACGGTGTCTAAATTATAAAAGAGTTACTTTAGTATTCGAAATTTTTGTCTTTATTGGATCCAGACTGATTATTCAAAATAGCGTGTACAAATTATGTAATTGTCTTTATGTACAGTTTAGTGGAGAGTAATATTTATTTGAAAACTATTATATACTAGAGTGGTACTCGCACGGCTTTAACCGAAATAGAAAAATTAAAAGGTCTTTTGGTTCGCGTGTATATTTAAATAATGTATGGTGAATTTTCTCGCCAATGGGCTTATACCCATGTTACGGTTCCACGTTATGATAATTTCGTAATTTACTCGTCCATCTTATGATAATTTTGTTCTTAAAAGTGGAATAGAAAAAGAACAAAAACGAATTTTCGAAAAATCGCTTCGAGGTGCACACCCCCATGCTACAAACTAACTTTGTGCCAAATTTCATGAAAATCGGCAGAACGGTCTAGGCGCTATGCGCGTCACAGAGATCCTGACACACAGAGATCCGGACAGACAAAGATCCGGACAGACAGAGATCCGGACAGACAGAGATCCAAGCAGAGAGACTTTCAGCTTTATTAATAGTAAAGATATATATATTTTAAATTCCTAATAACTTCACGAAGGATGTGTCTTAGTTTTTTATGGTTTTCTTTATATTTTTTCCCTAGTAAGTTAGTATTTTCGAAGGGTTTTTTTTTTAATTTTCTTTTTTACTGAGCAGACGATTATTTTTTTACGGACGTAGTTCAAATGAATTTTTTGGCAATGAAAAATAATTAAATCAGTCTAAATTCAAAATTATGAAAAAAAAAATCACTTTTTAATTTTTTTCGTAATTGTTCCACTACTTCGAGAAATTCGAAAAAAAATTCCGAGTGTAGAAGAGTATAAAATACATTTTCTCTCTGACACAATTTCGTGAGTGACACGTTTCAGAAAATTACTGAAAAAAAACATTTAAATTTCATTTCCGTGACCAAATATCGGCTTTTCGTTTAAAAATTATGACTATAATAATTTTTCATGTATTTTATCCTTAGAATAAAGGAAAAAATTACCATTTATTAATTTTTAATTTTACTATAAAAAAAGTTAAAATCGAAAAAACAGTGTTTTTTTTTTTTTTTTTGAAAAACTCGAAGGTTGTTTGAGATAAAGAGCTGAAAATTTGGCTAAATTATTCTTGTTCGACACCAAAATGATCCCCCATTTGCGAGTCGAAAAAGTAGCAAGGGCAGTTTAACATAGAAACCCGGCGACGGCCTTTCTACGCAGGCGTTAGTATTTTTTTTTTTTTTAAACTATTCCTTTTGAGCATACTTTTCGTCAATTTGTTTCAAGCAAATAAGTCTTTCGGTTAGGGATCTATAGTTTCCTTTAATTTCCCAGTAGTCAGCGTTAATGTTGAAGTTTTTTGAACTCTCTGTTCGTTTTTAAACATTTTTTTTCTTCAAGAACTCTTTTCAACAAAGTTTGTTGGAAGCAAATCTGCCTTCATGTTTGGATTCTATATATTTGACTTCGTATTTACTGCCAATGCTAAAACATTTGAACCATTCAAAAATGAACAAAAAAATGTTCATATAAAATCCCGGAATGAGCCTTTGCCGAGGTACTTCGAAAAAGAAAAAGTGTGCTTCAATCGCACTATTCCCTCGAGGGGGCGGGGCACTTCCCCATGTTAAAAACGGATTTTCGAATTTTTAATTTTTTAATATTTATTAAATTATTTTATTAATTTTTTTTCACTATTTTTTTGTTTCTAGCGATATTTTTCCGATGATTTAAGCTGCTTTTCCTGTCTTAACTATTATTATATTTTTTGACCAAAAAATAGACCAAAAAGAAATGTAAAAGCTTTTACGCTTATTCTTTATTTTTAGGTGCTCTTCGTTGATTCGAAATGCTGCTATTGAACCAACTTTCTCGTGAATGAAAAGAAAAAGAGAATGAAATAAGGCTTAATGCATCGTAAAAATATCGTTAAATATCAGAAATAGTTTAAATAATTAACTAAATAAGAAAAATTAAAACATTTAAAAGTAGTTGTTGAGATGGGGAAATGTGAATCGATCGTTCTATCTCCTCTTAATAACTTTTGTGGGAATATTTAAATTCGGCCAAAGTTTTTGTTTTGAAATATTTCAACAATGGCACTGCATTTTATATTTTTTTATGAAATTTGAACATTTTTTGTGTAATTTTGAATAGTTTAATAAAATGTGATCTTAATGTGTACGAAAAAATTTGTACCCATACAAATCCTGATGTAACAGGTTATTTTAGGGGAGGGTGGGGCACAGTGATACGTAGGGTTCAGTGAGACAAAGCTTTTTTTTGGATTTTTCAATTATAATCAGTAAATGGTACAAGGTACCATGAATGTGCAGCAATTGGCCGAGTAGATTCTGGGATGTGAAGTTGAAGCTTGTGTTTGCTATCAAATAATCGTTATTTTTCTTATTTCAGGCATGCACTGTTTTTTTCTTGACTCTCACCTGCATTGATATTTAAAATTTTCTTTTATGAATAAAAATTAGCCATTTGATCCCTTTCATGCTCTACATATGTAGTTAATTATGAATCTAAACATTTAGGATAATCTTTAAAGGAACTCCTTAAAATGTTGAATTAGAAAAAGGCGGAGTGTCATACAGTGAGACAGTCGTAGTTGTGGTAGGGTGAGACTGTCCCACTGTGCCCCATCTTGAATTCTGATTTGAAAAGAGATGTTTTTTAAAATTCATTTTACGATTTAAGAGTTTTCTACTTGATGTTTATTTACTTTTCTGGTATTTTTACCTCATCAGAAATGCGAATTAAGCCACGTAATAGAACGCGAAAATAGGGACATTTTCTGATGATTCCACGAGAAATTCAATTGTAACTTACCTTTTGATTTCAAGTGACATTTCAGATAAAGTAGATCATAATGATCTGCAAATCACAGATAAAACTGATACAAAAGAACCCTCTTGCTCTAGCGTAGCAGTGAGTGTTTTCTCGGTTTTTTAGAGATTCAGAGGCTGTCCAAAAACCGAAGACAGAAAAGGTTAAGTCATAAAGAAATAGCATAAAAAGGGTAAAAGTGTCATTGCTCCTGGAAAACAAATTTTAGAAAAAAAAAAAAAAAATACAAAAATTAGAGAGATGAAAAAAAAAAGTCACAAATATAGAAAAAATGTAGGCTTATTTGGTACAACTGATAAGGTAGAAAATATTAATGGCGGTTATGATATTTAATCAGACGATTTTGACCATGTGCGAAAATCTATCTTCTGGTATTTTCAGTAAGTTACCGCCCTATAGCCAGTGCTAAGGCAGAAATACATGAAATACACCGCCAGCTCAGTCATTCCAGCCGAGTTTCGTGCTTATTAGCACTATATGAGCTACCAGTTCGTTTGGAACTCTTAGCTTGCTTTAGAGGTTTTCCACCTTTAGCTCAGTCACTTCCTATGCCGGGTTGATGAGTGATAATAAGATCTTCTGGGTTTAAAGAGCTAGATCGTAAGATACTTGAAGGAGACTTTGTTCTGATAGAATTTGCCATCAAATAGAAATACTTTTATGGTGGAAATATTCTAGTGGTAACTGATAACAATAGTACATTAGCTTTTTGAGCAAATGTAAAACAATTTTGACTATTTTTGTTTGACTATATGTACCTGATGTTGCATCCTTTCGGAATAAAAATATTACATTTTTAATAACAACTTGTGCGAAAGGAAATGATACAAAGCGAAATCAATCTTTTTTGTGGTTTGAAAATTTATTTTTTCTAAATGTACGATGAAACATGAATCTTTTTTTTATTATGATTTAATTTTGAATTTAAATGTTGAACAGATTGTGTTTCACTTACCTTTATATGCTATATCTCTGCCTTCTATACTGTATCACTGTGCCCCGCATACTGTTTTACATTTACTGTTTTTATATTATCTCAAAAACTTTAAATAGTAATGAAAATTTTTGCGTCTCAGAAGTTTGTATACTTAAGCTGCATTGCAAATCCACCTTAAAATTTTTCTTATAGAATCGAAGGTTCCAAATTTCTTGAATTTCATATTTTTCGTTTCACTGTGCCTCACCCTCCCCTAAGCAAATAATTAATAGATTAATAAAAAAGGAAAATGTAAAGCACATAAAAATAAATACATTATATATATCGCTCATTTGGAAGAAGAGTGTCCCAATACGAAGAAATAAAATTTTACAGAAGCGTTTGAAGTTGGACTCTTCAGGCAATTTGCATTGAGAAAAGTAAGTTTGCTGTGCATTCCAGTGGTTAATATTTAAACAAGAAATCTTTCATTATTTTCCGAAGAAGATAACGTCCTTTGAAAGCCTTTAGGCGAAAAAAAAATTAAAAAAATAATAAATTTTTGTATTGTCCAAACGAGCGATATATATATGCATATAAAAATATTTTGTCTTTCTTTCTTTTGGGCAAAAATAAAGTGTTTCAGGTTCTATTTTCCCCCCCGTTGTCAAAAATGAAAAAAAGTAAAGAAATAATAGAATAACATCTTAAATAATTAACTTTCGTCAAAATTGTCGGCAAATCTCTTTCTTTCTGATAAGAATTTTCTTTCGATTTCTTTCGATTCCCCCTAACAAAAAAAAAAAAAAAAAGAGCTGATGTGTGCATCACATGACTTCCTTTCACGCCAACTTAATAATAATAGTGGTGCCTTGGAGTAAGCAAAGAAACACTTTGAATATTTTTACCCCAAGTTTGCTGCGAAATGAAGCAAAAAAAAAAAATGTTTTTCGAATTTAATTTTCCCGATATTGGACATTTTAATGTGATTCAATAGTTATCTCTCTAAATATCGCCAATAGTGGCCAAAATGATACCAAAAAAAAAAAAAAAAAAAGAAATTGTCGCAAACTTGGCTACCACAAGCTTTGCGATATATCGCCAAATGTTATCCAAATTATAACACCACTTGAGTTTGCATTGAAATTGACAATTTTTTTCCCCAAAAAGGTGCAAAAGACCCCCTTTGGAACATCCGAATGCAACCAAAAGGGGAGGTGCACATCTAGACCCAACTAGGGGTCTACGTATCAAATTTCAACTTTCTAGGACATACCATTTTTGAGGTATGCGACATACGCACTCACGCACATACATACGTACATACGGATGTCAGGAGGAAACTCTCTGTAATTGACTCGGGGATCGTCAAAATGGATATTTTATGTGTCTATACGTTATTAGTTATGTTTCCACGTGTGGTCGGGTTGAAAAAAAACTCAATATTCCTTCGGGGGCGAGCGAAATGGAAATTAAGGCCGATTTTTGAGTGATATTTTTTTTGTGAATACAATATTTCCTTTTTTGTAAAAAGAAGTAATATAGTATACATAGCTTTTCTACAGCGCAAAACTTCGACTTTTGTGTAAGATCTTGGAGCGTATTCCTCGCATAACTCGAGACTCCATTGTATGTATAAAATTTCAACACTTAAAGAGTTAAACAAACAATTGATGAAAAATCAAACATAAATCATCAGTGGCCGAATAATTGTATTTTAAATCACTTTTCTCACATTTTCTCTTCTAGGATGTATGCTACTTCGCACTTAAAGTCAATTTTGTCATTTCTATAACTGAATGGTTCCTTTGATTTCGGATAAAAGTTTTGCATAACATTAGATGCCGTCCTCTCCATGTCTAAGCCATACTAATAGCTATGCTTTATTAGGGGCCTCTGCCAGCTGTACAATCTAATTTTTGTTTTTTAACGGTGGTAGAATACGTAGATAAGGCACGTCAAAAGTCTCTAAGTTCGATTCACTGCCATAGTGATGTACTATTCTTGTGAATAGTATAGTTACCAGTCTCCTCTTTAGCATATGCAGACCTAGTGCATTCGTCTAGGACTGCTAAACCTTCTGTCATGTGTCAGTGCTTCCATAAAGAGATAATTGCTATTCTCACCTCATGATATACAGACATTGTGCCTTCTTCAGTTACTGTCAACCAATCTTTCAAAAGGCATAATTTATCTGAAGTAATAGTTGGTAGTCGTAAGTCCCCGGATCACTGTATGCAAACCTGTTGCATTCCAAAGGCACTGTGAAAGATTCTTTGTTGTGTTAGTATTTCCATGAAAGTAATGGTTTCTAGCCCCTACTTACCATATACAGAACTGTAGTTGGGGCCAACCTAACCTAGCTGTGATTAGCATCAGCGTAGCCTTCTCAATGCTGCCAAAATAGGTTTGCGCGACTATAGTGTCTCCCTCTGGTACTGTCAACAATTCTTTCATGCGGCATAATTTAAGTGAAATAATTGTTACTAGTGGCCTTCTCACCATATGCATATGATTGCTACTTTCTTCTTCATCATATGAGGACCGAATGAATCCCTATGTACTGTCAACCATTCTTTCATCTACCTGCATTCACTTTAAATAATGATTGCTAGTCCTTGGGGCCTCTAAACATTAATTCTAAAAATAGTGAGAATCTAATTCGTAGCTTCATTAGAAACAAACAGACAAATTATTCAACAATAAAAACATGGAATTGCCTCTATACGGTAATCACCAGAAAACTTTGTTGTTATACCTTTAGCGTTTACATTCTGCTGAAAAGCAAAATAAGTATATCTATTGTAGTGGAGAGTATCCCTTTTATTGCACATCCAAAATCAAAATATCTGTTTTTAATCTGCAGATGAATGATCACTTTAAAGCTTAAAATGAATTTAAATCAATCGGTGCCTCAAATATTCATTATTTTTTTCTTCTCTTAGCATTATTTTTCCTTTCTTTTAAAGGTACAGAACACGTTGGGGCGACAGCACGGGGCTGGGTCGCATTCCATTCCGCCCCAGCAAACCAACCACGGATCAGTATCACTACGGGAGCGTGGTGACCCACGGGGAGCGCCACCCCTTCGGTGGATTCGCAGAATTCCCGCAAGAAGTCGGCCAGCGGACCGGAGCGTCGGCCAGGGTGGAGAGGATCGATAAAATTCCCCTGGCTGGAAAGTTAAAGGTGAGTTCACATTTTTACGAAACTTGTTACTTTAGCAGACGTAGGGATTTTTCAGATAAACTGCGACACTTCCGGAAAGTTTAAAACGCAGAATTGGGCTAATACTTTCTTTGCACAGTTTCTTATTTTAACCACTTCTAAAGTTATTCGTGTGTTATATTGGATGACTGTATTAATCGTGCCAAGTAACATTTTGTTTCTGAAAATCAGGCACACTGTGTGCGATATATGTGTTAAGCATGATGATTTCAACTTCGTAGTTAATGTTACTTTTGTTTGTCATTTTCTTAAGTGGATGGCATCTTTGATTTTGTATAAAAGTTTGCATAAAATTAGATGCTGTCGTCTCCACGGCTAAACCATATCCATAGTTGTGCTTTATTACGGGTCTCTGCCAATTCCACAATTTTGTACCGTGTTTTAATGTTGATGGAAGCTGAACTCTCTTATGCTCTGAAACATTGCAAGTATTGCTGGGAAATTAAACATGTGATATGGAGCAAAATCTTCTTCAGGATAGTCTACATTTTCCATATGTCTTAGTACAATATGTCCTGTTTAAGCGGCGCCAGACCTGAAAGGGGGAGGAGGGAGGGTTAAACCGGGGTCGTTGCACCGGGTGGCAAAACCTGAGGGGAGAGGTATTCTGTATGGGTTTTCGTTAAAATTGATAGAAGTTGGTTAAGGACGCCAGTTTCACGATTTGCCTCCCGGCTCGGAAAAATTGAAGATCTTGCACTGTGCTTAATAACACCATTATTTCAGCTATTAGTGTAATTTCAGTGGCTATTAACTTCAGAATAGGCTGACACCTGACTATAGAGCGTGTTTGTGTGTTCCATTAAAAGTGCAATAGACTCCAGTGGAGGAAAAAACTAGAAAAAGTTGTAAAGATACATAATGTCGCAAAAGTAACTAATTTTTGTCAGCTGCAAAAATACTTTCATATTGTGACATGAAGCAGGAACATAACGCTTATAGGTACACAAGAAACGGTAAAATTAAAAATTTTAAAAATCCCCGACTGTCACTACTGTAGAATCAAAAGAGAAAATTGAAACTCCTTTTAAAGCCTTATATTATTAAAAACTAATGTCAAGTATTTTATTTGCTATTAAATAGAAACTGGCAACAGATAAAAATTTTAAATCATTGCTTTTAATTTCCTTGTCGGCCAACAATGAATTCGTTATCAATCGCGTGAATAAAGGTTTAGCTGTTATTGAAATCTGCTATTTTTTTTTTTTTTGAGACCTTTTTTTTGGGCTTTTTTTGAGTTTGTTATAGTCTTTCTGACAGACAGACAAATTTAGATCTTTAGGCTACAGTTTTTCTTTTGTGCTTTATGCTTTTTTCATAAATGTCAACCAGCAGTGTCATCTACTGGTGGTTTTACATTATCTGTATTTCAATTACATTTCGTATCGTGTAATCGTATGGAGAAACTAGCTTTTTCTTTATACATGTACAGTTTTGAGTAAGTGCTAAAAAATTATCTCCCGTTTTTGATCCAGTTATGACTGCAGCTATTTCGATTCACTAAAAGTGTAAAGAAAATAAATATCTGACATAGTTACAAAACAAATTCACTTAAAGATATTCTATTTTGAATTCAGTCATTGTCACTTTTTTGCGTAATGTTCGTCTTGTATTAGAAGTGCAAATTGTGTATAAAACTGCAAAAAATATAGAACTGAAATGTAACCCAATTTTTCTGTTGTTACACCTTTTGATAAACATTTTCATACATTTTTAGTGTATGCAAATTGGCAAATATTATTAATTATTTACAAATAAATATAATTATTAAATAAGTGTAATTTTTAATGCAGGTAACTGAATTTCATACCAAACGATTTCCACTCTATTGTGTCAAAAAATAAAATAAAATATCAGCGACGAATGAAGGTATACTACTTCATTCTCATTTCAAGCCTTAAACTATGATGTACTAACATTCTACAAAATGAAGTACATTGACTTTGAAATTTATACTAAGCATGCTTTAAGTCGTAGGATCTAAATCTTATCGACTTATAACCCCTTCACGCTCTACGCCTTGAAATCCGAACTAATACGATTACATGGTAACAACTTGGATAGCATTACTTTTCGAACCACGGGATGACTACAAGTATAAAGTTATATAAAACTAGCTGATGCTAACAGTTGTTTCCAAAGATATTAAGAAAACGTAAATGTATGTAAGGTGTTTTCCCATTACATTAAAATATTATGTAACACAAAAACATGCCAATTTTCGAATTTTTTTTATGAGCTACAACTAATTGAAGTTTTACTACCAGCTACATGAAGGCTGGTAAAATAAAAGCAGAGATATTCACTTGGATTTTCACTTTCCGACTTAAAAATTCGTTGTTTTATTCAGGGAAATGTTTTAACCTCAATTTTTGATGTTCTTCTTGTGTGATTCGATTTATTTGCACGTTCTTATGACTAAACTAAAACATGATAAACTATCCAGATTATGTTGTCAACATCTAATGGAGTGCATGTTTAATATTTTGTATTGCTTATTTTCCATTTTTTAAAAATATAGCAAGAAACAATAGCTAATGGTAAATTTGATTCGTATTAAGGCTTTAAATGAGTTTACTCGAGTAAGAAACCTGTAATCTAAGACTTGTTTCTTTTTGAATTGGTACTTTTGTCCAGGTTAATAGTAATGGTAAAATATTCTAGTTATACACTTTTTGAGATTACATCAGTTGTTTTAATTAATCTTGGAGCTAAACTTAATTAATGCTCAATTTGTTAAATAATTCATACTAATGCTAACGTTGGGAGGCAGAGACTTCACAGTTTACTTCACTACTAATATTTATTTGAATAATATACAGATGGTTATATGAACTGATGAATACAAGTGGTTATTCTTACCCTGGATACCGCAGTATCCGCTTTTGGTTATCTATCGGTACCGCAGTTCCACATTACCGCACTTACTGTTCTACGTTCAAGTTCTTTCTGACTGTTTTCCGCGCATTGCACCACGTCGCTCCACAATTACGCTGGCAGCGCCACCATACAGTTCCTTGGGAATAATATTTAGGTGCTTAGTTGTGCAGGTTCTTGCTGGGGGCTGTGTGCTAGCTCATACACTAAGTAAAATTAAATTCAGTAAAGATGATTAAATCAAAGGTAAAAAATTTTGAGTATATAATTTTGCCTAGCAGTATATTTTCTCTTCTTCTGAATTTACGGTACCAGAAGAAGCCCAACAGAAATAATTTAAATTCGGTTCGTTTGCAAAAAATTTAAAAATTCAATTTATTTTAGCGCTAATGTGCGAAATTAATAAATATTCGCTCAATTGGCACAGATGTGAAATTGCTAAAAGGAAACTAAATATGTGCTGAGCCTAGTTCGGTCACTGGTTAAGTACTGCACCGCCATCGACTTTAATTAAAAAGTACATTTCAAGATACATATCAGAGATGTACACTTTTAGATTCCATTTAGAAGGAGCTTTTTCAATTTTTTTTTTTTTTAATCTTAACCGAAGGGATTACGAATTAAATAAAATAAAATGTAAGAATGTGACTTTTATAGAGCAGATGTGTGATGAACTTACTGTGAAAAAGAAAATAAATAGGACTTAACATTTGATAGATAAATATAATTTAACATGTTGGGAAAAGCATTTCAAAACTAAAAAATGCTAACATTTTTCATAAACTTTCAAGCTCATTTTGGTGTTACCCCTCAGACCGGTGTCACCCAGTCAAACCCATATATATATATATATATATATATATATATATATATATATATATATATATATATATATATATATATATATATATATATATATATATATATATATATATATATATATATATATATATATATATATATATATATATATATATATATATATATATATATGTATATATATATATATATATAAATATATATAAATAAATATATATATATATATATATGTATGTATGTTTGTTCAGAAGTTTTCTTTTAACGGCAGTACAGCATCTTTAACACACCCGTATGTTGATATTTAACAATTTTTCATTTATTCTGCTTCAATCGAATTAGTTTTCTCTTTCCCCTTGACTTTTCTATAGCAGCATACTATGTCGTATCCTTTAGTAAAAGCAATTTAATGTTGGCCTAAGTTACTGCTTTAATAACAAAATCAATTAGTAAGAAGCAACAAGACGATTTGAAAGAGAATACCTTGTAGAGCTTTTATACTTGGAAAGATTAATGTTTCTAAATACTTGCAATGTTTCTCGACTTGAGTTTCTAGATTTTCTGCCCCTAACACTTAAGTGCAATAAGGATTTCAGAAGAAATTTACTCTGTCTATTGTTAAGTTCTCGTTGTTCTTAGTGAGACAAAATCAATTGAACGAAATAGTTTTATTTCTGCCGATAATTTGATCTACATGATTTGTAGTTGGTTTTGATCTGGACACTTTAGATTGAAATTACGTATAAATATTTCTTAAGTGATATGCAATTTCTGTCAGTATCGTCTGAAATTATTTTCGATGACAAAACGATGTATTAATCTTACGCAATTATGGTTAGTAGCGCTATTTTGAATTGGAGAAAAAAACTAACGACTTTGAAGAAAAAATGCATTTAGAAAGAGAAAGATTATGTTTCATATACTACAGCGTAAGAAGAAAAAATTAATTTAATGAATTATTTTTCATGTAGTCATTAAGACCTTAGAAAAACAAAAAACACATTAACGATAAAAACAGAACTTTGCCAGTTTTAACATTACTGATTTATGTGCACAGCATTCTAATAAAACAGATTAAAAAAAACAGTAAATCCGTTTGCAGCCTGAATTTCTTTACTATTTTACTACCTGTTTACAATCCACTTGAAAAAAAAAAAGAAATGCGTTGGAGAAAGTAATGAACACGAAACATTTTTAGACTATTTTTTCTCTTCACAAGGAGAGAAAGACAGTGGGAGTTGAGGGAAAAAGTTCTTCATTTCTTAGTATATATAAAAATATTTCTTACAGCCTTTACTATTATCTTCTTAATCAGGGTACTATTTTTAAATAATATGACATAAGAGTCTTACGTGCTTGCTGTTGTATTGATTTATTTTTCTGTATTTTGTGCCAAATGCATGTTTGTTATCTCTTGAAATAAACTGAAATGAAGTGAATTTAAATGAGTTTGTCTGACGTATTCTGTCTGAATTTTTATTTAATGTGAAGCTCAGTGGCTCATTGGTAGCACTTCACGCTTCCACGGCGCAGGCCTGGGCTCGTGTTCTTTGAAACTCAGATGCAAAAAAATCTCAATATGTAAAATTACACACTTAATCTTTACTGTACGCGTACGGGAAAAAACTGACAAAGATTTTTAAATCGTTAATAATATTATAAAAACTATCGACCCTCGTAAAGTCTTTATAGCAAATAACCTAGTCTGTTGGGAGAGTAATTTCTTTTTACATGATAATATTCCCCAAATTGAGGGCTGTGGAATAGAAGTAACTTGGGGTAAAGGAGTCGGAGTCTGAAGCTTTGGTTCAGAGCCGTGGAGTCTATCTGATTTTGGGGTAAAGGAGTCGTAGTTAGTTTGTACGACTCCAATAGTTGGAGTCGATCATTTTTTCTACAACTCCGCAACCCAAATTTAAAATACTGATACATTCTGAAAAATCTTAAAAATACCCCTTTTTTTTGAGTATTTCTGACGTCATGTCATGCATGAGGTTCATCATGACATGACGTCATGATGAATCTCATGTGAGGTTCATCATGAGGTTCATCGTGATGGCTAAAATATCACGCATAGTATAATTCACGCATAACTACTTCGTATCTTTAACAAGATACAAAGGTAGTAAGTGTAGTACTTCCAGTCAATCTAACAATTGACTAGGAAGCGTTTTCTTAAAGTAAGAAGTAAGAGGAAGGGAAGGAAGCGATTTTAAACAAATTTTGAAAAAAGTTAAAGCATGCACAATCAATGGCGCCAAGACCAGAGATTGCTACGATGCTCGAGCACCCTACAAAATGTTTGCCAGATGCTGGTAAACCCCTCATTTTCTATCTTGCAAGTTTTTTGATTAAAAAAGTTATTTTTTTACCCTTTTTGTAGAAAAAATGTACTTAATATAAAAATATTTGATAGTTTACGATAAGCATGTTTCATTAAAAAACATCTAAAGCAAATTTTACTTAATGCAAAAGGCATTTTAAAAAGTTGCCTTCTTTTTCAATTCTTCCCTCCAGTTTGTATTACCAGCACAATTGTGGTTTTTGAAGACACTATGGGCACGTAATTTATTTTGTGTCCAGTGGTGCCCCCTCCCTGCACTAATTCTGCATAGTTAAGCAATAAAATATTTTGATACTTTCGTATTAACATAGTCATGCTAAATTTGGCGGAACCTTATATTACAATATGTATACATTGCAAAAGTCGAAATGAGATAGGGGAGGTGGCCAAAAGCGGGTAAATTTTCGAAGAATGCTCGAAATATGTGGTTTTTAGATTTTTATTGCAACAATTTGGGTTTTATTTCCTAGCAGGGTTCTTGAACTTCAAAATAATAAGTGATTTTTGTATTATTTCAAACCCAATATTTATTTATTATCAAACATTACAAACACTTGAAAAACCCGCTTTACCGTACCAGGGTTCCCAAAGCGGGTAAGCTTAACTAATTGTGCTTTGGTACATTTGCCAATCAAATATGAAGTTATAAATGATAAAAATAGTTGACTAGCTACATGCCATTATAAAAAAAATAAATAAATAAGTTGTACTTATCCAATTTAAAGTCAGCAGATTTGTTTATAATACATAAAGAAATAACGATTAAATTAATAGACTAATTAATTGCCTTCCAAAAAATAACTTTTAAAGTTATACTTATCTTATTGAAATAGAAAATCTAAGTCATTACATGCGTCAAGAAATTATAAATAAACTAGCAAAAATACCCGGCGTTGCCTGGGTCAGTAATAATTATAAGAAAAAATCGTTACTTGCTTTTGTTTTCTGGCTTTAAGTGAAAGAATTTAAAACACATCTTTTTGACGTGATTAAAAATCGAGTTTCTTCCTTATCCATAAAACTAAAATAGCAATAAGTATAAAGAACAAAGTAGTATAGATTTAGAAACGAAAGCACTATATTTAAGCATATACAAATTTAAAAAACATGAAATTAATCTTCTCATGTTTAAAAAGATTAATCTGTTGATACTTTTTTTTAACATGGAGTCTAAAACCTTCTCTGTATGGCTAATGAAGTACGAAGTGATTAAAAAAAAGTAGCTGCGCTCGTAATCCCCTTATACTTGCTTTAGTTATTGCGGGAAATTTCAATCATTGTGGCTCTTGGTGCGATTTTACCGAATTTGCGAAAGTCGTTTCGGGGTACCTTCGATGATGCTCCCCCATTCTTTCCTTACTTTGTAAAACGATATGATATTAATTTTCGTTACAGAGATATCGTAGCCAGATGCTGAGATATTTTTGGTCACCATAAAATGGCGCTAAACAGTTTCATCCGAAATGTTACCAAAATAAGTAATAAAATTTGGTGATTGTTTGAAATTGTGCAAAAAGGAAAATTAATGGAAGTTTTTGTGCTGTTTATGGATTTGCCTAATTTAGTTGCTGGATTATTTAACACAGTAAAAAAAGTCTTTTGAAAATTCTTTGATTGGCGATATTTTGTTTACATGGTGAAAGCTGAGAAACATTATGACGTAGTCTTCGGCTTCAAAAGCAGCAACGTTGAAAAAACTGCCAAATACATCAGCTACGGAAATCTTACTGCAAAAATTTTGGCGATCTGCTGGTTGTTTGGATAATGAGTAAGTGTTCAATCAGCATAAATAATAATAAAAACCATTAATTACATTAAAGTTCCGTTTAAATGGAAAATCACCAGCCAAATCATGTATTATTTGCCAATTTTGTGCAAAAATCTTACTTCAAGATTTGACTTGAGAAAAGCCTTGAACAATCACGAAAAGCAAAGAAAGTCAACAATACAACAATTGTCGCTATCGACAGGGAGTTGAGATGATACACTAAATACTGTATTGAGTTGAGGAAAGCCTTCGAACATGGATCTAAAAAGCTCATAACTCGTTTTTTATTCTACTTAGAAATTTCGAACAGGTGCCATCTTCAGCAGAAAAATCAGAGCTTTCGATGGACATATAATGTAAATATGTGCAAGTATTTTTTCATCCCAATATTAGAGAATTTATACAAAAATTGTGTTTTATTGGGGGGTTTTGCCCCCCATAACGGGACGAAAACTACCCTATGTGTTATTCTGATGCATAAGCTATATTATTGTAAAGTTTCATCAAAATCCGTTCAGTAGTTTTTGCGTGAAAGAGTAACAAACATCCATCCATACATCCATACATCCATACATCCATACAGACAAACTTTCGCATATATAATATTAGTAAGATATATGATTAAATACTATACCCGCTTTGCCCGAGGGCACATCGTTTTTTATTTCAATAATTATAACCTTAAATTTAAAAAAAAAAAAAAACGAAATGACCATTGTAGTTTGTAGGGGATATTTCGATAATTGGGAATCTGGCGCGGTCGTCTCATTTTTGGCGTAAGTAATTTTATTTTGGTAACCCTGTTCATTTATAGTAACCCTATGTGAATAGGTGTTTCCGCTCTCTTTGTTTTGATTTGCAAAGATAAATACCTATCGCGCAGGCGCTGGAGTCAAAAATTGACGCCAATGAAGAAAGATCGCAAGATTCCCTATTATCGAAATATCCCCTAGTTTGTAGGTGGATAGTGTCAAAATAACGTAATATCATTGACAGTTTAAAAAAATCTGGTCTTCGACTAATCACAAGTTGCAAAACTTAATTTTTTAAAGAAATGTATGATTTTTTAAAATTTTAAGCCAGGTTGCGCCATGCCGCTTCACTGATGCTTCGCTGGGACTGATTAAAACTCGAAGGTGTTCGGGTAAACACGTTGTACGTATGCAACGCCGCTTACACACCATGAGGGGGCATACACGCCTACTGCTTTAGGCGACCTACCCGATTTGGGCCACCTTCTCCTAGTATACGGTAATTAAACATTATAATGCAATATGTAGTCAATGTTTCAGGTCAAAACTTCGTGGCCGAAACTTCGCTGGACGAAACATCGCGGACAAAACTTCGCCAGGACAAAACTTCACTTGTTCAAAACTTCGCCAGGACAAAACTTCGCGTGGTCAAAAACTCTCCTCCTTCAAATTTTCGCAGGTGCGAAACTTCTCTGGTCCATAACTTTACCATCTTAACACGAAGCAATCAAGTAGAAAGGTGTGCGCTTTGTGTGTGTATGTGTGTGTGTGTGTGTGTGTGTTTAGTGGAGGGAATAGTGTTGTTGTATGATTTCCAAGAACACATTAGGCATACACTAGGCACACAAGGTGTGTGACATGCCACGAAGGTGAGAATTCACATGTTGTGAGCCAAAAATATTCTAAAATAAAAATTATTATTAAAAAACTGTTGGTAGGTTTAAATGATATATTTTTGATGAAATTAAAAATTATTGTTAAATGAATTGTTCCTTAAAACTTTTACTATAAAAGGCGTGTGACAGAAAAGTTACACTTTTTGAAGAATGACTCATTAATTCTTCAATGAACTAAGATACTATATCAAAAGAATAAATTGATATAAATTCAGTTTTGATAAAAAATTTCTAGAAACTATAGAAGAATAGTGAAATTTATTGGTTATATTAGCATTTATTTTAATCTTCTATAACCAACTAATAGAAATTTTTGATGAGTGAACAATTTTCATACTTTAAGTATCCAAATGTTTTCCTCAGAATCATTTTTTTTCATCATTCACACATTCTTGCTCCTCTTTTAAACTCTATTCAATTATTTAATTACATTAAACAGTTGAATATCAAAAATAGTTCTTTTAGTTTGTCAGATGAAGCGTAATCGTATGTTTGTACTGTAAAATCAAAAGTTAAACAATTGCAACCCAAAACTCACACTAATTGACAATCCCCTCCGATTTTGAAAAAAATGTTTGGGTAAGGAGAGTAAATAATCTCGACTGCCATTATAGTTATTTTAAAATAGAGCTTTTTTTTCAATCAAAACTGTAAAGCTAAGAAATAAAGATAATTTAAAGATTGTTTTCACATTAAATTAAAATATGTTTTGTTCGTACTGAGTCTTGTCCTTGCAAAGTTTTGTAAGCACGAAGTTTTGTTTGCACGAAGTTTTGCCTTCGCGAAGTTGTGTCCAGGCAAAGATTTGACCACGCGAATGTTTTCCCGTTCGAAGTTTTGTTTAGGCAAACTTTTGACCAGGCGAAGTTTTGTCCTGGTGAAGTTTAGATCGCGCGAAGTTTTGTCCAGGTGAAGTTTTGTCTAGCAAAGTTTCGGTAGTCGAAGTTTTGACCCATAACCGTAGTCAAACTTTGCCCGTCGTAGTAAGCCGTAAATACCAAAATTATCAATGATATAACTTTTAACAGTGTAAATATAGACTAAATTTGGAGTGTTTTAGGAATTTGCGAAGGAGATTAATTTTTAAGGATACATTTTCCCCCTAGATTTAATATTTACACCCTGCTATAGTGTGGTATGAAAATAGTTCAATTAAAACTTTACCTACAGATTTGGTGTCCCCCTGTGCTCTTGCCCGATGTGCCCACGCTTTAATCTAACCCTGGCGACAATATTGGAAAATGCTAGTCTAATTAATGTTATTAAAAATTCTATAAATGTATTTATCATGCCACAAAACATGAATATGATTTAATATATTGTTTTTATTACAATAAATTGTTGTGTTCTGTGAAGACTTCGTGATCGCCTCGTATGGTACTCATTTACGTCCTAACTCCTGGTATGCTGTGGTGTTCGAAAACTTTTGTCTCTCTTAATAGTTTAAATGCTAAAAGTTTACAATGATGTCACTGCATTTTTCATCAGAAATGTAAACTGAAACTCCTACATAACATATTTATGAATTTGGCTTAAAATATTTCTATTTCTCTGTCCTCAACATTCAGGACTATAAAATCGTAAAAAAAGCCATGGAAGAATTTCTCTGCTGTTTGCATATCCTAATATCATTCATGTTTTGCTCAAATATTGAAGTCGGCATCATGAAATTTTAACTTTCCGGTTTAGGCACTGTTCCTTCGGATAGAAAACCATTTCAGGTTTCTACCTTCAACTCCGTTTATTTTCCAAAAGTTGGCACTCCTCTCCACAATGGATTCATAAAACTGAAGCCGGAGATTGATTTTGGTACCCAAGTCGATCAATCCGGGTTGGAATATACGACTGGGGGAAGGGAGGGGGGAGTACTGCCCCTGCGACATACATTTCGGGCCAGGGAGTAATGAAAAGAGGTATTATGGGAGAGTTCCATTGGGTCGCCTTTCCACAGCCCCGGGCAACTAGTTCTGGCGGGGGTGATTCGAAAGTAAGAGCTTTTCTAGTGGGAGAAAAATATTAAGAGTCGGCCCGTTTATATTTCGCTTTGGGAATGGAATGGAACATATATCTTTTACACCGAAATATTTTTATCTATTTCTTTAATAAAGATTCAGTTTCCTTTTTTTTTGCTTGTTATTTACGAATACCGTTTTTTATAGTTTTTAAAGTCTGTATATGTGTATGAAAATATTTAAATAGCTTGTTTTAAAGCAAAGGGTTTTAAGGTGGTTTTTTTCCTCCAAAAAATAACCTTTTTTTTAGTCCCCTGTAAAGAGTAAAAAATTGTTTTTACGTTATACTTTTTACTCCGTTCATTTTCAACTTTGATTTCCACTTTGACCAATTCTGAACCACCGTTGATTACATTTTTCACGACGTCTTCACGAATCCATGCACAAACGTAAATGCAGCCTAACTGTCCATTTTAACCGCAGTTTGTACCAGGGTATTTTCTCTGATATTAAAGTCGACATCAAGCAACATTGACATCGATTTTTCCTTTTCTTTTAAACAGCATTCATTATGGAAGAGATTGCTTTGACTATTGAAATGAATGCTGAAGTAAAACAAACATAGTATTCCGCGTTTCTTTCACTCATAGCTTTATTTAAAAGTGTTAAAAGGAACACAGAGCCAATATTTTCGTTTCAAAATATGTATAAAAAGAAAGCAGTTCAAATAGGGAAGTGATATTCTTCAACTTTCAGCAATTTTCGAATGACTATGAACCTGATCAATAAAAATTTGGTTGATCTCATTGAATAATGTATTTTTGACGCTCAACATAGTGGGGTGGGGAGAGAAACCTGTTTAACTTCTTTGCGCAAATGATTACTAAGAATAATTTGCTTAAAATTTGAAAAGCAACGGGCAAGCACACTTGTGGCCGATACATATGTCTGGATAGTACAACATTGTTATTTGGGTGAATTTCAGTATAGAGGAGAATTTCTTTTCTTAAACATTCGAAACAGTTTAGATTTTTTAAACTTTAGATGAGTTTAATTTATTATTGTTTTTAATTTGAACTGAAAAAAAAAAATCTCTTTTCAATTAAAAACACTTTAAAACAACAGAAAAAACCTTTAACATGGAGACCAAAAGCAGCTATGTCGTTATAATGTCAACAGTTTTGAAATATTAGAATCATATTTCAGACAAAAAAAAGTGTCATTCTGTGTTTAAATGAATTTCAAGAGATAATTTACCCAAAAAAGAAATATTTTTAAAACAAAATTATAATGCTTAACATAAGTACGAAATATTTTCCCCAATATTTCATTACTTAAAGCAAGAAACAGCTGGTTATTAATCCATATTTAAATTTTACAGTTAAAAAAAAAACAAGTTAGTTTTGGAAAAAATGTAATCATTTCAGATTAGTGTGCAAATAGAAACATTTGCGGTAATTAAGATCATGAGGTAAGCATTAATTGTGTACATCAATTCTATGTCAGAATAATGGATAGTCATTTTCATCATAAATTTGTAATTAAAAATTTTTTATTTTACTGATTTGCACATAACGTTGGTATGTTTAAATGCCACAGAAAGTATTTTTTGTTGCAACTGCTGTGTGGTTCATAATCTCATTTCAATGGGGTCGTTTCCAAAATTTTAAAAGTATTTATTTCTGAAAGAGCATGCTTAAAAATGTAGGATCTGACCATTTTTTAAATAATTTGATCAAGTTTAATATTTAAAAAAAATACTTAAATCGGTGCGCTTACATTGTTTACGCTTCTGTCGTGACATCAGAAGTGATCAAATGCCATTTAGTGTTGCCATTCACGGAGAAAAATATTCAGTTCTCATCTTTACTCACGTGTATTGGCAACGATATGGTTGATAGCAAGCGTAGAGCACAATTTTAATTCGCTGCTTGGTTATCATAACGTGGAAACGTGGTAGAAAGATGCGCCAAATTGCATCATTTGTGACGTCATAAAGACCAAGCCTTGTTTTCAAAATCGGATATTTAAAAAAGTTAATTAAAAAATAACTGTTGAGAAAATGAAAGTATTTTCTGTTATTTTTTTAACTCATTCTATCAATTTCAGTGACTAAAAGTAGTACTTTTGACTGAAGGAAACAACCCC
Organism: Uloborus diversus; assembly: GCF_026930045.1. Classification (NCBI taxonomy): domain Eukaryota; kingdom Metazoa; phylum Arthropoda; class Arachnida; order Araneae; family Uloboridae; genus Uloborus; species Uloborus diversus. The sequence goes on along the minus strand of NC_072737.1, from coordinate 108,015,424 downwards.
ATTCTAATTTGTTATTAGCATGGATTTTCCTCACCATTCCAATGATAAATAAGTCATTAAAATTTTATTGCTTTTTATTTTTAAAGAAAATTTAAATATTTAGCTCTGGTGACAGCAAGTAAAGTGTACAGGACACTTTATTAACATACCCTATTTTTTCACAAAATTTACTATTTATTTTAAGCTTTTATTATTCTTATTTTTTAGTCTCTTATCTTGAGAATCGCTCCTGTGTGCAGTAGAATTTCTTGAGTTTACACATGTCACTTTAATAAAGGAACAGGCACTAGCATTATTATTATAATACTTTTGAAGGTCTTGTATATGATGATGTCATTAACCGGGCAACTTTCAAGAAGCTTAAGACACATAAATACTAAATATATTTCCAGAACTTCTGAGGTAAAGTGTGATTTTCAGCTCACGTCCCTTGAAATCAGAAAAAAAAAGACACATAAATAAAATTAGAATTAGTTACATATTTCCGCATTCAGAGAATATTGTAAAACAGAAAATAACCCGTCATGGTATGACGGGGCACATTGCCTTTTTTTATCAGAGAGATTGGAAGTCAAATTTGACGTGTTCCAATCAATATGTGTACTTTAAAGCCAGATAACGTAAGTCACCTTTTCACTACTTTTCAGGAGAGCGTAAAAATTTTTTTTACTCCATTCGAAGGCTGCTACTCGCGCTCTTAAAGCACTGGTAAAGTATCTTTTTCAACAAAATTACAATGTTATGGCTTAATGCAGAATAGGAATCTATTCATAAAACCACGATATAAGCACCTCATCAAACGCTTTGAATTTTTAAGGATTTCTTATTTCAAATTACAATATTCTATAAGCGGCTGTTTTTTCCAGCATGAACTCTGTCCAGCGACACCTTGGATTTTCCCCGCTAACCATTTTGATTTTCTTTCCTTCGTTATCCGTCGTCTTTTGAGATAAAATCTCCGTTTCTACTCATTAGACAATGTTGTAAAATGTAAACAGTTTCATGTTTGAAAAGGGAAATATGAATAAAATCACAGTTAAAGAATATATAGAAGAGATAAAATAGCAATAAGTTTCAGAAACAAACTTCTAAAACTAGACCTTATGTCCTATCTGTCAAATAATCGGGACTGCCCGTGACCCTTTTGTCCGTCAGACTTTATTTCCGCTGGCTGTTAAGTCCTCCGGACCTTATCACTCGACCAGTGGTTTTGGTTATTATCTGTATGGGGATAGCAAAAAGAGAAAAAAATTAACTGTAATTTGAATTCCGAAACTTTGAATTCAAATTATGTTGTTCGCAATCACGAGTTGCGACAACACTCTACTGGTTAGAGTTATTGTTTCTAGAAATGGCTCCCCCGCCCAAGCATGTCCCTCCTCCTGGGTGATTACGTGTATATAGTTGTGTGCGTGTGTGTTTAGGCTTACGTGTGTGCACGTAGGCGTGTGTATGTGTGTAAAGGCGTGCACGCGTAGGCGACTGTGTATGAGCATGCGTGTGTTGGACATGGACGCCACCGCCCAGCAAAAGTGGATTCCGGGGGACAGTGCTCAGGACCTGCCGCGCCGCCGCCGGTGGATGGTGGTGCTGCAGGCCTGGTCCAAGCTGAAAAAGGAACCGGAACATCAAGGACTGTCAAGTAAGAACAATAAGCAATCGTGATTGCTCAAAAAAAGTCGTCCAAGAACACTTTTGAAACCAGATGAGTTGCGAATATGTTTTCGATTCTGTTAAAGTTTTCGTTGCGAGTAAAATTTCAAAAAATTGTCCTTGAAACAAACAGCACGTATTTTAACATTTAATTTAAAATTGAAAATAAGGTCCTGCTATACCGTAGCTATTGAATAATGTGAGGAAGCCCGCAGGCTAAAGTTTCAAAGGGTTATTCATTTGAGTAAATTAACTATAAATGCAAATTTTTTTCAATTATCAACTACTCAATCGCATCTCAGTAACGTTCAACATCAAAATAAGTAGGGGAGACAGGGGAACATTTATGCGGATTTTTTTCAATGAATTTTCTAATTTGATCCTAGGAAATTTTAGACATTGTGGGTTTATGAAGCAGTTAATGAAGTCAAAGTCTGTATATTCAGTTGTTGCTCAGCTTGTTTCTAACTGTAAAAAAATGTTTTTTGAGCCCAAGCCGGTTGCGTAAACTTGCCCCGAACACGGGGCAAGGTTACGCATCGAGTTGGGCACGTTTCCGCATATTAAAAATGATTCCAAGGAGTAAGTGAAATGGATATTTAACCAAATTTAAATATTTCATAATTCTCTTAAAACACTTTAAAATAAGAAAATCTCAAATAATTAGTTAAAGAACATTTTATAGTTCTAAAATCATAGCACTAATTGCTAATTAAAGACAGAAAATATTTAGTCATGTTCTTCATCACTGTTAGATTTTTCTAACAAAATTAATGTATTTCTTTTCGCATACTTGTCATGAGACTGCTTTGTTACATCTAAGACATGGAACCCTGTCTTGTCCTTTTTTCGATTGGTTGTATGCTTTCGAACAATTGATGCAAGCACAATTTTCTACTTCGTAGATAGAATCGTTCATTAATTTAATTTTTACAGAGTGTACTAACTTTTTCCCTGTCGCAGATTTTGGTTTCATACTTTTTCTTTGATGTCTTCTATTTCTGCTTCAATAGAAGAAACTTATAAATTTTAAACTAATTTCTCCTTTCTGTTTTGTTCTGCCCTCCCCCCCCCTTTTTTTTTTTTTTTGTAGCTTCTAACTGCTCTTGTCTGAGGGCTTCTTTAATCGGAGTATCAGTTAGGATTCTGAGCATCCTTCTTTTTTTTCCTTTCCTGGTTCTTAAGCTTTGGTCCTACTTTTTCAAATGGTCTCAGTTGGGGTATTACACAGGTGACGATGAGGAAGGCCTACTGGGAAAAATACTTGGATTACCGATAAGTCTATTTCATATTTTGACATCTAATGTGGTTCTGTTAAAGTTTTGAACTTATTTTCTTTCTATCTTTAAAATGAAGAAAATGTATTACAGGCTGAATAGTGTATAAAATTAAAGCTGAACAATCATGGAGACAACACTATATGATTGTAAGCTATACGAATCTTTTACTTAATTTAAAATGAATGGTGATTTTCAAAACTAAATAACCTGAAAATACTAAGCATTTGAAACAGTATAAAGCGAAATGCGTCCGAGGCTCTTTTAGAAGTAAGACAGAGTAGTAAGACACAGTAAGAACGTGCGTAAATGTGCCTCGATGAAAATGCGTAAACGTGCCTTGTCGGCAAGTTTGGATTTATTTTTAACGTGTAAGAAATTTTAATAATTTTTCTGTCCGTACAAATACAATTCTCAAAAAAGGATAAAATTCTGCTAATTTTTGTATATTTATTTGTTCTTAACTGCGTATTATTTACTCACAATAAGCTTCAAAACGTTCTACAAAAAATTCACTCAACTTGGTAGAAAACAGATTTTTCTATTCGTATGCTTAACCGAAGCTCGACTGATGCTCAAAAACTTGTGAAACTATTGGCTAAGGAGCAACATCAATCTGATATGACTGTTAGTTCTCCAGTTATAACTAGTTTTGGAAAAAAAGCACTGCGTAAACGTGCCCAATGCGCAAATGTACCCCGGTATACCCTACTATTTCTGTACATCCCTTTTTAGACGAAGTTATTCCATTACTGAAGGCTGAAAAAACATTTTGAAGAGCGCATAATATATCAAGCTAAACATGATACATCTTCTTAAGAAAATAAAATATGTTTCCTTATTTAAACCTTGCGCCAGAAGTCGCATTTTGCGAAAGGAATGGATCACTGGAATACTGTGAAAAAGGGGTAAGCAAAAATAGATCTGATCTGTTAGGACACTTTCAACAACAGCAATAAATGGATTTTAGGCGAAACAGAGTTTTTCATAAACATATCATCTGCTTAGAGATTTGCTAATTTTTCGATACATAATGGTATATCTTCATAGATCTTTTCTAAGTTTTGAAAGGCCTAAGAATATTCAACAAATCCTAGAACTGGGGTCATTAAATGGATTTCGACTATTAAAATGTCACAATGGCACTCACAGCTAAAGATGATGGGTTAATAACCAATTTTAACTGAAGAAAGAAAGTATGGTTTTGTAACAATAAGTAAATAATGTAAATTTCATTAGTTTTGTTATCTTCAATCACTTATCATATAATTGTGTTTTAAATCAAATTAATCCAAATGGTTTATTTGTTCTTTATATGGATATTAGGTTGGAACGAAAAAAGAAAACTTTGTTTTTTAATTTGTGATATTGCGAAAAAATTGCCTTTTGTTGTAAGAAAGGATCACAAAAATTATAGAATATATTCAATCACATCGTGAGGTGCCGCAAGAGCGAGAAATTTTTGTGGCATACGGATGTGGACATCAGGGTGAGCGATGTGTCTGTGTCGGAAGTGTATCCACGAAACTTTTGGGGTGGTAAAATAGTGCCACGGTATCATGAAGTCGCAATTTTTACTGGCATTGCATGTAAAAGGAGGTTACCGATACCTCGGCAAAGGATGCGAGAGACCTTAACCCGAATTGATCCTCTCATGTCCCACAAAATTATCGCAGTAGCAAAATGTAAATCCAGTGACTAAACAATCAAGTTTGCGAACTAACTACCAATTGAATCATTGCGAAGACCCTAACAAGCCTCAGACGAAACTCTACCGGGGAATGAAATTCCAAAAGGATGGCCCAAGAACATATCATAACTGTCGGAACGGTCTCGAGTACGCATTCAAGCTGGCTCATATTTTTTCCTGCCCTGCCATCCAAAGGAAACTACAACAAATTACTGAGAAAGAGCACGCAGATTTCTATGAGGATAAATTGCCGAGTTGGACCACCTTCGGTCTAATTTAGACTTTCCATGGACATGCCAGACACCTTCTTGAGGTACCGCAAGGGTGCAAAAGTTTTGTAAAAATACAGTTCTTGCAACCTTATCAAACATTTTTACGTGTCTTAAATGTGCAACAAAAAGCTTCAAATATGCAGTTTAATATGAATGTAAAGATAAAAAAATTATAACAATTGCATTGGCGACTTAGAACATAAGTGATTCGAAAAAAGGATATTGTGTGTGTGTGAAGGGAGAATTGGAAATCTCTGTTTAGGTGCCTTTGCCAAATTCTTTGAGTTGGCGTCTATCGCGTAACAGAGCAACGTAATATTCTACTAGTTTGTGTGCTGCTTTGTTGTTGTGGGTTAAAATGGCCCAGTCTAAACTGTATTGTTTTAACTAAAAGTTAATTAAATTGCAAGTTTTGAAGAAAACTAATGCTACAAAATGTTTTTCGTATTGTGAATAAAAATAATTTGCTGAATTAAAAAAAATGCAATTTTGAACTATAAAAAATATGTTAACAACCTGCCGTCGTAAAATTCATAAATTAATCTAATGAACTAGATAGCTTGATCCAAATGCAAGGTAAAAATTCGAATCAAACTTACAGAAATTCAAACCCATTGGAGGTTTAAAGTGGATGAAATATGATAAGATTATTTAGATGAATTCTAAATGTCTCGAACGTAACGAGCAAAAATATTAATTTTTCAATAAATGCTTCTCTTTTGCCTGGCGCATAGTCAGACCTCAAAAATTTGAACGACGCTGTAAACAGAAATTTAGAGCTACCAAACTTTGAAAACATTTGGTGAATTCCAGGCAAAAGGAGACATGACAAATGAATTTTAAAAATTAATATCCTGCCTTTTGTCATATTCCATTCTCTTCAGAAATTAATGAATTTGTTGAAGCTTAACCTGTTTTTTCCAAATAGTTTAATGACTTTTAGAAAAACTAGTGCAAAATCAAGTTTTCTCTTTATGTTTTTACAGGGCAAAACATCTCTGTTTTGTTACATACTGTAATTTGAATAAACTTATCAGCAAATAATATTTCGGTTAATTTTTATCTTTTGAATGTCTAAGTAAACTTTTGGTAAGTAATTTCAAATTTCTTTTATTTCAACCATGAAATAGGTTCATTACCGAGGTAATAATTTGATGTCCTTCCGTTACTGAAACACTACATCTCAATTAGTTTGCGAAGAACCTATGGGGTACAGAAACTAGTGTTTTTTATGCAAAGCAGAATTTTTTCCCTTGTCAAGGAGGCATAGTTAAAATTTTAATAGATATTTAATTTATATGGTTTTGAGGGTAATGGAAGGACATTTAACTATAAACTGATACAGGGTAAAATTTTAGAATGCTAGTATAAAACAAAATATCGTTTAAAGTTAGTAGTCACATTTAAAACATATATAAGTAATATCTGAACAAAAATTATAAGTACTTTTATTTAAAAAATAAACTTTTATTTAAATTTCTAAAAAAAATGATTTGTGATTTTATTTCTTCTGTTTTATGTGATGAAAATCACGAAAACTACACTTAAAAATTCCGAAGCATGTGAAAATCATTTTAGTATGACATGTTTGTAACATGACAAGCCAATTCAAGAAACAATTGCTTACAAACTTGAAATTTATATTGGAACAATACAATATTTTGAAACTGCTTTCAGATTTGTTGCCACAAGTCACAGGAAAGGAATGTTGAGACAATTGAGAACACTGGTTTAACTGCTAAACGTACTACAAAGAGATCAGTAAATTCAGAGATCAACTTTCACAAAGATGGAATAATATCCATTCTCATTCTGACAAATAAAATACAGTCGACGCTCGATATAACGACCATCTCCGTTCTAGAGAAAAAGGTCTTTATAACGAGTGGTCGTTATAAGAGGTATAAATTTAAAAAATGTACACCGTCATCATGCGTGCCCATAAGTAAATGCCCAAATGTTTTTTATCATAGGAATTTTTAGAAAAGTAGTGTGCAAAATATTATGACAGAATATTAAACAAGTTTTAAAGTAGAAAATATAGGGAGGAAAATGTTACACACTTTCAGATCTGCTACTACTACTACTACCACAACAATTTCTGAAGATAAAACCAGAAACAGAGGTCTGCCTTTTTTAGTAGACGTGATTTTCGCAAAACATTATTTTCTGTTTCAGATATAGGTGATAAATTTTGTTTCTCTTGCTTTCCAAAGAAACATTTAAAAGTCCCTCGAGAACCCCAAATCTTTAAAAATACTAGATTCAAACACCAAACTCCCAATACATCTGTCAACTCCCATTTCTTAGGAATCTGGAATTTTCTCGATTTTTCCACCCATTATTTTTTCATCTGTCAACTCCCATTTCTTAGGAATCTGGAATTTTCTCGATTTTTCCACCCATGTGCTAGCTGTGGTGAACGGTAATTGCCCCCCCCCCCACCCCCTCTTAAAGTTGGATTTGACATTGAAAACTTCAGGCAGATGTCCGTAAACAATAAACAATGTCATTTTAAGCTACAAATTTGTTTTATTGGAAAGAACACAAGAAATAGCGTCCGCTGATTCGGTCGCTGTATTGGATTAGACGATACAGAACGGTCGTTATAACGAAAGCAAATTAACATAGAGTTTATAGGAACAAAGTTGGGACTTCTACCCAGGGCCGGACTGGGTGATCGACAGGGCGCGGGAAAGCTGAGTTGAAGGGCGCCGACTGAGCCTCCATAATATCTAAGAAATTAAGATTTAGTGCGACCATTTTAAAAGGATAAAAAATCATTGAGAAGCAAATAAAGCCCTTTTTTGTTGCTAAAAATGTCTAAACGAGAAGTCATATTTTTTGCAAGTTCAAAAATAGTAGAAGAGACCTCCCCCCAAAGAGTGTTGGTACATCCCCTTAAATATTAATGATTACCCCCTAGAAAGAGACTCCCCTAAAAAAAGAGAGGAAAGACCACCAAAATACACCTTGAAAATGTGAATAACGTCTCGGGGGCGGTTGGGGGGAATAATTTTTAATTTCGAAGAATGAGAAGTTTTGCTAAATGTTTCTCAACAGAAACTTTTTCCGAAAATTCATTGCTTGTTCGTCTTTCTTCTGAAATGCATCATTCACTAGTTCAATAGCATTAAGTAACAACACCTCTTGCAGTAATACTTTTTTTTGTGTTGTCGATTGAATTTTTTTCATTGGTATCTGCTGTTGTTTTAAAACATGACGCTATCATTTTATTACATGAATTTGTCGGTTCTTTAAGCTGACGAAGTTTTCTCCGTGCGATCAATATTCATGCTCAGGTTTTTTTTTTTTTTTTTCGTTTTGTCCCTGCATATGCTAGTTTGTCATTTTCGACAAAATACTTCTGCAATTTAAAATTAAAAAGAGATGTATGTACATGACAATTCAAACTGTTGTCCGTTTTCAAAGACTGTTTTAAAATATTTTTTTCCACTTTATTGTGCTAAAGTTCAAAACTCAAAAAGAATAAATTAAAAATATCATTTCATAAGTAATTTTTTTTCTTTGGATTGTTAAAAATCTTTGCATCTCTGCATGGTGTTCTTTTAAAGCATTTTAGTTATGCAATTATTTTGAGAGTAAGAGCGAATGGTAATGAATATCAGGCCATTACTAGTTTCTATAAATGCACTTTTTAAAAAAAAGGTATGTTTTTGGATGAATAGCAATACAAAAAAGGAATTCAATCATGAAGGGGAAACTTGATTTTACAAATTGGGTAAATCAAGAAATATTATAATTTATCAAAAATGAAAATTAATAAAGAGTAATTAAGATGAAGAATTTAGTGCGGATATAACATGAGACATGACATTAGTGATTAATTGATTTCAGTCCTCAAAATCAAAAGATTATTCGAATTATGTTTACGCATTTGTTTTGTACTTATAGTATTGCTTGTTTTGTTTTGTTTTGTTTTGTTTTTTTTTTTTTGTTTTTTGCATCTCACATCTCAAATTTTATCCGAATTATGCATTTGTAATGAAATTGGCTTATGTATGCTATAAAGTAACTGCTACCATGAAAATGAGTTAAAATATCATGTTTTTTTTCTTAATGTTTGCAAGACATATTTTTTATAAATAAAACATAAGTAATATCTAGAGTCCTTAAAATCTATTTTTAAAATCTGATTTTGTTTTTCAAATCCTATATTTATTTATTTTTTTATTAGTAACATGATCATGTCATAGCAAATATCTTGGGGAAAAATACAACCAATCGAACTCTAACTCATCCAGTGCACCTGATCGCCTTTTTGCAATACGTAATAAATAATATCATTTTAATAACACTGAAACTATTGGGAAAAGCTTGAAATTAAATTATTTGAGAAATCATTTTTTATGTATGGATATACATTTAAAACTACTATTATTGTTTGTGACCATTATAAGGAATAAATGAATTGATTTGATTAATCAATAAAACTTTTGCAAGAAAACTCAAAGATTTCAGTTTAAAAGAAGAACACTTGGGGTATGGCAGTTAATGTAGGGAAATGTCAAGTGCTACACTTAGGTCATGGAAATAAGCGTATGAGATATCGTTTACAGGGTTCAGTCATAAATCAGGCAGAAAATGTTATGGATCTGGGGTGTCTTTATAAATCAGGACTTCAAGTTTAGTCAACAGTGCAGTATTGCTAGTAACAAAGCCAACAAAATGCTCGGGTTCATCAATAGATCTATTTCAAAAAAATCTAAGAAAGTTCTTCTGCCTTTATATAGGAGTTTAGTAAGACCTCATTTGGAGTATGCTGTTCAGTTTTGGTCGCCTTATCTGAAGAAAGATATTTTTGTATTGGAAAGGGTTCAAAGAAGGGTAACTAAATTAGTAAGGGGACTCTCAGATTTAGATTATGATACCAGACTTAATAGGCTTAACATGTATAGCCTGGAGCAAAGGAGAGTCAGAGGGGACATGATTCAGTTATTTAAATTTATCAAAATGAAAGATGTAAATGGATTAAATTTTTGCGGGGAAAGCAGGACAAGGGGTCATTGTTTTAAGCTATTTAAATCTCAGGCTAACTTGGAAATCAGGAAAAACTACTACTTTAGCAGGGTCGTGGGCACTTGGAATAGCTTACCGGAAGAGGCGGTAATGAGCAAGAGTGGATAGCTTTAAGAGGGCCATTGATCTTCATTGGGGACTAATTAATTGACTAGGACCAGCCTAGCTGGGCCCAGAGCCTGTTGCTGGTCGTCACATTTGTATTTGTATAAATAAATTTCTTGACCATGTCCAATTTCCCCTTGCCTCCTTTTTTCATTTAAGAATTTCTTATTTTTTTTTAAAGTAAAATTAAAATTACAAGTTTTTTGTTAGCATAAGAAAACAAGAGGGTTTTTCGTAATGATATTTTTTCCTCCACATTCTTAAATCAGGATCTAATTTCTGAAAATTCATTTCAGAAATTCTCGCTGTCCAAAGTGTTATATTTTTAAAGTATATATATAGCAAAAACGAACATTTTAAACGTTTCTATTCATTTTCATGGCATTGTTGTCTTAAAGTTTCGAGAACTTTTTGAGTGTCAGATTTTGTTTTTGAAAACTGACGCGACCGACCTAGACAGAGCCGTCATAAAAACTACCAATCATATTAAAAACAGAGGGACGATGAAAAAAAAAATAGTTCAAGGACAGGCTTGATCTTAGTAGTTTTTACTTTTTAAAATAATAGTTTTCAATTGATAACACAAGACCTTTCAACTTATCTGAGTGAGTTGTTTTTTTAACCATATGTATTGTCGAAAATTTTGCAATATCATTTGTCATTTCGCAGCACATAGATCATAATGCCATTAATTATGAATCATAGATTGTAATTCTATAATTTAAGATTATACATGAAGGAAAATATTTTCGCAATAAAAAGAAAATGAAAACTGAAACGAGTAACCTACTGTTGAAAAGATCCTTGACTTAATATATCCAATTTTGCTGCCGCTTCAAAATTACTTGTTCACTAATGCAAAAATCTGATCCAAATGACTCTTCGATTCATGTAAGTAACGGCAATTGGACTTCTGTAGTCTAACTGCATAAAATTTATGATAGTTGTCCTCCCTTGTCCAACAGAAATCCACTGCTACGAATCCCCCAGGACCCAAGCATCGCAGATCCTTATCGATATAAAGCATCTTAAAAGGCGTTATTTAAAGCCATAAAACAAGTGTGTGGTCTACATGTATGCTCCCTTTTTTCTGCTTACCAAAAGATAGTTAGTCAAAAGCTCTTGCACAGTACAAGAATGCTTCGAAAGACCCTCATAAAATGCTGTAATGGTTAGAATCTTTAGCTTTTATTCTGTGAAAAAAAAGTGCTGTTTATTTTTTAGGCTTTATACTATCCTGATATGTAAAAACTAACTGCAGATAGAAAACGAATAAGGTTACTTCGATATTTCTCACATTACATTTCTAATATAGTCTTTCTTGACTCTTATTAATATTTGTAATACCAGTAGCGTACCTAGCATGGGTGACACTCGGAGCGGTAATTAGTGATGTGTCACCCCTCCCCCCCTCTCCCTCTAAACGCAAAAAAAAAAAAGTTTTTAAATTCTATGTAAACATGAAAATATTACAATTTTCAGAAACAACTGTATTTGTGATTTGTGAAAAACAAAATTTTATGTGGGATAATATACATAAGGCAAATAAAAACTATGAATGCTTTTTATGTAACTTACCCAAGACGCATGTGTGCGTCGAGAGATCAAAAAAGTAAGGGGGTCTGTGAAATTGTTGGCCTCGTAATTACTTTGAACTTATTTTACACACATGGAAAGCTAATGGGTTTTCAGTTTTTTGTTATAAGAGGTCACTACTAGGTCTAAGTATTGACAATATGAACCTAATTCTGAGTATAGTAGTACGTATTGATTCCATGGTGTGGGGTGGGAAATATTGGGGTACGGGCGGGCCTATCCCCTGTAAAATTTTCAAATTAGAAGTCTTAATTCTAAGGAGTCTTGCATTTCAGCTTCATTTTTATCAAAAACTTGTAATTCCACTTCGGGTATCACCCCCCCCCCCCAGACAGTCAAACCCGAGGTGGACACCCCCCCCCCTTCACGACGTCACAAGTAATAGCTTTGCGTTTTAACTCAAACTTCGTTCCGCTCAAAATGAATTGCATTGTTTCATTGATGCAAAGTTTATCAATAATAACCTTCACAAGTCAACAGGATAGCGAGGGGTGGGGGGCGAGGTATCGAGCTTCATCTGAGGGAAAACACAGATTAAAAAACTTCCCAAAATGATATAAAGGCAGCACAAAATGTAGTAATATTATGATTTTATGCAGGAATTCAAATATTAATATTTTTAAGGTAGTATTGTAGCTTGCATAAGGGCGACAACCCCCCACCGCCAGGGCAATGACGAACCTCCTCCAAATGCTAAGCAGCGCTCCCCCTCCCGAGAATTTGACCCCCAAAATGAGATTTAAAAAATCTCTTAAGTTAACTCCTAACAATTTCAATGCCGAAGGTTATGCCATGACCCCCTTCCTTTGTACACACATCTGGCTAAAAAGACAGTGAAAGAATTAAATCCAACTAAAAAAACTGGAATATGTTTTGAACACAAAGATCTAGAACTTGTAATGATTTTAATTGACAAAACTTAGTTTAAAATCGAAAAATGTTTTATCTTTAAAATTTTTCGGCATCTTTATTGTGTTTAGTCCAGAACAGCGAATTCCTCAAATGTGCCCAGGGGAACCCTGCAGTCCTCCTAGGACCACATCGAAAATTAACTATTTTTTCTCAATTAATTTAGACTTATTATTTGTGAAACTTTTTTTTTTTTTTTACAGAGTCTCTGCAGGATAAATAAGGGCTATTCAATGCAGATACACGACTCGCATTTATTTTTGACTGCCAGTTACAAGTCATACTTTTATTTTGGGAAGGGCGCCATGCGAATATCTTAGTTCCAAAAAGGGCGCCATGACTCCAAAATCTAGGAATCACCGTGCAGTCTTGTCCTAAAAGTTATTTTGTGAAGAGACAAAAAATACGACATCTGACTTCTGTCATCGTGTTCATCCATCCACTAAATTATTGCTTTTATGCGGCTTATTTCGACATTACACTATTTTTAATGCGCAGATTTCAAAAATTAACATTATTTGTCTTCTTGCTTCTATTGCACTCATGATTATCGTTAGCAGAACAGGGAGTCATGCTATCCGCTCTTTTACAGCAACTTAAGTACAGTCAATAAATCAAACCATTCTCGTATTTTTGATTATAGATATGTGCTGTTACTTTCACCCTCACATCCCTTTTTTATTGGGGAAACACCCAAACACCATGGATCCGCTTTTGTCCTCAGAATTGAAACTTGGAGCAAAAGATAAGCCACAAACGATGCCCTGGGAGCAGACCGTTTACGAAACGAGAGGGGACTAATTGCCTTTATTGGGGGCAATAAAAGGGAACGTTTATATAAATAAGAAGACCATTGCTTTTGCATGTCAAAATATTCACATGCAAAATCACTTCTTTGTTCCACATAATTTATTTTCATTTTGCTAAAACATTGTTGCGAAAAATAAGAAAAGAACAAAAGGGCGCCTTTCGAGAGGGCGCACCGGGAAAAGTCCCGGACAAGTCTATGGCCAGTCCGGGCCTGCTTCTACCACTGGTCGTTATAATGGGACGGTCTTTATAATGTGTGGTCGTTATAATGAGCGTCGAATGTATGAATTATTTGAATCCTGTAACAAGTTATGTTATTCAATATAGTAAGTACTTACACAAATCGAAGGAGACTTTACTTCAAAGTCAACAGACTGAGGGACAGTTATAATTAATGCTAAAAATGAAGATACAACTGAATCAAAAACACCAAGTCACAAAAAAAATATGCCAAATGATTCATTAACGTTAGGACAAGTTTTGTTAGTTGGATGGAAGGGAAAGAAACTAACAAAGAGCAATATTGGACAGGTACTTCATATAGAAGATAAAGGAATAAAAAAAAAAGCTTGCTTGAGAATGCATAATAATGTGGGAATGATCTTTGTATTTTCTGAGAAAGAAGATAAATGTTCTATGGATTCTGATAAAATTATTGAGTATTTAAAGAATTCAGAATTGTAATAGATGGTTCATTCATTAGATATCATTGTTTCAGACTGCTGTATTAGCTGAATAAGTGTTTTTTAGCTGAAATTTACCAAGTTTAATTGCTTTGGATTTCTTGTCTTTCCATTACTGTCCTTCCGTTACCCTTAACAAATGCATAATTTATATGTTTAAAATAATTATTTTTTAAAACTAGAGGTGAAATTGTAATAACTGAACACTCCCGTGTATGTGTTCTATTTTTATACAATTTTCCCTTTTATAGTTTGGCTGAACTTTTATGAAGAACATGATAGGGTAAAAATCATGTCGCAAAATTGTCCTTCCGTTACCTTTTTCAAAATTTAATTTAAAAAAATATTACTAACGAAAAATTCTTGGCTTTGGTTTTTTTATGATGTGTATAAAAGTCTGTGCATCAGTTTTTGATAAAATATGCATTTTGATATGCTCACAGACAGAAATACATCGATTTTTTGTAAAAATCGTCCTTTCATTACCGCTGGAATTCACCATTTCCTTTTTTACATGAGCTGATTATCAAAAAAAAAAAAAAAACCTTTTAACAAAATACACTTAATTTGCTATTGAATGTACGAAATTGAACGTACTAAACGCATAGGACGCTCATTGGGTGTAAAAGGGAATGAACAACGTTTTGTTGCCCAGAATTACAAATTACTGCTCACACGTGTCTCGGGGTTTCAAGGAGCCCCCTTTTCAAGGCAAAATAATGAGCTTTTGGATGGATGCTTTCGGTATCAAAAAGCTCCCTATTTTGCTTTGAAAAACAGGTTTCTTGGAATACCGAGACACATGTCTGCAATAATTTGTAATTTTGTGTCACAAAAGTTAGTTTCTTTTATTTCATTGCACAAAGGTACTTATTTATTTAGTTCTTAATTCTCATTAGGTGGTTTATCTCTCATTATCTTACTCCACTATTCTTGAAAAGGGTTAAATGCAGTAGGTCATGTTTCTAATGACAGAAAAATCCTCCAATTACATATATCTTACTCGTATGTGCCCACCGGAGTATTAAACCAGCAATTACCATTTGTGATGAATCATTGCATATTCATTCATTTGCCACAGTGTCTTTTTGATCTCCAAACAATTACCTCTGCTTCCGGGGGGGGGGATTCCTCCCCCTCGGGCGGAATGCCCTGCGTGTGGTTTGATGCAATTTCGAGTCGAAACGGTCTCATTTGAAGCTATTCTTCCTGCAATTCAATCTGTTCACCCCTCCCCGGGCGGCAGACGATCGCTTAACACAATAACTCCACCCGAGTTTCAATCAGTTCGTCTACTTCACTCCGTCGGGGCTCCAATCAGCACATGCACCTCGATACCTGAGCGTGTGCGGATCTTTTTTAAAGTGTCCTTTTTTTTCGTTCCTCTCGGGGTGTCGAGGGACTGGGGTTGTTGAGTGGATTCGGTTATTCGCAGTTTGCGCCCTCCCGAGGACTCATGAATCGAATTTTAGAGCCTTTTTCCAGTCCTGAGTGTCTAATGATTGAGTTTCGGGTCTCAGTTTTCGAATCTCATTTCGTGTTGATAAAGTTTCGAGACATACCCAGACGAAGGAATTTCACAGAGGCAGGACATTTTCGCTAAAAGCATTTTATATTGAATTATATGGCACAAATACTGATTTTATTGTGACAATTTCCTGTATTTTTTGGCGAATTCATACAGGAATTTTATGAGCAGTTTTTCTTTATCTCTAGAATTCATGCAGGAAGAATGGAAACATTTTTCGAAAGAAAAATTTGTGTCCAACGTTTTGGTGCTGTGTTATCACGTTTGTCACTGTTTATTGTAAACGACTAATCCCACTAAAAACATGAAATGTACAAAATGAAAGTGGCTTCCACCGTAAAAAGTTCTCAAGTAAAACCAAGTCAGTTGTTTTATTTGTATTTTGGGAAGCCATATTTAACAACTTTGCCATAAAATGTTTCCTATTAAGTTACCTTGCACAGTTCACCACTTTTATAACAAAGCTTCAACCTTTAACTTTCCTTATATTACTATTATTTCAAAATACTTTTGTTAAAAGTCCACTTTACAACCTTTCAAGTTTTTACGTGAAAATTACTAGATATGTAAATAATAATAATGATGATACATTTTTATCTACTCCACTTGAGAGAACGAAAATTCATCGTTATTATTAACGAAAAGTTAGTATTAACGAACATTTAATCATGCTGCATCATCAAGAATTTATTTTAAATCGCGAATTCGCGAAAAAACTAAAACTGTCCTGCGGTGCAACCTGTCTCATATTCAGCCACTCTCCCCTGTTGAGCAAAAATAAGTTTAAATAGATATTAATAAATTATAACAAATATTTTATTTGTTCACTTAAAAATGAATATATATATATATATATATATATATATATATATATATATATATATATATATATATATATATATATATATATATATATATATATATATATATAATGATAATATAATAATAAAATACATATATAATATTTTTGTGTGTAATTAAGTTGTGGCAAGCATGGTTTCGAAGCGCGATGGATCGAATCGGAAACGTTTTTGTTAAGTAATTAATTAATATAAAATTGGATGATTATATCTCCCAAATGATTAATATTTATTTTAAACTATTGTTGAGCGAGAATTGAAATAAATATTTAACCCGTTGCCAAAGGACAATAAGAAAGCCAGCTGCTTTTTGTAATGAAATTTCCTACTGTGACACGTCAATTGAGAATAGATAAAACGTAGAAAGGGAGTGAAGCCTTCATTTCTTGAAAGCAACGATTTTAGGTCCAGTGATATATTTTAAAGTAAAGTACTGGAATAAATCGCATTTCTTTCACTAAGTTCACGCAAAACGCGTATTTTTCGTCGTAGTTAAACCATGTGACCGGGTCGGTGCTTTAGGTTTTCCTAACCAAATGATCGGATAGTACCGTAACATAACAACATTTGTTTCTCTGTTCAAATCTATCTGAGTTTTGGAACCAATGGCAAAAATACTTTAAGGATTATCAAACTAATCAGTACATTTTTAAAGGAAAAGATGGTGGAATTTGAAGACGAAATAAATTTTATTTTCGACCAGATAAATTACAACAGGGTAGTTCTCTACACAAAACATCAGTGCAGTGGAAGATGTTTTATCTTTGGTGGAAAGAACAAATTAGGCAAATATATGAAGTCTTCGTTTAAAAGATGGGACCGCTAATCGGTCGGAGTTCGCTTCGCTCACTGATCGGCTGCTTCAGGAACTTGGTGGCTTGGCGACCTTGGCCATAACAATACAGTTGCGTGATTATTTGTTTACTACTGTTAACGTAGTTTATTGTACTTTTTTGTTCATTTCGTGAAATATTTTAAATTGCTAAGAATTGTTTTTGGTTTTTAAAGAGTGTTTAGTCTTTTTAATTGGAGAAAGTGTTTACTTTACATCGGAAGGGGGGTGATTTTCGCTTATTCAGGGAACTGCTTTTTCATTTATCATTTTTTAAACTATATCCATTCGATTGTTTTATTCTTTTTCATATGGGGGACGTTGCAGCGGGATTTCCCTTTTGTTCTAGATGGGAAGTTAGATTTTTACACTTAATATCTGAGGATGCTTTTTATCCTTTGAGTATAGCTGAAGGAACAAACCATCAAGTACGGGGGAAAAATAGTTAACAAAACAACTGCTCAGTGGGCATTAGATAAATCAAGTTGTAATAAATATACGCATTCTGACACCAAGCAGCTTAAATCATTTTCTATTTATTTATTTTTTTCAACAAAACGGTTGAAACACTTGATAGTTTACTGAAATTTTTCAAATTTTCAATTGACAAAGTTTGAACAGAACAACGTCTGTCGGGTCCTCTAGTATATATATATATATATATATATATATATATAGCATATATATATATACATTAAAAACTTTTTAAGGAAAACGCGAAAATTTTTCACTAAAGAGACGTAAAATTGCATTTGATACAAATAAAGTAGACTCCTATAGAGTTCGTGCATTGAACTGTTAGACCAGAAAAAATAAGATCATTAAGTTATCAAACATTCTCATTCTTGAAGAAAACCTGTAAAGCGTTAAGAATTCAAAGAGTACATCCTGTGGATTTCTTCAGAAATTTTCTGCAAGCTTGAACAATTCCAAGTCGTGTTACAAAATGCGTAAACATACTTCAGTTGCACCGAAAGTGTCAAAAAAAAAAAGAGCAAAATTAGTATTAAACAGGAAAAATAAATCCTGCTAATCATCATTGTCCGCCCAAAAAACATTTTTTTTCTCATCGAAGAATCGTAGTGATTATGTCTGCGTGCAGAATATTATTACTTGGTTTCCTTCTTTTTACTAATAATAAAGCTGAAACTCTCCCTGTCTGGATCTCTCTCTCTCTGTCTGGATCTCTCTCTGTCCGTATCTCTGTCTATCTGTCAGGATCTCTGTGACGCGCATAGCGCCTAGACCGTTCTGCCGATTTTCATGAAATTTGGCACAGAATTAGTATATAGCATGCGGGTGTGCACTTCGATGCGATTTTTCGAAAATTCGATTTTGTTCTTTTTCTATTCAAATTTAAAGAAAAATTTTCTGAGCAAATTATTACAATGCGGAAGAGTATATTACCAAATTATCATAACGTGGAACCTTAACATGGGCAAGAAAATGAACATAGCAAATTGGCGAGAAATTCGTCATCCATTATTTGTAAATATACAGGCGAACCAAATGACCTTTTAATTTTCAACTACGGGTAAAGTCATGCGGTTACCACTAGTATTTAATAAAATAAATATTTCTTTCCCTCGGCATCGGGCTCTTTGACTTTTCTCGGGTAAGATTATACCACGTGCCCTCCCTTCCCCATTCTTTTCAAATAATAGCCTTACACGGCATTTCCATTAAAAATATCCCATTTTCGAAAATGGTAAATTGAGTACTCGAGTTTTGCTTCTTCTTTTTTTCGTGCTTTCAACGAAGCTTTTTCCTACATTTGGTATTTTTTACAAATAATAAGACAGAAAATGTTCCATTCTAAAGTTTCCAAACAGTTTTCATTTTTGTTTTCTCCATGTTTTCCTTCCTTCTTAATCATTGCATAATAACACTGCTACTGAGAATCAAATGCTCTATTTTTTACGTGTTTTTACACATGAATAATTTTAAACGCTGTCAGTAAGTATTCAGTAAACTTTTTTTGGAAATCTGTTTTTGGATAGTGCGGAAAAGTCGCTATATGGACCCGTTAATACCCATAAAAAATTTCGCTAAATTTGTTTAATATTTAGCCGGCGCTATTTGACCTTGAAAAACTGATGAAAAAAAAGGGCAAAAATGCACTTTTTTCAAAAAAAGAAAAGAAAAGAAAATGGGGGGGGAAAAAATAAAAGTTTGAAGCTAGTTTCAGCAAACATTAGAAGTATCTGTCAGTGAATTAGTTGAAATCCTCAAAGACTTTTATACATTTCGTAGAATATTTAGCTACGCTCCTTTAAGACTGACACATGGGAAAAATGAAAAAAAAAAAAATTTAAAGTAGTTTCAAAATAAGTAAATACTGAAATGTTACGCAATACGTTACTTAGAAAAAACAGTGAAAATTCAATCAATTTTATGCGACATTTGTTCGCCAATTTTAAAAAATGCACACACTCAAATAAAAAATAGTTACATATGATGCTAATTTTTTAATCATCGGTTCCAATTGTTTCTCCTGGATAATAAACGGCGCTCAACTGCTTCTATTATTCCTAAGATTATGTTATAACTATTTATATATGTTTGACAAATAGAGCCCTTGAGTATTAAAAAAATGTGAATCCTCTGAAGTTTTTTAAACGGGAGCCGGACATTTCGAATGTCATTGCATGAAAGATGTTACAGGGCTGAAGTTTAGCACTGAAAACAGGACAAGGGGTCATTGTTTTAAGCTATTTAAATCTCAGGCTAACATGGATGTTAGGAAAAATTATTATTTTAGCAGGGTAGTGGAACCTTGGAACAGTTTACCGGAAGAGGTGGTAATGAGCAAGGGAGTAGATAGTTTTAAGGGGGCCATTGATCTTCACTGGGGATTGTAAATTGACTAGGACCAGTCTAGCTGGGCGTAAAGCGGTCGTCACTTTTGTATTTGTATTATCTTTGTTTTGGTATACAACACGACTGTTATGTAGAAATGCGCGAACAAGAAAGTAATGCGAGCAAGCACAAGTAGCCTTCTATTTGGACCTGTATGATATTTGTCTCCTCCCGATGCTTTATTTCTTCCAACATATGAGGACATTATCAGATGTTATCAAATCACTAAGATGCAAATAAAGGGAGAAGGCAGTAAGCCACCATCTTCAACAAGTGTGGCCGCTGTAGTTGCAAAAAAAGTTATTGATATTTGGGGGCGTGCTTCCCTTCCCCTTGTTTCGATAAGAAGAGTGATTGCCATGATTTTATCTTATTATTCTAAATGTAATAGTGCAACAAAAAATACTAAAAATATAAAGACGCAACTTTTACAATCAAAGCTAGGCAAATTTAAAGCAGAGGCTACGACTTTGTTTGACATTTGTGCCTGCAAATGCGCAGATTTATATTCGTGTAATTGCAGAAAAAAAGCAAAAGTCCCTGATAGAGAAAAACAATTTCTAATTGATCAAAGGATAGTAAGAAAAATGGTTATTTGAAAAGTGGATAAGGTAACAAATAATGCATATTTCGCTCATCCTGAACAGCTACTGTTGACAATGTTGTTTGACTCAAGAAAATACATTCGGGAATTAGCTGTTAGGTGCATTCTGAACTCTAGAAATAAGAAGACGAAGAGCTCTTATGATTACGATATTTTAAGCGTCCTAAACTCAATTTTGAAACCATTGATTATGTTGATTTAGTTCATTTGGCAAACTGTGTTGCAACAGAGCCACCTCTTACAATGCATCTAAAAGACCAACAATTGAAAGAAATGTGCAAAGAACAGCCTACAGCTGTTTCGAGAAATTTCCCTGTCACACGGAAGCTGTGAAACGTTGTGTGAAACTAATAACCGAAGCTGCAATATAAGTTCGTGGTGAAACTGCACAAGATGGATACATTCGTGCCAAACTTCAAGCTAGGAAAGAGCTTCCATCATTTGATAACAAGGGACAATATTATTCCAAAAAATAATATTCATTATGCATGAGGTATTATAAATCAAATTTGAAGATTTCTTTTTCAAAATTTTAATATCTTTATATGTAATTCTAGAAAATGTATGATATTATTGCGTGATAATAAATACTATGATTAATAGTGCTATTTTATTAATTAGTCTATGATTTAATTTTGAAAAATAATTTTCACAATGGTTTTTAAAAAAATTCAATATTTTTTCGTTTTTCTCCAATTTTTTGATGTCCGAAAGGAGCGGTTAAATGCTCATTAAAATCAATGAAACATTTTATGGACTCGAACTGGCTCATTATATAACATTTTTGGTGCATTCCAGCAAAATATTTGGAATTTAGTTTTTTGAAAAAAATTTCGACAAAAATTCATTTTTCTCATTTTTTTCGGTTCTTTAGTGTCAAATAGCGCCGGCTAGATATTTTTTAATATCCAAGAAATTTTTTGTGAGTGCTAATTAGCTCATCACGCAACTTTTGCGCGCTATCCAAAAATTGATTTCGAAAAAAAATTTTTTCGGCTTATTTCGGCCCACCCTAATATCTATATCTATATCTATATCTATCTATCTATCTATCTATCTATCTATCTATATTAGGGTGGTCCTTATTTTTGAAGTTGCAGATATTTTACGCGACGCCCCCTCAATTTGTTCCATTGTACGAATAAATGATCCTTGCAAAATTTAAAGTCAATCCATGAATATTAACACGTGCTCCTAGGGCCCCCTTCTTTGAGTTTAGAAGAAAAAATTGCGGATTTTCCCATTTTTATGTAAAAATATTCTAACGTTTTATATTTAAAATAATTTTGAACCTCAATAGGTGCTGCTACTTCCAGATCAACCATTCTCTCACTTTCTTTCTGTAAAATTTAACATGTTACAAGGAATAAAATGTACACCAATGGCCTTGGGTCAAACGTGTTGCTCTTCTGCGCTTGTTCCAACCAAGCGGTAGGCGAACGTTTCTTTCCATCAAGATGGACACAAGGGATTCTATAGTCCATTAATGAATGACCTAGGCCATTAATGAACGATCTTTGACAACAACAAATTGCCTCCTCCAGACTTTGGGGGTGTTGATTTACGAAATTCCCTGTGTATGTAATAGGTGAGTCAAATAGAGTCGCAAGGTTTCAATGCTGTAAATATAAGTAATTGTCATTATATTTTAATTCGCTTTTTTTTAGTTATAAACATACCTAAATGCTTATGCAATTTTTAATTTTTAAAATATAAATTTCGAAAGATTCTCGATTACTGCTGACATAAAAATAGACTGTATTTTTCATAGCTAAAATATAAATTAAAAACAAATCCAGATCGGAACAATGTAGAAATCTATACTTTTAATTAATTTTCTTCTATTTCAGTACATAGTCCTTTATTATCATCAAACTCTTGCGATTCACAAGATTTAGAAACCGAAATGGGTATCTATCCTTACCTGCTGAACTTTTGCTTTCTACAGCTGGTCTACCACAATGCAAAAAAGCTTGACAACTATTGATATCTACTCACCTTTCATCACTGTTAGACAAATGCCATATTAGGGATAAAGATGTTGTTCATTTATTTACAGTCTATGTAGATGCAGTAAATGTAAATCCAAATGACCTAGTGATCAATCGTGCATTCCTTAAGAGAGCAAAAGAAAATCTTCGAGAGGTAAAATTAAATTTCATGAACTTAAATTTAGATTTTGTAGTTATTCACTGGGATACAAAGCTACATCCAGATGTAACTGGAAAAAGAACGCCGACAGGATTACTGTGATAGGATAGCTCAGGTCCTAATATTGAACAGCTACTCGGAATTCCTTAGATATTTCTTCAGTTGTATATGATATCTTAGATGATAGTTCTTTATTGCTAACTGTTCTAGCTGTTGTGTTTGATACAACGACTTGTAACACCAAACGTATAAATTGTGCATGCAATTTTTTAGAGCAAAAACTGAATGGTGATATATTACATTTGGATTGCCATCATCATGCACTTGAAATGGTACTGCAGAGTGTGTCCTTAAAGAAGTTCTTGCCTTTCTTAGTTCTAGATCAGATATTCAATTATTTAAGCGCTTCAAAATTTTGTGGAAAGATCTCCATCATTCAGAACTTATAACATTTCAATCAAGTACACATACCACTTAAATTCTAAAAGACGAAGTGGATGACATATTATTGTTCGTAAAAAGCGGAATTAAGAAAGATTACAGAGAATTCTCATAACTTGTAATAATATTTCCTGGTGAATTTCTTCCTACAGGGATACGTTTTCCGCAACCTGGAGCTTATCCCTGAGCCACATGGGTGGCAAAAGGAATTTTTGTTTGAAAATTTTTATATTTAGGAAAAAATTTTAATTGATCTTACATGAAAACAAAGCCCATCAATGCTCTTTTACAATTAAATGCTGCATGAAGATATGGTTTTTTGCAGCAACCCAATCGAGGCTCCTTTGAATAATATAATATGTCTGAAAAACTAGCAGCGTACAAAATGACGACAAACATGCAGCAGAAGCAGTGATTGGAACATTCATAAATCACTTATGATATTTAGGGGATAAACTAGTAGCTTTGTCCGTATTGGATGAAGGAATTAGCTTTGAAGATAGGAAAAGACTAGTTCAAAAAATGCTTGTGATAAGGAAGACGTGTCTGATGACTGTTTAACAAATTTCAGATAACAGTAGATGATTTAGAATACTTTCTTAGTAAAGATCTTCCTCTTTATAGAATCAATTACGGGTCAATAAAATTGTATGATAAGTTGCAAATACTAAAAGATTTTTTCCTATTTGATCCTGATTCACGTCAAAATGTTTAAGCTATTTAAAGGGAAGAGAGATTGTTAAAATACTGAAAATTGTGTGAATGATAGAACTGAAAGAGGAGCACAATATTAATCGAAGAATTTCACAACTAATTTACCAAATATGAGTTACAAAGCAATTTATTTTACAGACCGTCCAAGACTATCGGGAAAAAATATACACTATCGAGATACATTGAGAAAAGCGTACGATTAAGGAAAGTTTCTAAAGCATTGTTTCATTCTTATTCAAAGTAAAATCTTTAGATGATATAAAGTAATTAAAAAGGTTAATATTAGTGCTACCTCGCTGTAAAAATATTTTGCAAACCTAGGAGAAACAATGTACTGGGTCTGAAGTAAAAACTCGGACGATTTGTGGGAAAATTATCAAAAGTGTTAAAGTTCAACGGCCTAGGGGCACGTGTTATTATTGACCGATCGAGTTCAAATTTTGCACACGTTACTTTTTATTATAGTGTCACAAAACTAGGGGGCGTCACTTGTTGAATTCCGAATTTTTTTTCCCCATATAAATAAGGACCACCCTAATATATATATATATATTATATATATATATATATATATATATATATATATATATATATATATATATATATATATATATATATATATATATATATATATATATATATATATATATATATATATATATATTTTATATATCTTAAAAAAAAACGACGACATATTTACCATTTTAGAAGAAATATAGATTATGGGATGTTTCTCGATATAAACTTAAAATTCAAATTTAAATTTAGAAAAAATCTTTTCTTTACCTGTGTATTCAAAAACTCCCCGGAATGGTTGTCCACCGATTCGGAATCAAATAATGGCATCATTTATGAAATATGATAAGAAGAAGAAGAAAAATAATAATAATAATAGCAATAGCGATATCAACAACAACAATAATAATAATAAAAAAAAATAATAGTAATAATAATAATAATGATAGTACTAATATTAATAATGATAATAATAATAGTAGTAATAGCAACAACAACAACAACAATAATAATACATAATAATAAAAATAATAATATTTATAGTATTAATATTAATAATTATAATAATAATAGTACTAATAGCAATAACAACAACAACAGATATATTACATAATATTAAAAATAATTATAATAACAGCAATAATAATACTAAAAAAAGTTATAGTAGAAATAACAATAACAATATTAATATTAACAATAACAACAACAACAATAGTAACAATCATAGTTATAATAACAGTAGCAATAATAGTAACAGTAGGTAATTATAACACTAATAATAATAATAAGAAGAAGAAGAAGAATAGCAGTAATAATAATAATAATAAAAATACTAATAATTATTGCAGAAAAAAATGACTTAAGCGAAGCATTCGCGCTTGATAGTAATAATTTAAGCATCCGATTTTTCTAACGTAATTTTTCGAAACACAGTAGCAGTGTGGTTTGTTTATTTTTGAGGCGTTATTATATATTCGATGGCGGTGAAAAATAAAATAAAATGAAGCCTTATTTTTTTAGTTTTATGCAGTATTTAACGAAGCATCTACCAAAAAAAAAAAAAGTTCTCAAGAAATATAATAAAAAATTTTTGACATTTCTTGTTACCCCTTCCTCTCCCTTGGCACAAACTATCACATTTTCCAGAACCTGTCTACCCCTAAAGAGCGACACCATGTGTAGACAGCCCCTAAATAACCACAATCGCCTTCTCTTACCATAATTACCTTACATATTCTATCATACTCTAAGCATTAAATCACCACTAAATTCAACTTCTTGAAAAGAAAAAAAAAAGTCCGTTGTTAATATATTTTCCTTTGAAAATGGTTGTAAAATCGCGATGTTTATGATTTTGTCTGAGCAGAAAGTGAAATTTATTTCCGGAAGTAAAGTTATGACGCGAGAGAAAGCTGTTCCGTTGGAAAAATTATTATTTTTATCTTCACCTTCATCTTAGTGCCATCGTTCAAGCGCGTACATAAGAAACTCCCGAATGACTTTAATAATAGATAATTTCGGTGAAACCTTTGAAGACGAAACTTAACTGTAAAGTGAGCCTTAGATGAGTCACTTTTATGCACGCTTCCTAATTCGACTGCCCTTTGGCATTTGCAAGATTTTGCCTAAACCGAAGTTGTTTATTCGGAAACTTAAGTAAAGTTTTTCCGAACTCTGTTGGGCTTATTTCGGTTAACACTGTTTCAACCCATCGAAGTAGCAGGCCATAAGCGAACAGTTTAGTGCTTTTAATACTCTTTTCGGAACATTTGTTTAATGTTTAACTAATTGTATATCATCTTTTTAAACTATGTTTCAAAATACAGTGAAATCTCGTTGCAACGAATACCAATACAACGAAATATCCGTTTCAACGAAATACATTTTCAGTCCCGATACAATTATCATTGCATTACTTGAATTCCATTTCTACAAAATTCCCGTTAAAACGAACAGAATTTGCGATCCCTAGAAGTTCCTTGTAACGGGGGGTGCTGTTATATGGTAAAACAATATGAAGAAAACTTGTTTAGTACCAATTTTGTTTTAAATTTTTTCTACAGTACTGAACATTTTTTGAAATATTTGAACCTAATTTAAATGCTTGGTATTCAGCAGCAATGTTTTACCTTGAACACATGCAAAACTAAGTGGCCTTGTGTTAATAACGTGAAGTTTCTGAAGTGTTCACCCTCTTAGAGCTAAACGCCGCTTTCTTCCTTTGTTTGCTATGACGGACTAGCATGCTTTTCTTCTTGATTGTGGATTAAGATGGAGTTGATTAGAAATCACAATCAAGGAAAAAATAGATGCTACTTCAACGTAGCATACAAAGAAAGAAAGCAGCGTTTAGCCCCAAGAAAGTTGACTTTTCGGTAGATGGTAGCCGGTCAATTGAATCAGTGGTTAATTGAATCAACCGCTTTAATGAATCAAATTGCCAAAAACAGAACAACATCCAGTTTTATTGATTTAGCCAATCAGTCGCTTTATGGAATCAAAACTGTTTAGAACAAATTTGATTCATACAAGCGGCGACCACTGTATCAGTTCGAATGACACGAGGATGAAACAGTCAGTCCGAGCTAGAAGATTTTCATGTTAGTTAAAAATGCTACATGCTCGTGCTTTGTGAGCAAAAGATATGACTTAAGTTTGTACAAATTAGGTTAAATAATACGTGTAGTATATACTTTATTTTTCGTGCACATAATGTCTTTGTTCTATGATTAAATGTTACTTCGTTTTGAATCATCTCCTTTGTTAATTGACAGAGTAGAAAAGCAAGTGTTTCTTTATAAATATGTCTCAAAAACTCATTTCAGCAGATTTCCGCTTTACGTTCCCACGGGAGAATAACACTTGGTTAAACTGAAAAAAACATACCACTACTATTGAGGTACTAACCTCACCTTACCTGACAGCATTGTGAAAGCTATTAAGACCCCAATCACAGCATCACGACGCTGCCAGGTTTGGTTTTTTTCAACTATAATCATAATAATGATATTTTTTGCAAAAGTATCACAAGTCAAAACGATTGAAACACATACCAAACACGTAAAAATGCATCTAATAATAAATTATAAAAAATTCACGAAATTATATCTCATCTGTTATCTCATTTCATCACAAAAACAAACCTCTGCATTTATACATATAGTAGCTAAAACATGTTTCCCGTTAATGGATGTTTCTTCAGGCTATTTTGATGGGCTTCAACTCTCATTTCCCCTCGACAAAAACAACTTTGTGAGTATATACAACACATTAATCTATCTTCAAAACATATTTTCACAAAAATGAGTCTATTTTTTCTCAATTTGTATGCTTAATTTCTGCCAATAAATGAAAAACACCTGCATTTTATAGCAGCGACGTAACTGAAAATATCGAAATCACCCGTTTAACAGTTTTCGTTCTCCAATGGCAGAGCTATTCCTTTGGTATTAATCGAGCATCTAAGGTTTTATTGTCGTAAAAATGGTTTGAAGACGAATCAGGTTGTTCTCTGCCGTATTTCATGCGGACCGTAAGAATTTATGGGGACATTCGGCCAGAAGCGAAGGTATTTGCGACAGATGTTGCAATGAATGTGATTTTTCTGTTGTGGATGAGACGGAAATATGTCAATAATTAATGGATCAAACGATACTTTAACTTTTAATTCATTATTTGAAAGCACTGTGCTCTCCCCCCCCCCTCCACTCTCACTAATTTCCCATTTTTAGAAAATATGGAGGTTAAAAGTTACAAACAAAAAAAGTGCCATAGAGAAACACGACCGGAAGTGAAACTTTTATCTTATCTTTTTTTTTAACACAAGGGACTCTGCCCCCTGCTCGTTAACGCTCACCAATCCTAGAAGATTGCTTCGCAATCTTATTTGATTTGCAAAGACTTAAATCGTCAATTAAAAGGAAACACATTTAAAACGCTTTATGAGCTAGCTCCCTTTGGATGAAAAAGCACCCCTTCTCCGGGATTCAAAATAACTTGTACCAACTTACAGAGCCGTAAGGGCTAAGGGGCTCTTGGGCATTCGCAACTTCAATAAACTTAGGGGGCGCTGCAGCCACTGTCTAATGGCAGATGAAAAATGTAAAACAAATAAATACCGTAACTTATAACTTGCTTTGACGCTTAGTGAAAGACAGTAATTTTTCAACGTGTTTGTGGGAAGCTCTTTTTTTTTTTTCTGAAATTACATTACATCACAAACTGTCTGAAGCCTGTAATTTACCCCAAAGAAAACACGTGGAATTGAATATTTTACCTTTTTCTTTAGTATTGTTAATCACCACGAGGTAGCGTATTCAAGCTCTGGAGTTGCGAATTGCAAAACTGCAGTTTTGTACGTTTGAAAAGTCGCTTTCATATTCGTGGTCTCTAGTAATATACTTTGCTCTTTACGTCGGGGCTTGAACTGAGTTGAGCCTAAGATTTTCCGTTAAAATCGATGTCATCGCGCTCTCATCTCTGATGGATAACGAACCGGGGAAAGTAGTGACACTGTCACAACGTGCCTCCTTGACTTTGTCATAACTAGCCCCGTGTTACGCTATTTTGAACTTTACTCAATAGTTTCCGAAATAGTATCACGATCAACAAATGGAATGCATAGAATAACAGGTATTAAATAATATAAATTGAATAAGGTATTAAAATAATGTTAGGAAAGTTTTCGCACCTCAGTATTCTTAGTGGCAAAGACAGTTCCAATGCAGGTCACAAAATTTACGTTTGCTGTAGAAAACACGATACATATTTTTATCTTGAAAACAGTCCAACGTTTTTTTTTTCAAGCTTACACAATACACTGGGTGCTTATTCCAAGCTCGAAATTCACCTTGCGAGATTAGTTCTGATCGTCTCACTAGATGGCGCTTTTAGGAAAATCGCAGTCTCGCAGTATAAATCTCGCAAGTTCGTATTCTAAGCTCCAAAAGAAGGGGAAAAAGTGACTTTTCGCGCCTTTACTTGCGAGCGAAATCTCGACTGCCCCGAAGTAGGTGAGATTATGCGATTTTTGTGATACAATTATGGGAGTTTGTTTTTCTGAAAGGTATCGGATCGAGGAAAACGAATTTGGATGATGCCAATCTTGGAAATGGTTCAGGAAGGGGGGGGGGTTAAAACTGCACCGGGGGGGGGGGCAAGTGGTTTTCTATTCAATTTGTGATACAATTGCGGGAGTAAGTTTTCTGACAGGTATTTATTGGCAGGAGGATAACAAATAAGGAATTAGGATTTTGCCGGCGCCGAAAATGGTGAAGGGGGCAAGGGGGTCGTAACTGTACAGGGGGAGTGGTTTTCCGTTCCATTTTCGTGCCGCAAAAACGGGAGTTAGTTTTCCGCTTGCCAATACATTTCAGAAAAACTAATTTTAATGTTGCGAACACCGAACATGGTGCAGAGGGGGGGGGGTGCAAATGGTTTTTGGTGGAATTTTTTTGATAAAATTACGGGAGTTGGTTTTTCTGAAAGGTATTGGCACAAGGAAAACGAATTAGGATATTGCCAACCCTGAAAATGGTGCAGGGAAAAGGGGGGGGGCATATAACTGCACTGAGGGGCAAGTGGTTTTCTGTTCAATTTTTGTGACACTAAAACGGGAGTTTTGCAAAAACATCTTGCAGGGAAGAAGGGGGGGGGGCAAAGTGGTTTTCGGTGAAATTTTCGTAATAAAACTACGGGAGTTGGTTTTTCTAAAAGGTATGGTATTGGTACGAAGAAAACGAATTAGGATGTGGCCAACCCCAAAAATGGTGCAGGGGGTAGAGAGGGGGGGGGGGAGAGTTATAACTGCAAACATAAAATAGGTATATATGCAACATTTCTCGCTTTACAACAAGTTTTCAATGCTTAAAAGACTTAAACCCACTTTCACAACATTATAATACACAAATATCCGAATTAAATTGCAGACACGTGTTTTGGAGACATTAAGAGCTCCTTTTTCAATGCAAAAGATGTCAGTTTATGAATAAAAATGCATTCTCGGCTAAGGTTGTTTATTTCCATGGATTTCATTTTCTTTTAACCAAATCCATCACTTAGGAAATACGTTGGGCGGGGGGGGGGGGATCGGGGACTTCCATTTTCAAGAAATAATGCATTTGAAAAAATTAAGGAGCTATGAATTTTCTACTCCCCTTTATTGGTTTTGACCGCTTGACGGCCTGCACAAATGCGTCTAGGGCAAATTATATAAAAAGCGTTCATAATTTTTATTTGTCTTTTGTACATTATGCGTCCAAATTATATAAAAAGCGTTCATAATTTTTATTTGTCTTTTGTACATTATCCCACTTAAAATTTAGTTGTTTCACAAAAGTACTATTTGTTTCTGAAAATTGTATGAATTTCAAGTTTACACAGAATATACAATCCCCCTTTTTTTGCGTTTAAGGGGGGGGCGGTGACATCACAAATGACCGCCCCGTCTGTCACCCATGCTAGGTACACCCACTGACGAATGTAATTTTTTTTCTGTCTTCTTTTGCTGTAAAATCCTCCTCCCCCTTTTTTCCCCTAAATTCTTTATTTGTTACCTACTGTCATTATTCAATTTCAATTGAATTTAATTTATTGAAATTTGATATTGATTAACTAATTACAAAAAAGTACAAAGCCTGGTTATTTCTGGGAAATTGTTTCCAAAATTTAATTTTCCATTTCGCCCCGATTGCTCCTTTTTTCATTTCTTCTTCAATTTGGAATCTTTCCTTTGGGTTGAGGGTTTAAAGTTCTTTATCCGCTGAAGTGAAACGATGATTAAAAAATCTTACTCCCTTTACGAATACTTTTCAATATACATTTACAGAAGCAGAGTATTTATTCATTTTAAACTGCTCTTATAACCAAGATTGCTGTTTTGACTTTTTAATCTTGAAGATAAAGATGAAATTATGTAATCATGGTTACAAGTTGCTTGTTTTGAAAAGGAAATCTAAAAAAGTACTGTTTTGAAGATATCTTAAGATTGGGCCTTGGAAAACATTACCTAGAAAAAATGGAATTTGAAAACAGGAATAATGAAGAAATAAAACTTTTTATTTAAGCATATGCTTATTAAATTATAATTTTAAAGAAAAAGAGAAAAAAACTGGAATATGTCTTTGATACTGAGATTGTTGCTATAATTACAAGTTACAACTGAGCGGGGGGAAAGGTTGGTTTTTACATTACCAATCCTAATATGGAAGATTGTATACTCTGTTATGACTGCTCTCATCCCCAAAAGCTCAATTAGCCCAACAAACCTTTTACATGTTGCAGGGGTGCCCCTCCCCCCAAATATCGCAAAGACTCCCCCCTACAAAAGCAAGAGCCCCCCCCCCCAATAAACAAATACCCTCAAAACACCACCACCATCCCCTAAAAAATTCAATAGCGCAGTCAGCGCCATAACCTAGCCCCCCCCCCCCCCTCCTGCATTTTAGTGTTTTATATTCAACTAGAAAAAATACCCGGCGTTGCCTGGGTCAGTAATAATTATGAGAAACAATCGTTACTTGCCCTTGTTTTCTGTTTTAAGCGAAAGAATTTAAAACAAACCTTTTTGACGTGATTAAAAATCGAGCTTCTTCCTTACTCATTACACTGAAATAGCAATAAGTATAAAGAACAAAATAATATCCAATTAGAAACGAAAGCACGACATTTAAGCATATACAAATTTGAAGAATTTCCGAAATATGAAGTTCTGAAGCTGAGAAACATTATTACGTAGTCTTTGGGCTCAAAAACTGCGACAGTGGAAAAAACTGCCAAATGCATCAGCTACTGAAATCTTTCTGAAAAAATTCTGGCGATATTTCTGCTGGTTGGTTGGATATAGTGAGCAAGTGTCGAAGCAGCATAAATAATAATAATAAACCATTAACTACATAAGTTCCGTTTAAAAGTAAAATGATCAGCCAAATCCATTTATTTTTAGAAAATCATGTGGAAAAACGTTACTTTAAGATTTGACTTGAGAAAAGTCTCAAAAAGTCAGACGAAACGCAAAAATATTCAACAATACAACAATGCTTGGGAGTTGAGATGACACATTAAATAATGACTTGGGTTGATGAAAGCCTTCGAACAGGGAACAAAAAAGCTCATAACTCGTTTTTTATACAACTTAGAAACTTCGAACAGATGCTATCTTCAGCAGAAAAATTGGCGCTTTCGATGGACATATAATGTTAATATGTGCACGTTTTTTTCCACCCCCATATTGGGGCATTTATGCGAAAATTGGGACTAAAATTGGAATAAAAAGGGAACTATCAATCGGATTTTTTTCGAACTGGTCTATAAACCTTCCCAGTACCAAACTGAACAAACGGTGAAAGTTTCAGCCAAATCTGTCGGGTAGTTTCTGAGATCTTAGGGAACAAATTTACCAAACTCCATTTTTACTTCCTTTTACAAAAAAGGAAGTATTGTATTCGCGAAAAAATTTTCACTCAAAAATCGCCCTTAATTTCCATTTTGCTCACCCCCCAAATGAATGTTGAGTTTTTTTTTCGATTCGACCACATGCGGAAAAGTGCCTAAGAATGTATAGACACGCGAAATATCCATTTTGACCATCACCGAGGTAATTACAACGACTTTTCTCGTGACGTCTGTATGTATGTGCGTATGTGTGTATGTGCGTATGTGCGTATGTGCGTATGTATCTCGCATAACTCAAAAATGGTATGTCCTAGAAAGTTGAAATTTGGTACATAGACTCGTAGTGGGGTCTAGTTGTGCACCTCCCCTTTTGGTTGCTTTCGGATGTTCCTAAGGGGGTCTTTTGCACCTTTTTTGGGGGAAATCATTGTTAATATCAATGCAAACTTAAGTGGTGTTATAATTTGGTAAATACTTGGTGACGTATCGCCAAGCTTTTGGTCGCCAAGTTTTTTCGCCAACTTGGCGACGATTTTTTTAAATCTGGTATCGATTTGGCTACTGTTGGTGATATTTAGAAAGTAAACAATTGAATCACATTAAAATTGCCAATAGTGGGAAAATGACATTAAACTGGAGTAAAAGGAAGTCATGTGATGCACACATCAGCTCGTTATATATTAAGATTTGAATTAGCAGATTTTTTCATCAAGACTTTTGGATGCAGCTAAACCTTTCGCATTCGACACGAGACACGCCAACAACATAATATACAATCCCCGATTACGGACTATTAATATTTCTTCGTCTTCATTTATGACAGTTAGGATTTTTTTTTTTTTTTTTTTTTTTGATATCATGATTTTTTCTAAAGTTATTATTATTATCATTATTTTGATTATAGTTTCTCGGGAAAAATATATTTCATACAAGACGTTCTTACTATTATAGATGGTTTTATATTATAAATCAACAAAATGTACGGTTAATTTTTTTTCTCATGTATGTATTGGCTTTTTTCCCCTCTTCGATTTTTGTTTTAGACACTGTAATATTGAAATACTCGTATGCATAAAATATGACTTACCTTTAGCCCTCGGCTCATTTTTCCTTTGTGTACTATTTTGTAAAATTTTCGGTGAATTTATTTTTATGAATTCTGGATTTGCTTCTAGAAAATCTAAAATTATTTCGATGTGATTCTTTGCAACGTAAAACGTATTCTTTGAAGTATGAGCCATTAGCGTGCCAATCGTCAAAATTCGCGCCTTATCTTGCACGGATGGAGCAAAACAAAAAGTATCTGCGCCTAAAGACCATTGGTTGGAAGAAATCACGTGCCTCCTCCCCTCCCCCCGCGCCGCCAAAACCGGCGAAAAACTCTTCCTCCCCCATCGCGGCTGGAACTTGGACTCGTCGCCACATCGCAATAAGAATTTTTTTCCCTTAGAATACCACTTTGCGAGATTTCTCGTCACGTGATCGGCTCTGACGTAACGTTTCGAACTCGAAAGTAGAAAATGTTTGGAATGACCTCCCTGAGACCATCACCCTGCTCAGTGCTCATTCATATAATGCGACAGGTGTTGTTACCTATTGACTCAACCAGGAGGCTTGGAACAACTAACCCCGATCTCCCCTATATTAATACTTCTGGGGGTGTACGACTTCCATTGTTTTTTACTACATCAAGAAGTGATAAACAATGGTATCAGTGCATCATCAAGAATATAAATATATACGTGAATGCTACATTATAAGCATACATAAGTTCTTTATTAATTATCACAATTATGTCTGGAATTGTAAGCTGAATAATACGAGAAAGTTCTTTACTGAAAATCTGTGATCCGACCCGATTATGCAAAATGCGATGCTTCCAATATTTTATTTTTTTACTTACAACTTGTAAAAAAAATTCGGACTCGAGGCACATATGAAAGAGTCCTATACTTTAGTTTTATTCCGAAATATAAGTTAAAAAAAATGCAAAAAGCCCCTAGAGAAAAAGTTTGGTTTTGATGATTTTTCAAATATTGGAGGGGGGGGGGGATTTCTCCATGAGTCTCCCGACTTAGTTTAAATGTTCATACTCTTGAACTTTGCACCCCTCTAGCCCTTCAGAAGTTTGTTAATAATTAACATAACGTTCCTTTCTACTCCAAATAAAAACAATGTCAATGAAACTGTCGAAAAAAGGGAAAAATGGAGGGCGCCATTTCCAAAAGGTGTGACGTGAAGGGGGGGAAAACGTGATCATGTTTGGATACAGGGGGTCATTTTACTTAACAAGCAGCAAGTGATGTGCCAGAAGCATTTTGATTTTTTTTTTTTTTTTGCAACGGAGTGTAATTCATTCGAGCGTCCTAGTTATCTAAATGTTTTAAGTAGGCTTCAATGCGTTCTCTAAAAATACGGGGGAAAAATGAAATATCTTTTATTTATCGAAAAAAAAGAAAAGAAAAGAAAAAAAAACTTACTTTTTAAGTTCAAAATTTTATGTAGTACTCAAAATCTTTATATAGTATTTATTATATAGATTTACTTTAAATTAATTTTGTTGAATCCTTAACAAAAGAATTTTTCTCTGTGTCATTTTTATCGAAGCCTTCTTACCAGAAGATTTTGCAATATATGATATTATTTATTTATCTTAGCGAGAAAAAACAAATCATGAAATGATAATCTGTAATATATAATGTCATCATATGTTCTGGAACTATGTAAAAAATATCATAATAAATTATATTTCTGTAGGAAAAATAGCAGAAAAAGCAAACGCTTACACCTTACGACATATTACCTGAGAAATAGTAATAGACATCCAAATACCTAGAGGAAGTTAGGATTATAGCGGCAATTGTGAAATAAAAACGTCCTAAATACATAAATATATGTCCCGACTCGGCATTCATATCACTTAATTATTGTTATTGCAATAGTGTGACATAGTATAAACACGCGAAAGAATGCGGATATCAGCTCTACAAAAGCGAACGTTTTGTTTTCTTACTATAAGAAACAAAGTAATGGCTTTTTTTCTCATAATATAACTAACACTGATTTAGTACTGAGCAAAATTTCAGTTTTCTTTACTTGTAATGATATGAAATAACCCTTAATTTACAACAACATTATTATTTATTTTAAAGACTATAAAATCGCCCGTCAAGATATGACTGGTGAAAATTGCTTCTACCTTGAACGAAGCCATTTGAAACTCCAATAAACTATAGGGGGCGCTGCTACCACTGTCTAATGGCGGACGAAAAAGGTAAAACAAACACACTTCGTGACTTATAACTTGCTTTGACGCTTAGTGAATGACAGTAATTTTTCATCGTGTTTGTGGGAAGCTTTCTTTTCTATTCTTTTGAAATTGCATTACATCATAAACTGTCTGAAACCATTGAGAAGGAATAGATGGAGAGAGTGCAACCCTACTATCCCGATACGGCAACAGTACCATGTGACCTGGGAAGCAATTTCGAGTTGACCGTAGCCGCTGAAGAAGTTTTCATTAGCTAAAGCCATGCATGATAACAACCTTTAACTGTAGAAGGGAAAAATTAGATTTATACTAATAGTGCAGAATTCTAGCATTGTAAACTGTGAGATAAAAGCCACACCAGGAGGTCCAGTAACTTTTTTCTAGCATGTACGAATGTTTTTTTTACTTCTAAATAAAGAAAAAATATCATTTATATGCATTCAACTAGTACCATATTCCACAGTTGCCTATAATTTTTAAATTTTTGTACTTATTTTAGCTATAAAAGATATAAAACATTGTATATCTTGAGTGCAAATAACATTTTAGTTCCATAAAAACACTTTTTAGTCAACAAGTAATTGTTTTAACGGCTCTTAAGCATTATGCGTACATTTGCTTTGTTGGCGAGTATCTTCTCGCTAAGCTGCTGTGAACAGCAGATGCGCAAGAATAAAGATTTGCTATTTTTATGCTTCAATTTAAATACTAGTATGTCTGGGTATGAAATCATTTCAAAACATTGATTACAATACATATGAATCCATAAATTTTCAGTCAATAACATAACACTTTAAACTATTTGTACATGCCCGTCATTTCAGGGAATAATTCATCGAAATACATGAAAAATGCAATTACATTTTATTTTAAAATCCGGAAAGAAGTGGGGAGAGGGAGTTTGAATGATAGGTCTGTATTTATATCCGTTATTTATTTATTTATTTATTATTACTGCGGTAAAGGATTTGGAGCCAGAGTTGCTCTGATTTGAGGCCCCGACTTCATAATAAGCGCCGTCGAGTCGTCTGAAAAATATTTAGTGCCAAAAGAGCGATTGCGTGCCAAAACGCGACAACTTCCCATCCAAACAAGTCACCTGACCTGGGAAACATTGGGTCCCAAGCTTATTTCACTGAGACATTTGCTATGACTCCCTCCATTAGTATTCCTTCTCAATGTCTGAAACCTGTAATTTACCCCAAAGAAAACACGTGGAATGGAATGTTTTACCTTTTTCTTTAGTATTGTTAATCACGGCAAAGTCGCGTATTCGAACGCTGGAGTTGCGAATTGCCTGTTTGGTGATATTTTGATAATTGAAACTTTAACCCTAATGCCAGTGGATGAACCCTAAACTCCAGTAGATAGCGTTCATAGTTGACCGCTTTTTCGTTTCATCATTCCCCTGAAATGACACAGTCTTACCAGTAAAACAGTTAAGTTACCGGTTCGAGTTCAGCCTTGTCAAACTAAAGCATTTCCCTGCATGTTAAACATTGCCAAAAATATCATCGAGTTATCATGCCGTGGCACGAGTTTCATTGTATGTGACGTCAGAAGCGTCACTCGATCATTCGCTATTATATATTTGAGGACGATAATAAATGTACTTATTTCCAATCTGTTGGGCTTCAATGAACTCCAGGAAGAAAAATTGAGAAAGTTTAATGATCATAGTTATTAAGTTTAATATACTTGAAGTACATATGTGCATGAAGATAAGAAAAATGAAGTCAAAAGCTATATTGCAAAAAAAGAGAAAAAACCCGCAATTTTCAAATCGAAAATCAAAGAAAACATAAACTAAGAAAAATAATTTTAATGAGTATAGCAGGGGAATGTGAGGCAAAGTGAAATAGTTAAGATGACTGAGTTTTTTCAAAATGAACAAATCGAAAATTTGTTTTGAAAATTACAGAACACAAAGAAAGAACATTGTATTTTTTCATAAAACTTGCCTGCCTTGAAACAGTATTTTTTGTTTTTGGCAGTTATTTTGAGAAATGAAAAAAAAAAAAGCGGAAAATTTTCCCTTTTTTTTCATGAGGCAAAGTAAAAAATAAAAATTTTTTCAAATGAAATAACTCCTGTACGATTATTAAAGATATTTTTGATAGACTAAATGAGAAAATAAAAGAATGAATGAAGAAATGAAAATGAAATGAAACAATAAACGAATAATGAATAAATCAATCTTAATATATAAAAATCAATGTCCTGAGATAACATATATACATACATATATATATATATATATATATATATCAACGCACAGCCGAAACCGCTGAAGCTTCAGACTTGAAATTTGGCAGGCATGTCCGCATGATTACGAAAGTAACCACTAAGAAAGGATTTTTCGAAATCTCAATTAGTTCGGAAGCAATTAATTAAAACCTCTTAATTTCTGCGAATTTAAAACCAGTCATTGAATTCAAATCCCTTATTTTCGAAGGCTTTCCTCCATTCAAATCATTATTCAGTACTTCATCTCAACTTTTGGTCGATAGCGAACTATAAATTTGTTTTTGTTTCTCACGTGGTTTTTCGAGGCTTTTCTCAAGTCAAATCATAATGTTTCTGTCTATTACTTTCATTTTTTCAAAAGTAGAAACGAAGTTTTTAAGAACATCATCACAGGCGGACTATCCTTTTGAATTTAAAATAGTGCAGTTTCCTGTTAAAGTTTTGCTTCGCAATAACCATTAATAAGTCACAAGGACAAACATTAAAAGTAACAGGGACCGATTTAAGAGAAGACTTTTTTTTCACACTGCCAATGTTATGTAGCTTGCTTCAAAGTCAGTTCATCAAGCAGCTTAATAATTTTAGCACCAGAAAAAAAAACTAAAAATGTTGTATACAAAGAACTTCTTGCTTAAACATAGGTATATCAATAAAATGTGGATGGCCTGTGTTTGCAAAGATAATCAATACTTTAAAAGGATCGTTAATAACAGTTAAAGATCGGTTAAGGACAAAGGCATATATGTAAGGAGTCCAGGGGAACCAGGATCCTCCCCAATCTAGAAAAAGTAATAGGTAATAAGTAATTATTATAGGGGATTTTCGAAACTAGGTGCACCAAGCACTGTTAACCCCTGCTAATTCCATTACCCGAGCAATGCCGGGTACGGGAATGCTAGTTAATATATATGGAGGCAAATAAATGAGCGAGTAAAAGAATGAATGAATAAGAAAATATGTGAATGAATGAATAGGTAAGTGAATAACTAAATGAAGGAATGTAAATAAATTTATTAATAAATGAAAACGTAAGTGATTTATATTAAACTAGCAAAAATATTCGGCGTTGCTTGGGTCATAGTAATAATTGTGAGAAACAATCGCTACTTTCATTCGTTTTCTGTTTTAACTGAAAGAACTCAAAACACCCCGCTTTGATGTGATTCAAAATCGAGCTTCTTCCTTACCCATAAAAGTAAAACAGCAATAAGTATAAAGAACGAAATAGTGTTTAGTTAGTAACGAAAGCCCGACATTTAAGCAAATAAAAATGAAGAATTTCCAAAATATGAAATTTCACTAGCTTGAAAAGATTTACTCCTTATTTTTTATTGTTTTTGAACAGAGTCTAAAACTTTTTCTATATGGCTTTTGAAATACAAACGGTTTTAATAAGCGTAGCCACCCGTAATCCCCCTGTACATGTCTTAATTATTTTGAGAAATTTCAATTATTGTGGGTTCTTGGTGCGAATTAAAATGTTACCAAATTTGTGGTAATCGTTTTGGGATACCTTGGATAATGCTCCCCCCCCCCCTACTTTGTAAAATTGTCTGTTACTAATATTCGTCAATGAGATATTGTCGCCAAATACTGAGATATTTTCGCTGACCATAAAATGATGCTAAACATTTCCATCGAAATGTTTCCGAAATAAGTAGTAAAACTTGGCGAGTGTTTGAAATTGTGTACAAAGACAAATTAATGGATGTTTTTGTACTGTTAATAGATTTGCCGGAGATATTTCGATTATTGGGAATCTGGCGCGGTCGTCTCATTTTTGGCGTAAATAATTTTGTTTTGGTAATCCTGCTGATTTATAGTAACCCTATGTGAATACTCAATGATGTTTCCGATCTCTTTGTTTTGATTTGCAAAGAGAAAAATACCTCTTGCGCAGGCGCTGAAGCTAAAAATTGATGACAATGAATAAAGATTGCCAGGTTTCCAATAATCGAAATATCACCGATTTGCCTAATTTAGTTAGCGGATTTGTTTACATTTTAACAAAAGTTTTAAAGATTCTATTAATGGTACATGGTGAAAGTCAAGAAACATTATTACGTAGTCTTTGGCTGCAAAAAACAGCGCCAGTTAAAAAAATTGCTTTACTTTATAGTTGAATCGTTATAATTAGTTATTACTATGTTCTTATTTCTATGAAATTAATATATATATTTAGTGACTGATTTCCAACTGTGTGTTTGATGCACAAACTAGTTTGTCTTTACTAATAATAAAGCTGAAAGTCTCTCTGTCCGGAGGATATCTGTAGGATGTCTGTGACGCGCATAGCGCCTAGACCGTTCGGCCGATTTTCATGAAATTTGGCACAAAGTTAGTTTGTAGCATGGGGGTGCGCACCTCGAAGCGATTTTTCGAAAATTCGATGTGGTTCTTTTTCTATTCCAATTTTAAGAACAAAAATATTATAAAATGGACGAGTAATTTGCGAAATTATCATAATGTGGAACCGTAACATGGGTACAAGCCAATTGGCGAGAAAATTCACCATACATTTTTAAATATACAGGCGAACCAAAAGACCTTGTAATTTTTCTATTACGGGCGAAGCCGTGCGGGAACCACTAGTAAGTAATGAACTTATTGAAATTTTGAAACGACTCTTTATCCCAGAATAGGAAAAAATAGGCTTTTCTGCCCATATGTTAAAGCCCAATAAAAATCTCTTATGTGATTGAGAAAAACGGACGTCATATTTGAAATCCGCGCACCCAATAGAATAAAAGTCGTTCATTATCGTACTATCATTTTTTCAGGACCCGAATTTTGCAGGTCTGTGTAATTTTAAACAATGAACTCTTTTTTTTCCCAAGTGTTATCAAAATCAATTGTCTTTTTACTTAGTCCTTGTATTCGCAACTCCAGCGCTCGAATACGCTACCTTGCGGTGATTTATAAAACTTCCGGGAAAACTAAAACACTGCCACGTTGCGTTCCACGTATGTCTGCTGACGTAAACACAGGCAGTTTGTTCTGAGTACTTATTAACGCAATCGATGTGTCTTAGTTTGCTTTCAGCT
Organism: Uloborus diversus; assembly: GCF_026930045.1. Classification (NCBI taxonomy): domain Eukaryota; kingdom Metazoa; phylum Arthropoda; class Arachnida; order Araneae; family Uloboridae; genus Uloborus; species Uloborus diversus. Next base: position 107,973,931 of record NC_072737.1, on the reverse strand, counting down.
ACGGAAATTAATTCGTCCCTTAGTAGTATTCTCGAGCTTCTCAAAATAATGTTAGTTTTCATTATTTCCTTCTAAAATATGAGTTGATTGAAAATGGTGAAAGCGAAAACTGGATTAACAAACTTGGATAACGTTATACAAGGTAAAAATTTTTATTGTTTTGTATGAATTTGTAAGAATATGAGTTTTTTTTTAATCTTAAATTAATTTAGCTAACCATCTTTTACAGCAGCATTTAGATGAAATAGACGGTATGCAAAATATTTTCTTGAATATATTATCGTAGAACAAAATGAAAAATGTTTCACCGAGAAAGAATTTACTTTATTCCTTTTATTCTCAGCTGAAAGGTTTCGCCAAATTTGTTTAGGGTTATAGTTTTAGTATTGTGCGAGCAAAGTAGCCTTGGCGAGATTTCGCGTTTTCAGTTAAACCATTTTTAACTTTTATCATGAGTGGAATGAAATGGTAGTAAGATTACAGAATTCGATAAGTGAAAGGAAATAATGGTCAATCAACTGAAAAGAAAACTACCACCATATATCTGTAAGAATTCTGTAGATGATTTCATAACTTGACATAATTAAATCGCAACTCAGAAATTAGAAAAATCGAAACAGAAAAATTTTAAATTAACCGATTCGGGAATTCGAGAGAAATAACTCAGCAACAAATGCAAAACAATAAGCGCTAGCCAATCAAGGCAAAGAAGTATCATCTTCTTTCGATAATAATTTGTAATGTCATATTGAATTTTCTAGCACTAATTGTTGTTCTTCTCAGGCCACAATTATTATTTAGTTTTATCAAGAATTGATAAATATCGAATTCAACATCGTGGAAATAGCTGCTTCGAACTACGTAGTTTGCATTAATCTTTGATGTTTAGTAATGCTTCTTGAATTCTCATTTCTTTCTACGTGGGCCAGAAAATCTGCAAGACTTTGAAAATTAGTTTAAAAAGAATAAAGCGAAAAAATCATACATACGAACAAAAATCACAACACTTTTAACATTTTCTTCGTTACCACATGTGTTTGTTTTAGTTTTTTCGTCCGCCATTAGACAGTGACTGCAGTGCCCCCTATAGTTCGTTGGAGTAGCGAATTGATTATTGGCATAGATGAGGATAAAAATCCTAAGAAAGCGATAAATTTCATGCTTTCTCCAGAGAAGCCTTGGTTCAAAATTTTCATTATGATTACTATATTGCTGTTGTAAGGCATTAAATTTTTGCAACAGTGGGTTTTATATTTAATCATTTAATAGGGAAAATACATGAAATTTAGTTTTCCATCATAACTTTTTTATTAAATTTTTTAGGAATAAATTATAGCCTATATTTTTTCCCGATAATGTAGCTATCTATGGTGAAAAAAATGGCTAAAATCGGTCCAGTTGTTTTGAAGATTACCCCGGACATCATTATATACAGAAGTAGCCATTTATCTATATAGATGATTAAATGAGTAAATGATACAAACTATTTCAATATACAAAAAAAAAAAAAATACAAATAACATATAACAAATAATTTTAAAATACAAATTAGCTTAATATTAACTAAATTAATACTGCATTGAATATTAGGAGGTCTCAATTAATATTTAAAATGTTAATAAAAAGAACTTTATCATTTTATAGTAACAAAAATAATTTTTGACTTACAACAAAATATTACAATATGAGTATCTTTTTTAAAAAAATTTCCTGTATTACCAAATGCTTTAATCTTCGGCGGTATTTTTTTCCTAACTGGAGTAAATATTTTATCATTTCACTTTGCACCGCTATTTCACTTTGCTCCATGTAACCCCATATAGGAGCAAAGCTGTGGCTTGAGAACAATAAGAAACGGAATAGGGAATATAGTAAAAATATTTCAACAGAGTTGAATCGATTTTAGTCACCGATTGTTTTAAGTAATATCAATGTTTTTGAAAACGAAAATAAAATCTGCAATCAAAATTATGAATTAAATGAAAAGATTTCCAACTAAATAAACATCATAGCTAAAGTGGAATTCCTCGTCGATTCTTTCTTTCGACAGGAATTTAAAACGCCTTAGATACTTATAATTTATATCTAGACTAGACTAAATCTGGGAATTCATGCATCACTGCTCAATACACGAACCGAGAATACTGAGATATATAGTTAATTAAAGTGCAGTCTGACATAGGATATACTATACATAAGAGTCAGCGGTCCGTTGGAAGGATACATTTTCCCAATTGGACTATCTCGTTTCGAAATGTACTAGTTAATTGAAGTGTTATCTGCCATAAGGTACTGTATGAGAATCTGCAGTCCAGCGGAAGGATACATTTTCCCCCTTATTTCGAAAACTAGTTACCGAAAAATCGCACTTCGTGCTTACTGTGCAACTGCAGAAGGAATTTTTTGTATAAATTTGAAACCCCTTGGTTACTTATAACTTTAAGTGAAACCACTGAGTTAATTATAAGTGAAGCTAAATTTTGAGATTCATCCGTCATTGCATCTTTAGTGTTTATCAAGTTCAAAATTTCAAAGTCTAAATTTTTTTCTCATTGGAGTATCTTCTGCAGAAATATATGCCAAACAAAAATTATTTAGCTGATATTTTGAAACTTGTTCTTGTTGTTTCTTTCAAAACTCTCTAGTAATATTGTCTTTATGAAGTAGTTTTTCTTAAAAGAGATCGCTATGAAATGTTTCTCTAGAAATATTTTTCTATTCGGAACTCCAGCGCTCGAATACGCTACCTTGCGGTGATTTACAAAACTGCAAATGAAACTAAAACATTGCCACGTTGCGTTCCACGTGTGTCTCTTGACGTAAACACAGGCAGTTTGTTCTGAGTATTTATTAACGCAATCGATGTGTCTTAGTTTGCTTTCAGCTACAGAAATTAATTCGTCCCTTAGTAGTATACTCGAGCTTCTCAAAATAATGTTAGTTTTCATTATTTCCTTAATAATTGGTGAAAGCGAAAATTCTGGATTAACAAACTTGGATAACGTTATACAAGGTAAAAAATTTGATTGTTTTGTATGAATTTGTAAGAATATGGGGTTTTTTTAATCTTAAATTAATTAAACTTACCATATTTTACAGCAGCATTTAGTTGGAATGGACAGTATGCAAAATATTTTCTTGAATATATTATCGTAGAACAAAATGAATAACCGAGAAAGAATTTACTTTATTCCTTTTATTCTCAGCTGAAAGGTTTCGCCAAATTTGTTTAGGGTTATAGTTTTAGTATAGTGCGAGCAAAGTAGCCTTGGCGAGATTTCGCGTTTTCAGTTAAACCATTTTTAACTTTTATCATGAGTGGAATGAAATGGTAGTAAGATTACAGAATTCGATAAGTGAAAGGAAATAATGGTCAATCAACTGAAAAGAAAACTACCACCATATATCCGTGAGAATTTTGTTGATGATTTGCATAACATGACACAATTAAATCGTAACTCAGAAATTAGAAAAATCGAAACAGAAAATTTTTAAATGAACCGATTCGGGAATTCGAGAGAAATAACTCAGCTACAAATGGAAAACAATAAGCGTAGCCAAGCAAGGCAAAAAAGTATCATCTTCTTTCGATAACAATTTGTAATGTCATATTGAATTTTCTAGCATTAATTGTTATTCTTGTCAGGCCACAATTATTATTTAGTTTTATCAAGAATTGATAAGTATCGAATCCAACATCGTGGAAATAGCTGCTTAGAACTACGAACTACATAGTTTGCATTAATCTTTGACGTTTAGTAATGCTTCTTGAATTCTCATTTCTTTCTACGTGGGCCAGAATATCCACAAGACTTTGAAAATTAATTTAAAAAGAATAAAGCGAAAAAATCATACGTACGAACAAAAATCACAACACTTTTAGCATTTTCTTCGTTACCATGTGCGTTTGTTTTAGTTTTCAAGTCCGCCATTAGACAGTGACTTCATTGCCCCCTATAGTTCGTTGGAGTTGCGAATTGCTCTATTAAATGTTATATTACTTTCAAAACAAATCTGGGTCATATTCCGAACTTTCACGTTAAAAAAAGAGAGAATTTGAAGATAAAATGCATTACATAGTAGAGAAATATGGGGCAAAGTGAATAGTTATTCAAAGTGAACAAGTTAGAAATTTGTTTTGAAAATAACAGTACATAACGAAAGAACGTTGTAGTTTTTTTTATATTTTGGGCAGTAAATTTGCGCTTTAAAAAAAAAAGTTATTTTTATTTAATAATTTATTCATTTTTTTGAGGCAAAATGAAATATTTTTCTTATTAAATACTGTTTGACCACGGATTGTATGTAATTTGGCAATCTGCGAAGTAAAAACTATTCCATGTGAATGAATCTAGCATCAGAGAAGGAAAAATAACGATGGGATTAGGATGCTCGAGTTTTATAATGTCACCAGTGCCTTATTCATTTATTGCATTTTCAGAAATAAAATAAGGGGGAAACAAAAATAGTTACCATGGACACAACAAAAAGAAAATAATGTTTTCATTTCGTTCAGGAACGTAAAAGCAAAGTGGTAAGTTCAAAACTGTGTTGTGAATAGATAAATCAATTAATTTTTGCCGTGAGAATATAGATCGAATATACTTTAGATTTTAAAAATGCTGCTGTGAGCAAATTTTCATTTTTACAAAACTAAGGCTAAATAATAGAGAGTCAAAAGTGCACATCTGAAACAAACCAACTAACACCCCTATAAACTAATAGATACGTCCATTTCTACCCATACACCAGATACTAACCTTTCCATGTAATCGATGGTCAGACAGTACTTTATATTCGATTATAAAAATTAATTTTGATGAAATGAATCAGTAAATAAAAGATTGAATGAATAAATGAAAAGATACTGAAATAATAAAGAAATAATTATAAATAAATAAATTAATTAATGTATGAAAAAAATAAACGAGTGAGTAAAAAAGTGAATCAATAAAAAAAAAAAAAAATAAGTGAATGAATGAATAAATATAAGCGAAATACTAAATGAAAGAATAAAAATGATTTAATTAATGTATGAGTGCGTAAGTGATTTAGTAAATGATTGAATGAGTGAACAAAATAAGCTATTTCACTTTGCCCCGACTTGACTAATTGTACAAAATATTTTCAATACAAATAAGCTAAATGTTAAATAAATATATAGGTTTCTGCACCAAATATTAGAAGGTGTCAATTATTATTTAAAACGTTATTAATAAGATTTTTATCCTTTTATAATAACAAAAAATTTTTTTTACTTGCAACAAAAAATTACAATACAAGCATTGATTTTTAAAAATTGCTTGTATTATCATATGGTTTAGTTTTCGGCGATATTTCTTTCCTAACTGGAACAGACTACGGGTGCTACTACATAAAGTATTACCAGATAGGTGGCGCAAAAAACAGAGTAAATTGTTCACCATTTCACTTTGTCCCGCTATTCGCTTTACCCTACATTCCCCTACTTCAACAGCATCGCCGTTCATTTTTCCATTCGTCAAAGCCTTCCATATTTCTTGAATCTCGACCACTGACCGTATTTTCAGGCAGTTTATGAAAGGGGAGTTAATTGAGCGGATTGCGTCATTTTTGGGGGGGGGGTGTTTAAGGGTGTTTTTTTTTTTGTCTATTTTGGTTAGGGTTCTCGATGGAGGGGATATTTTGTAGCATTTGAAGGAGGGGCGATATTGCTCTTGAGGGGATGAGCACCCTAGTGTAGTTGATCTGGCTTCTGAATGCACCCCCCCCCCCCCAATTGATCGGAAAGATATTATTATGACTACGTTACCCTTGCTAAGACACTGAAAGGATCGGGTAAAGGATATGATCCAGTGCTGTACCTGCTGCACATTTGTGCATGATCTGTGAGCAGAACTGTGACCAAAAAAAAAAAAAAAAACAGAATATAAATAGATATTGATGCTTTGAACGGGACGATTGATTTTCTTTCCTTTCCACTGAAGTAAAGATGACATTTTTGATAATGTTTTTCATACTTCCATATTTTTAGTTTGATAATCTTTTTTGGCATTTTTTCATAGATCGCCTTATTAAAGAGTCCTGGTCGTAAAAAAAAATTGCGATTTTTTGTTAAGCTGCTGACGAACATAATATAAATTTAAATTTTCGCAAGAATGATTTCTTTTTCTCCCCCCCCCCTTTCTAACTTTCTTTTCCTTTTTTTTTTTTTTTGAGTCATTTGTTGTCTGAATGTGCAAAAATTTGAACCAATTGAACCATAAATGGACGAGATATTAGTCCCTGAACCATAGGTTGGCCTTTTTTGGCGCACTTCTCTTTGTTCACCGTACTATTTAGGCCTTTTAAGACGCTTTATATACAAGAAAATTTGAATTAACAGCAACAACTCTAGGGTTTCGAATACGGACATCTTCAATAAAAGTGAATTACATACGTGTAAGAAATAAATAAATCTTTGTCTTTACATCTAAAAGCTATCAACTTTGCATTGAAGAAGCGAGTCCTTGTAACCCTGAAACACGTGTCTGCAGTATTCTGCTAATTTTGGGCGATAAAACGTTGTTGATTTACTTTTACTATGTATTGTGCATTTGGCATTGTTCTTATTTATTTATTTATTTATTTATTTTTTAATTTCAAGACATTCTCTATTCTATCTTATTTCAAAATATATTTTATTCTAGTTTCTTCTATGGTTTCCGTCTGATAAGACTTAGCAGGTTAAGTAATTTCGCATCATTTGCCATGCCATTAAAAGCAAATCTCATGCACGATATATATATTCGGGAAGTATTCAAGAACAATGTATGGGTGGAGGCGGAAATCACGCTTATCAGTACAATTCCTTTCTTGCCTTTGAAATTCATGACGTAGAGTTCCACGCAGCAATACCTATAAATCTGGGATAGAAAGTGCATAAAAAATTGAAAAATGCCGAATTCGATTTGAAAAGTATTTTTGAATAGGAATCAAGTACTAGTAGATAAATTTGGTGCCATTATCTTTTTTCTCAATTTCTTAATTAAACTATTCTAGTTTATATTATCTTATTTTTTTATTTCATTTTATTTCATTTTACTTCATATTATTTTCGATTTTATTTTATTTAGTTATTTTTGCTGATTTTTTTTTTTTTTTTTGTCTGAGGAAAAAAGGTTTATTTTTCCAAATTGGATATTGCTTTTTTTATAAAATGTTTTTAAGTGTAGAATATTGACTTAATCATTATTGCAGGTAACCGAAAAATACATGATTTATTTAAAGAATGGAGCAGCGTTAGACGCTCTACTTTTTGCAGACTTTTATGCAATTCCTCGATATAGCATCTATAATTTTCTGTAGCACAACATTTGTTGGATGCTATTACCATGAGAATTTTTGTACCCACTTCCCTCACTAGATGGAGACACTGGGGCTCTCTTCAATGTGAAACTGCACTGGGAATTCAATTTCGCCAAGAGTACTTAATTGATCTTTTACATACCATCTAATCTGACATAGACACTGTTGATTATCTGCACCTTGACAATTCAGGTTCAAACCTGCGCCATCGGGCGTAATAGGCCAACGTGTAACCACTACTCCACTCTGTCGTAATTTAAAGAAGTTATATATTTATGTATATTTTGTTCCTCTCGTCATCATTTACATCATACTATGTTTCTACTTCAATAACAAGTTTCACAATGCCCCTGAAATTGCTTTTGTTTTTCCCGCAAGTGTGAACCAACTAATGCCATTTGTTTGAAAAGAAAAATGAGATCCTAGTTTAAAATGTAAAAGGCGTGTTCATTTTTTTTTTACTTCCTTTTACAAAAAAAGGAAGTATTGTATTTGCGAAAAAATTTTCACTCAAAAATCGGCCTTAATTTCCATTTTGCTCAACTCCAAATGAATGTTGAGGGTTTTTTTTTTTTTTTTTTTTCGACCCGACCACACGTAAATATGTACCTAAGAACGTATAGACGCCCGAAACATCCATTTTGAAGTTTCCCGAGTTAATTACAACGAGTTTTCTTGTGACGTCTGTATTTACGTATGTATGCGCGTATGTGTGTATGTTTGTATGTATGTCGCATAACTCAAGAACGGTATGTCCTAGAAAGTTGAAATTTGGTACATAGACTCCTAGTGAGGTCTAGTTGTGCACCTCTTTCTTTTGGTAGCATTCGGGTGTTTCTAAAGGGGTCTTTTGCCCTTTTTGTGGAATTCATTGTTAATTTCGATGCAAACTCAGGTGGTGTTATAATTTGGCGGGCACTTGGCGATATATCGCCAGTCTTTTGGTCGCCAAGTTTTGTCACCAATTTGGCGACAAATTTGGCGATCTTTTAATTTTTTTTAAAATCTGGTTTCAATGTGGCCATTGTTGGTGATATTTAGAGAGTTAGAGAGAGAATCACATTAAAATTGCAATAATAGGGAAATAACATTAAATTGGTGTAAAAGGAAGTCATGTGATGCACACATCAACTCGTTTTTTTTTTTTTTTTTTTTTTTTTTTTTTTGAGGAAAGTAGAAAAGTTTTTATTCATTCTTCCTTCCGTATTTTGTAGATGTTTTTATATTTAATTAAAAAAAATACATTTCTTAAAAATTTGGAAAATAATTAATTAGACCTCATAAAATACTTGTAAAAAAGTAGAAGCGGTAACGGTTTGGGTAGAAAATGCACATAATTCAAAGTGATATTTTATATCAATTTAATATTTAAATTCTTTCTTTCCTTTTTTATTTTTATTTATTTTTTTTTCGGAAAACTGGATAGGGCTGGATTAGGAGTAAGAGAGGGTGGTTCACAGTGAGAGGAAAATTATTGAATTTAAGAACAACAAAAACAAACAAATGAATAAAAAGAGACATTAATGCCATTGAGATGCCCTTCTCAATTAATAATATTCCCACGTGATGATAATTTCTGTTCTCTAGTAATATATAAAAGAACACCTCATTTTTGAAATGTAAAAGACGCACGATGTCGTGTTCGATAGATTTTCAATTAAAATTTAGCGACTTCTTCTTGAGATGTAACAACGTTATGTGTGATGGTGATAAAGTTTCATTGATTTTCATAATAAAATGGAGTCAAATTTAAATAGGAAATTAGGGAGTTGGTTTATAGCTTCCCGACTCCCTCACCATTAATACCAAACCATATATAAGTTCATCATTAATTCTATACATTAATGCCATACATAATTCATCGCTGTTGAAATTCTTGCATTGAATCAAAAAGAAAACACAATATTTTAATGAGTATAATTGCATGCAGTTGCTACAGTTTATGTTTTACTCACACACATTGAAAATAAAAAAGCAGACGTTACAGCGTGTATTAAAATGATTACATGCAAATCTTTTTGTTCAAGATTTTTTTTTTTTTTTTTGTAAAGCATATCGTCACTATATTTGTAATATACAAAAAATTTTGCAAGGAAAATGCTTTCGTTTCGTCTAAACTTTGAAAACCTAGAAATGCTGTAAGAGGAAAACATCCTTGAAAAAGAAAAAAATGTTTTCGTAATATGAAGCAGGAAAAGCTTTTTAGTGTCTTCCAGTTTCATCACTTTGTTAACAAATGCATAAAAAATCTTGAAAATATTCTTTTCGGTACGATGCTTTCCTGTTATTGCTTTGAATTTTAAAACTTTTTTTTTTTGTCATCTGTAATATGACGCAATGTGACGCAATGGTATGCTGAGTTATGTAAAACTGCAAGACATAAAAATATCACTATTTCATTATTTTACTTTGAGTTTAAAAACGGCAGTACCAATTATTACTGTTTTGAATCAAATGTATTTTTAAACCTCGACGCAGGGGGTTATAAGTTTGACGTGTTTGTGTATGTTTCTGTGTATCTGTCTGTGAACCAATTTTGATAATATTCTTTTTTTGGTCGGAAAGAGATTTGAACGAGAGTGTTCTTAGCTAGATCTGGTGTTTGTATGGGTTTAATTACAGAAAATATTAATTAAAAACCTCAGAAGTTAGCACTTTTTTGTCAATTTTGGTAGTCAAAACACATTTGCACAGTATTTTAAACATTAAAACCAAAAGAAAGATCGAATTTTTCTGCATCTGTTTGAAATGTGTTTGGAACTACCCAGTTATATCGAACTAACCTTTTTTTGTTTTTTTTTTTGCAGATTTTAAATACAATTAAAGCTTTTATTCACGCGATTGGTAACGATGTCATTGTGACCGACAAGCAAGGAAAGCCTCAATGATTTAAAACTTTTAAAAATTGCAAGTTTCTATTTGCTAAAAAAAAAAAAAAATACTTGTAATTCATTTTAGTACATAAAAAAAGAAAGAAGTGAACTTCAATTCCCCCCTCCTTTACAGTAGTTACTTTTTTTTTTTTTTTTTTGCCGAGACAAAAATTTTGCAGTTAACGCTTAATTCTTTTATTTTTACTTATATAGTTCAAGCTCTCATCATAATAGTACGTATATCACATGTTTGTAGTATTCTGATTTTTACTTCATCCAAGTTCAAGCCTTTTATTCTGTACGTCTCTCATTATCTGTTGCTCCTGACTTTTCTTGTGATCCTCCCAAGTGCCGTACCCTTTACTGCTGTAATAAAATCCCATCCTTTTATGAATTGCAGACGATATGGTGATCCACGACGCATGCTCGGGGGAAGAGATCACCCTTATCAGTGCCGTACCATTCTCATAAAACCAACGCCGCTGGTCCTCTTTCGGCGCCATTGATATAAATCCTAACTGCAGCGTGACCAACCTGAAGAGAGCAGGGGAAGAAACAACCCCATAGCTGTAAGCCTTTGAATGAAAACAGATTTGGCGTTTGCTTGATAGAAAATAAAAACGAATGTATTCAAGCATAGGATTTATATTGTGGCGGTTTTTTTTTTTTTTTTTAACTCTTAGGTTATGGGTGAAAGAATGCTTGAACAGTAGACAGACAAACAAAACAATAATTACTAGAAAATACGTGAAATGATATTTTTTGCCTCGCTGTGCAAAACAAATCTAAAGGAATTGTCTAGTGCTAGAAATGGAAAGAACTCATTTAAAGTTTCGAACCTTCGATGAGAGGTGAATACACAAGTCTAAAACGTACATACAGTGCAAGAGAAAAAGTTGCACAACGAAAGTGTAAAGCACTAAACATACAGAACAAAAATCCCGCTCCCTCAAGGAAGAAAGAAATTGATTGAAATAAGAATTTCACTTAGAAAAAAAAATTGAAAAAATGTTTCCACCAAATAAAAATTAATATAGATAAAATATGCGTTATAATTAATCCCAATTGAATCATCCCCCCCCCCACCCCATTTCCCAACGTAGAAAAAAGAATTTGACTTAAGTTGGCATAATGCATTACAGTTAGATCAAAATACAGTTCCATTCCTTTCGAAAAAAATAAGTAAATAAAAAGAGGCATTACAGTGGAATTGAAACAAAAATACCGTTCCCGTCTAAATAATACCCTAAAAGAAAAAATAACTCGATCAAAGTGCGCATTAAGAGTGGAACAAAACCAAAATTTTTCTCGCTCCTGCAAAATCATACAGTAGAACTAGAACCAATAAAAACATAACGCCTAATAATTTGAGATGATAAACTTACTGGTTTTTTTTAAAATCAAATTATTGTTTTGTTTTTTTTTCTACTTGAAGGAATGTATAGTTAAAAATATTTTTGTACGCCAATGGAAAGACATTGGGAAATGAAAACATTTGGACCCTTCATTCAGTGGTACCCAGAAACAAACAGGCGTAAGAATAGGCTCGTTCATTTCTACAAGAATTTCTTCTTTAGCCATTATCCATTCTATTCCATAAGACTTCAATGTTTAAACTATAGCTTTGCCTCTCTCTCTTTTCAAGTTTTACAGTCCTAAAAGATCGTATATACTATTTGGAATCTATTCATCTTCACTTTTCGGTAACTGCAATATTTTTGCCATGAGTGCAATAAAACTGCATTTTAATGAGTTCTGTGACAAAATATACTATAAAAAATGAGCAGTATTCTATACGAAAGAATAAAAAGTCTCTATATAAAATTTCTACTTCTTGTTATTTGATATGTCTGTAGATATTCCTTTACGATGGCAGTTTCTTTAGATGAACATATTTTTTTTCCTTGACGATTTGGACTATATCTTGAAAGGAATGATTTTGTGAGAATATAAGAGGAAACTAAAAATGCCATCTATGTATCTTGTGAATTTCTTTGAAAGTATTTGTACAAGGTTTCGAGAAATAACTTGGACACACATCATACATTTATAATTTCAATGCTAATGATAATATTGCGACCAAACTTCAAAATAAATACGAGTACAGTATTTTGTCTAGCATATTTACAAATTTTCAAAACGTGTCACAAAATATTCGGCTATGGGCCGCAGCTCACTTACCCGCTCTTTATCCCGTTCCTTGCAGAAGAATTTCTTTAGGAATGCTAAAGTTTTATGAAATTCTGCACACATCCCTGTCTCTAAGATGGATCAAATAGAATAATCCCTTGGGTTAAAATATGGAGAATACGATGGCGTTTCTTGATGAAGTTCGGAAAAGGTGTCTAACACCAATCTTGAGTGCCTTTAGTTCTGTGTACAGGAGGCGGAATCCTGTTGAACGGTCCATCTTCTGTTTCCAAAGAACTTTTGCGAACAAGGAAAGAGACCATCTTCCAAAAATGCGTTTGCGATATGTTTCTTGTCTAATTTTATCATCTGATCAACAAAAACAAGTGATATTTTCCCACTAGCACATATCCCATCCCAAACCATTAGAGATTGAATTGGGGTTGTTGACGCCGTTCAACAATGTAAGAAGGTCTTGGAGACAAGGGCGTGTGCTAAACCTCATAAAACTTGGTCATCCCTAAAGAAATCCTTTTGCAAGGAATGAGATAAAATATCAGTAAGTGAGCTGCGGCCCAAGCTTAAAATTTTGTGGCGCACTTAAAGCTCTGTGTTAAGGCCAAGGGCGCCCATATGCAAAATTTAAAGGGGGCTCAGTTATTTCCCACATGGTTTAGCAAGATATGCTCTCCATGGAAACTGATTTCAGTACCGATTTCAGTTAAAAAAATTCGATATTTTTAATAACTCATTCATTAATTGCTGGAGAAGAAATGTTTTTACATTTTTGCAAAGAAAAAAGTACTAAATGCAAGAAAGTTCTAATTTCAAAGGGGGATTGAGCCCCCCTCGCCCCCCCCCATATGGGCGCCCTACAGGCTAAAGGTAGTCACTTTGAAAACTTGTTAATATATTAGACAAAATAATGTACTCACATTGATTTTGAAGTTTGGTCATAGTATTTTCGTTAGCATTAAAATTATAATGCATTATGTGTGTCCAAAATATTCCTTGTTACTCTGTACTTTCATAGAAAATTTGAGCTATCTTCTTATATTTTTACATTATTTCTCATTTCATTATTTGTCATGTCTAAAATAAGGAATTCTAAAGCAATAGAATTACGATAACAACTAAATAATTTACTGTCATGTTGCTGATGATTCGACGTAAAACAAAGGCTCAAAGAAAATATTCTTCCCTATCACTGAAATCGACTGCTTCATCAGCTAAGGGTAGAAATCACGGAAGGTTCATTTATTATTCATATCTACCCATATATAATACAATATTACCCTTATATATAATTCTAAAAACACGATTTAATTTTCGTGTGCATAATCATGAATAGTTGCGTTCAAATCACAAATAAGCAGAAAACAAGTTTTGTTTTAAAATTAGTGCATAAGTAGGCTGTTCCAAATGAATCTCGCAGTTGGTTTAGAGCATTGGTTCATAACCCGTGGTTCGCGAACCCCTGGGGGTTCGAGCGAGGTACGAAGGGGGTTCACGAAAATAATATTGTATTGGCGGACTTTTAATGTTTGTTTGAGATGAAGTCTCAAGTTAAAGAGTTTTTCGTTCATCATTTATTCATTTGCCTCTTGCACATTCGATACTTTTTGGATATCAATGTTAGCACACTTGCTAACAATCTATTTTGTAAATTTAAATAAGTCCGTCAGTACAAAGTAATTTCGTTGATCCTGAACGAATTGAACCCGTGACAGAGAAGTTGAACGTTTAAACGCAATGTATTTAGATGAAAGCATATGAATGCTTCTGTTTCTCCGTTTGATTGGAAAATTCGATGGAACATGATGTAAACATTATATGGAGCATATGCGAGCGTTCGAAACATCTCTACTTAGTTATCTATGCATAGTTTCTTTCCCATTTGAATGCGAAGATGAGCTATCCCGTTTCTCTTGTGCTTTGCCGAAAATGCGAGTGACACAACGAGTGCAATCGTGCTGCTGTTTGTTGCTATAATTTTCACGTTACCTAAGACTACAATGTACTTAGAGTTCCATTTGTGAAAAAGAGAACGAATAGTTAGCAACCCTCAAAAAATAATATAAGAAGTGCGAAAAAGAAAAAAAAAACGAGCTGATAAGTGCCTCACATGACTTCCTTTTACTCCAATTTAATGTCATTTTCCCATTATTGGCAATTTTCAATAGTTTACTCTCTAAATATCACCAACAGTGGCCAAATTAAAACCAGATTTCTTTTTAAAAAATCGCCAAATTTGTCGTCAAGTTGGCGACAAAACTTGACGACCAAAAGACTGGCGATATATCTTCAAGTGTCCGCCAAACTGTAACACCACTTGAGTTTACATCGAAATTAACAACGATTTCCCCCCCCCCGCCCAAAAAGGGGCAAAAGACTTCCTTAGAATAACCCAAATGCAACCAAAAGAGGAGGTGCACAAGATTTAATACGTAGGGTATAAATTTGGAATAAATTTGGTACGTAGACCCCACTAGGAGTCTACGTACCAAATTTGAACTTTCTAGGACATACCGTTCTTGAGTTATGCGACATACATACGCACATACATACACACGTACATACATACATACGTACATACAGACGTCACGAGAAAACTCGTTGTAACTAACTCGGGAATCGTCAAAATGGATATTTCCCGTGTCTGTACGTTCCTAGGCACATATCCACGTGTGGTCGAATCGAAAAAAAACTCAACATTCATTCGGGGGTGAGCAAACTGGAAATTAAGATCGATTTTTGAGTGAAAATTTCTTTGCGAATACTATACTTAATTTTTTGTAAAAAAGAAGTAAAAATACGCCAGGAAAAGTTCTTGGGTGAATCTTACGATAGTGTGAGGTACGTCGTAAAGAATGAAATTTTATTTGTGATATATGCAGTAAAGAAACTCTTGAAATTTGAGCAGGAAAGCTTTCTTGTACTAGGTCAGCATAAAAGTATTTTGTTGATAAAGTTTACCGTTTATGTAATATTTAGAGCTAATTGCAGAAGTTTCTATTATTTTTCAGAAATTAAATAAAATAAAAAAATAGCTACGCATTTTATTCCGCACTTTTAGCATAAGGACGGAAAAAAACTCATTAGCACTCAAGCGATCAATGTAAACAGTATATCGTTTCAAGCAACTAGATTCGTAGTCCTTTCTAAGAAGAGGTAAATTTAGAGAACTTTCTAAGTTTACTGGATTAAAAAAATCACTTAGTTAACCTGAGACATTTTCTCTAAGAGGTTTTTTTAAAGATTACTTTTTAATTGACTGATTTAGCATCACAAATAAATTTGTTGGGTCAGAAAGAGATATTTTTAATTTTATCACCCTTTTTGGACAAAGTTTGCATGAAAAAAAAATTTCCGCACATAAAGGTAAATGCAGAAGGTGGCATATAAGACATTTGAGCCAAATTTTGAAATTCTTTGTTCCACAACTATTCCATTAAGAATTTGTTCAAAGTTGGCTAAAACTGATAGAATTATATGTTGTTGTTGTTGTTGTTGTCGTATGCCAGCTAGGCTGGCAATTTGGGGTGCGCTGCTTCACTTTTCCAACTGTACCCCAAATTTTAAGGGACCCAAAATGTGCACGAAATCACCAAACGTCATCTGAGTTGCCTCCAAATTAGAAATTTCTGAGGGAAGACCGCAAAGCCTTCTTTTCTTAGTGATGAAGAGCTTAAAATGAGCAATAGTTTTGAAAACAATTTCGGTTGGGAAACCAACTTCCGAACTCTCACTCTCATGACGTTGTCCGTCAAACAACGGCATAAGTCACGTTTTTAGGACGTCACTTTCAAAACGTTTCATAGGGTGATGAGAAAACCATCTGACTTCCGAAATTTTTTGGAAATATGGGAAACTTATGGCGTCAAAGATAGCCTGCAATTGCGTTTTTGAAACTTCGGAATCGAAAAATTTCTAGAGATCTCCTGAACGTTCCCTATTCTCTTTAACGTCATCAAAGATGAGACTAAAACTGATTTCAAGTTTGAAAATATTTCTGGAGGAAAATTCAGTCCTTGTTGGAGTTAGGGGAGGACATTAAACCTCTAGATACTGCCTACATTTATGTGTTTTTCAGTTTAGTTGAAAAGCTTTCCGGACAGCGCCGCTGAACCTCCCTAATCTCTTCACGTACGCAAAGATAGCCTAAAAATGCTTTTTTAAGATTTCAATTTCAGCAAATGTCCTTGAGAAGTCCCAATCCCGTGACGTCACCAAAGAAAACATAAAACTGATTTTAATTTTGAAAAATGATTCTGGAGGGAGCTCAAAGCCTTTTTTCTATAAGTGCTACCAAAAATTGCTCAAAATACAAAATTTTGGCTTAACTTTTGGAATTTTTCGGTGGGGCTCTGATTTTTTTTTTTTTTTTTGTAAGAAAAATAAGAAGAGAAAAAACAATTTTATTTTCTTTTTTTACCAAAATCTTAGTAAAACACTTTTGACTCTTTAATGTATTAACTATTTCCCATCAAAAGGGCGGCAAACTGAGGAACTGCCCCGAGCGGCAGAAAGCGTAGCTACGACACTGCTTCTATATTTTGCCATTATTATTTTTGTTTTTCAAACTAAAAACAAATCTCCCAAATTTTACTGTGTGATGGGGGGGGGGGGGCACATCGCTTATTACTTAGTGCGCAAGGGGTTCGCCAAAGTCGAACAGGCTTCGACAGGGGTTTGCAAGGCAAAAAAAGTTGGGAACCGCTGGTTTAGATATACACTCAAACCTCTTTTTTTTTTCTTTTCTTTTTTTTTGAGCGCGCAATTTTTTTTTTCTCTTCTTTATATATATATATATATATATATATATATATATATATATATATATATATATATATATATATATATATATATATATAATGCGGTCCCAGATTCGGAATTAATTGACGAAATTATTTATAAAACGAGTGCGAGTAGTATCTTCAAGTGACGACAGGGGCATCCCGATGGGAGGTCACTGTGACATACAAAAAATTTCCTTATACAGGAAATTAAGTTTGACTCTTCAGCAAAATTATGACTTGGTTTATTTTGATTTCTTTTAAAGAAGAAATTCCTATTTATTTTCGTAAGTTTTTTGGGTTATTTTCTACGTGAGACTTTTTTTATGCAGTCCCTATATACCGCATAAAAAAAAAACTTTTTTGACTGTGTTGCGAAAACAACTTTTTATAACTACCGTGAAGTTTCAAACAATTTTTTTTCATGCAATTTTTTTATGCGGTCCCTATTCACCGCATAAAATTAGCTTTGGGTGTACTATGTCACGCTTCTGTACAAAGAGTGTTAATGTTCAGATTTATTCTAGTTTAACTTAACGAAGGAAAAGTTATGAACACGTGATATTTATTTTAATTATCATTTAACTGTCAAAAGCAGAAAAATAATTCCTGTTGATGTAACTAATAACATGATATCAAAAACTGCACCGACTGGAAAGTTGAAGATAAGGAAATGGAGAAATCGGAATAAAAGTTCTGAGACTCCCGTTGTTTTAAGGTATGGTTTTCTATTTCTGAAATACGAATCCTTACCTTCTATTTGTCCAAATAATGGTCGCATCCCACACTGCAATATCTTTCCTTCCAGGATTACTCTGTCAAAACGTTTTTTTCCTTCCGCTTTAAGTGTTCGACTGCAGTTCTCTTTCTTCTTTTCCCTCCTTTCTCTCATGGTCGGAAGAAGGGGAATTAAAGCTAAGCTAGAACTTGATGTTCTTATTCTGAATAGAATAAATTTTAATGAAACATTGTAGCATACTGTTTGTAATTGCCTAACCTTGCTTTATTATGACGTAAAAACTATCGAGGTACTTTAAATACTTAATAATGTCTTGAACTTGAAGAACATAATACTCGTTATAATATTAACTCTAGAAATACAAACCTATTTCTCGTACCTAAAAATTAAAAATCGGATTACGTATGTGCTCCATGGGATTCTGCTCATAAAATCATTTTGAAAGCTGTAATCTGATTCAAATTCAATTTAATCAAGGTTTAGTTGGTGAAAGTACGATTTGAATAGCTAAAAATGCTGAAAACCGGGTTGCTGAAAAGCAAGTTTACCTGGGGTACATATTAACCCCGGTTTGTAGTTCTAAGGTTAAGATTAGAGATACTTTTTAATCAGCTAGCACTAGAAATGAAGAAGTTGGTGATTATATGCAACAAAAAGGTACAGATAACGACCGTTAGAAAGTATGATATAAAATAACATACCCTGAAGGCTGGGTACCGTTAACATTATAAGTTGGAGGTGGTATCCCTTGTTGAATGTTAAAACTTGGTGTCTTTATAGTGGGGAACTGGTATTGAAGAGTTCAGCGAGATAGTGTTTTTCTTTTCTTGGCTAGTCATTACATAGTCATTACAAAATTTTAACGACCTTATGTAGGATTGATAAGGCACAGGCCTCGAGGCCGAAAGATCTCGTGTAAAATAATGGCCAGTCAAAGACCATTCTTGTACGTTGATAGTGTCTGATGGATATCAAATATGTCGTAGTCATAAAGTACTCTAAGTTTCAGTTACAGATCAATACCTCTGGGGTGTTGGATTAGGGATTGCTAAACTTATGTTTTTTACCAAAATAATGAAATATTGACAAATGGTGTTTCTATCTATCGAATGTGGTCTGAGCTAGATCAAACTTTCACTCTTGTCACTCTCGTGTTGCAGTTTGTTTTATATATAGTGTATGGATAGTGTTTTCTACTAGCGTTCAGTTTCAAGAATGATATAGGAAACAGAAAGATTTACAAACAATTCAACAATAAAATGTAATAATCGAAATACGTTGTGTATTGTTTAATCCTCGAAAATTTTTGTTTGTGGTCTATTCATTTTGTTAAAAGAATGCTAAACAACCAATCGGTTTGGTTTAGTAAGCCTATTAAGATTCTAACGGCATACAACACAACGCAACTAGCCAAGCATCCAACCAAACTTATCATTAGAACCACTTCTCCACATTTCGAAAGTAAACGATTGTATCTTCGAGCATCGAGCGAGAGACCTTTTGGTTCCAAGTCAAATGCAAAATCGTTGAGCATATCTGGGGACAATCTTTTCATGGAATTATGATTAATAAATGTGCTGACAAACAATGAACACAACATGAAGTAGCTTTTAGTCCAAAGTTCACGTTATAGGGTTTTCATTACACTATTTAAAAAATCCTGAAATTTTACGGTAAAAGTTACTGCCATCCATGTTGCCAGTAACTTTTACCGTAAAATCCTACTTTACAGTAGAATAAACGAGAGTTTAAAAATGCAAAATCCGCGCTGCTGATTCGTTCTAAGGACATTCAGAGTCGCTGGTGACTTTGCTGCCTACCATATAAGTTGGGACACATTGAATGGGGGAAAATACGGTGTTATATGCTTCGGAATGCAAGTCACGTAGTGCATCAATTGGCGTTGCAATCGGTTTTTTTTTCGGTACAATTTACTGTAATTTTTTTCTGTACTGTAAACATTCCATTTTACAGTCATATTTACCATAAAAATTTCCTGAAATTTTAGTAGTAAGCGCTTTATGTTTTACGTCCATTTTTATTCTCAGAACGCAAAGCATCTGTGACAAGCATCAATAACAAAGTTTTGAAATAAGAATCGTTTTACACGCAGGACCACAAAATTTTAGGAGCTTATTATTTGGATCAAACACGTTTTGGAACTATTACCCGGTAGGAAAACACTCGCTTCTCCGCCTGAGTATCCCTGATAAATTGCAGGTCTATTTAACCGGCCCAATCTTCCCTACTAATCTAGAAGATGAATGGCCCGGACTGCTCATCATCAGTTATATAAAGCTGGAAAAATAATCTCCCGGAGGAAAGGGAGGGACGAGGAAAGAACTTAACAAAACGGGAGCTTACGCGAAGGGATTCGGAAAGATTAATTTTTCCCTTTTTACATTTCATCAGGTCACGTGTTTGTGGAGTTGTACGTTTGACGTGATTTTTCTGTGAAAGTGTTTTTTGAGGAATATTTTTCCGATAGGATTCAGGATAAATTCTTGTTAAATAAACTTATCCATATTTTTTTTTAAGTACATTTTTGATGTTATACATCCTTTGGCATGAAAAGGCATGTTTCAAAAGGGCAACGGAAGTGACATTTACATGGTATAAAAGGACATGAACCGGATGAATTGTAGATTCTCTTAGAAATGCCCCGTATGTTGGAGCTACATTAAAATAAATATTTCATCCATCTAACAAAAACCAGAGGAGCCTACTTTTTAATATTTGCAGTTATGAATTTTGTACACTCTTCTTAGTTCAGAACGCTTTTGCTAAAAATGTTTTAAAAAACAATAACCTTGGTTCTCAAACTGAGCAAATTTGTCTATGTCAGGGTTGCCAACCTTAGAGAAACTATTTGAAGAGCATCTGTGATGATTTCGAAGAGCATTTTAAAATTTTGCGGAACATCTTGGTATTTTTTATAAAAATCAATATAAAAAAATTTAACCTCTTATCTAAAGTCGTTTTTGTGCTTTGATAATCATTTTAAACACTAGATTAAAAATAATTGTTTTTAAATTAATAAAACTGCTTTAAACATTATGTCATGCTTTGAGTACAAGCATCTTTAATTTATCATATTTACACGCTTTCAATAATAAACTTGCAAAATAAAATGAAAGTAAATTTGATTTGTCAAAATCTTTGGTAAACCTGGTCAGAATTAACACCAAACGGAAAATGCGGAACAAAATAACTTCTTTGCGGAGCTGCGGAATTTCGCTATTATTGCGGAGAAACTCCGCAAAATGCGGAGCAGTTGACAGCCCTGGTCTATGTAAAAAAAGTTCGAGTAGGTTTGAACTCAATATACTTCTTTCTTTAGTTCCATTGAATTTTTTTAAATGGGTCCTGATTATTAGATGTAACGAGCATTAGGGATTTTGTAGGAAAAAAATAAAATAAATGAATAAATAAATGAAAACTGTCGACAGAGTAACGTAGGAGTTTGACGCTAATCTCTTAAGCCCAAACGTGCAGGTTCAACCTGGTTCTGGTCGGTTTTGAAATGCAAAAAATAGACAGCGTGTATGTCGTATGATTCTGTGGCATGTAAAAGATTCCTTGATTAGTCGTTTGGCTTAAAGTGCATTTGGCAAAATAAAACTCCTAGTGCATTTTCACAACGAAGAGAGCCTAGATGTATCCATCTGGTGAGAAACCTGTGCGTTGAAAATCTCGTGGTAATGGTATCCGCTGGTACTGGTGCTATATGAAAAATTGGACGCTATATCGGGGGATTGCACAAGGTCTACAAAAAATTGTGCCTCAATCGCAGCCCATTAGAAAGAAAAAAAAAATCATTTTCAACTAAAAACGAGCATTACAAGAATATCCAGTTTTTATATTCAACAAATGTTTTCATATTTAGCTGTAGCCATCAAAGAATTAACTGAACCACTTTCAAAATTAAAGACAAACAACAGAGAGAGAGAGAGAGAGAGAAGAGAACTGGAGAGCGTAAAAATCTATAAAAACGTTTGAAAATTTCCCTCGAAAAAATTAGTTTATTCCACTAAGTTACATTTATTTTAAGATTAAAAAGAAGCACATTTTATTTACCTTGGAAGAGGGTTATGATACAGTTGTACCCTAGAATACCTTTTTGTAATAATACCTTTGTAAAAATAGATTCTGTATACATAATTAATTTTGTATATCTTCTCTATTTATAATTGATAGACATCAGGTTGAATGTGCTTTGCTTGGTGAAATACAAAAGAAAGAAAGAAGTATCGAAAAAAAAGTTATTAGTAGCGGAGTAAAGTTTTGACAGGCATTTACTGTTTTAAACTTTAATAGAAACTTTAAGTAAAACGAGCTGATGTGTGCCTCAGCATGACTTCCTTCTACTCTAATTTAATGTCATTTTCCCATTTATGGTAATTTTAATGTGATTCAGTAGTTTACTCTCTAAATATCACCAATAGTGGCCAAATTGAAACCAGATTTAAAAAAAAAAAAATTGCCAAATTTGTCCCCAATTTGGCGATAAATTGTAACATTATTTGAGTTTTCATCGAAATTAACAATAATGACCCCCCCCCCCAAAAGGGACAAAAGACTCCTTCAGAAACACTCGAATGCAACCAAAAGGGGAGGTGCACAACTAGACCCCACTAGAAGTCTACGTACCAAATTTCAACTTTCTAGGACATACCGTTCATGAGTTATACGACATACGTACGCACATCCGCACAGTCGCAGATATGCACATCCGCACATACGCAGATATGCACATACATACATACGTACATACCGACGTCACGAGAAAATTCGTTGTAACTAACTCGGGAATCGTCAAAATGGATATTTCGCGTGTCTATATCCACGTGTGGTCGAGTCGAAAAAAAAAACTTAACATTCTTTCGGGGGTGAGTAAAATGGAAATTAAGGTCGATTTTTGAGTGAAAATTTTTTCGCAAATGCAATACTTCCTTTTTTGTAAAAGGAAGTAAAAAACAATGACAACTAACTGGATAAAATCTAATAAAAACGTTTATATTACCAGCCAGCAATTTTATGCTGGGATTTGATCTCATCAATCACTGCCCGTCGGGCTGATTGATGAAGAAATGGAATTGACATTGCTTTATTGTTATCACCCAATAGATTTGGAGAAATGATTAATGGCTTCAAAATCAAAATAATGAACAATTTACTTTGATCGGGAAATAATCGTGAAACAAACCATAAGAAACCGGAAAGAAATCGACTATTTTGTTAGCTTTTTGGCAAAAATTAAATTTTAGGTATTAATTTTAAGTTTTTTTTCAATGAATAATAGAAGGATGTGCTTGTTAAAAAGTAATCCCTATGTCAAACACTGCTTTTGAACAATCATAGCACTTGTTCAAAAGTAGTATTGACATACAAGGTAAAAATAAATGTGCATAAGTAAAAATGTAGCATTTAGTCATATTTTTGGTTAACGCGATAATTAAAAACTGCTGTTGTTGTTGTCTTGTGCCTGTAGGCTGGCAGTTTGGGGTGCGCTGCTTTACTTTTCCAAATGTAGAGTAATTTGGTGTGAAGTCTGACTTCCACAGTACACATATCACATGCCCTAACCCTGTTTATAGGGTAGGCAACCATTCAAAGCACATTCACACAAAGAAAGGACAAGAACATGAGACAGAAAGTGCATTCATTCCAGGGCCGGGATTTGAACTCCGGACCTCCCCATCGCAGTCAGACTTTTCTAACCACGAAACAAGTCGGCCGGCATGAGAAATTGTCGTTAGCCAAATTTAACTTCATTAATTTAAACATTTCATTTTTTCAGTAGTCTGCTTTTCTCGTAACTATTTTTTCTCCGTTTTATTTTTTTTCTGATTTTAAATGGTTTTCCTTGTAAAAAGCACTTTTCACGTGGTCACTATGAATATCTTCAGTCTTCAGGCACAAATCTGTAGCCATTTCATGTGCTGTCTTTCATTGGCAATTTCCGTACCTCAGAGGCAGAAGGACGTAAGTCACACTGTGATAATTTTACATGTTGAGAGGAAAAACGTTTCTCTTGCGCATGCAAAGGATGGGACACGCAGTCTTTTAAACCTGATAAAAAAATTGAAAAGGCTTTCTTTTTAAAAATTACGTTTACATGCCTCGATGCGGGATACGTTTTTATGTACAACGCACTAACAAACGAAATATTGCAATTTTTGGACTTAGTCCTTCTGATTCTGAGGTAGATATTTAACCTTTCCTTTGTCTTCCCGTCTTTGCTCTCATGGATACATATCTTGAAATTCAGTCACAATTTTAGTATCAGTTTTCAATCTCACGAATACATATCCTAAAGGACTATACCAAATTGCAATTGACAAATAGTAATCTTGTAGTAGTTTTAAAAATTTGTTTTAACTGCATTTTTTCCTTTTCTGATACTTAAGTAAAATACAAATCGCACAGTCAAAATATATTCCACTCACTATTAATGCTGCTAATTATTTTTCAACAACAAATGCATCAGCGTGTCCCGAGAAATAGAAAACCCTAAACAACGACAGACATCTCTTACGGGTCAGCTCATCGGAAAGAGATTCAAAAGCCAAACATGCGGTATGCGGTTTGACAAGTGGAAAATATTTCCAACAGCCGTAGCAGACAGGTCAGGGATTTAGAAAAGAAGAGTCCACTCTTAATTGGATTTTGTATTCAGCTATTTCAGGGCTCGTCGTCATGACTACAATCAGAGGATTTTTTGAACGAGGAAGTTTCGTATTCCGCAGCACATCTGTCTTCTAAAAAAAAGTCAGTGTCAATCTACTTCCTGCACATATATATATATATATATATATATATATATATATATATATATATATATATATATATATATATATATATATATATATATATATATATATATATATATATATATATATATATATATATATATATATATATATATATATATATATTACAAATAAATGATCCTTGCAAAATTTTAAGTCAATTCATTTATATTAACCCGTCCCCTACGCCCCCCTTTTTTTAGTTTCGAAGAAAAAATTGCGGAGTTTCTCATTTTTACGTGAAAGTATTCTTAAGTTTCATATTTAAAGTAATTTTGAACCTGAATAGATGTTGCTACTTCCAGACTGACCATTCTCTCACTTTCATTCTGTAAAATATTACATGTTACAGAGGGTTCACGTACACCAATGGGCTTGGATCAGGCATACCGCTATTTTGCGCTCGTTTCAAACAAAGTGGCAGGGAACATTTCTTTCCGTCAGTATAGACACAAGGGATCCTAAAGGCCATTAATAAATGGCCTTGGCCATTAATGAATGATTTTTGACAATAACAAAATCCCTTCTCTAGGCTTTGGAGGCGTTGATTTAAAAAATGTCCTGCGTATGTAATATGTGTGGCAAATATGGTCGCTAGGTTTTAATGCTATAAATATTATAATGGCAATTATATTTTCATTCCCTGTTCTTTAGTTATAAATATACTTAAATGTTTATGCAATTTTTAAATCTTAAAGTATAAATTTTGAAAAATACTCGGTTACTCTAACATAAAAATATACTGTATTTTCCATACCTAAAATATAAAGTAAAAAAATTTCCAGATCGGAATAATGTAAAAATTTATACTTTAAATTAATTTCATTCTATTTCAGTACATAGTCCTTTATTATCATAAAATTCTTCTTACAATTCACAAGATTTAGAAAGCGAAATGGGTATCTATCCTAACTTGTTGAAATTTTTTTCTATATCTGGTATACTACAACGAAAAAAAGCTTAACAACTATTGATATCTGCTCGCCTTTCATCACTGTTAGACAAAAGTCATATTAGGGACAAAGATGCTGTTCATTTATTAACAGCCTATGTAGATGCAGTAAATTTAAATCCAAATGACTTTGTGATCAACTGTACATCCTTTAAAAGAGCAAGAGAAAATCTTCGAGAGGTAAAATCGAATTTCATGAATTTAAATTTAGATTTTTTTAGTTATTCACTGAGATACAAAGCTACATCCAGATGTAACTGAAAAAAGAAGTCGATAAACTGACCGTGATAGCTTCAGGTCCCAATGTTGAACAGCTACTCGGAATTCTTAAGATATTTCTTCAGTTGTATATGATATCTTAGATGATTGGTCTTTATTGCCAACTGTTCAAGCGGTAGTGTTTCATACAACAGCTTGCAATACCGGCCGTTTAAGTTGTGCATGCAATTTTTTAGAGCAAAAACTAAACGGTGGTATATTACATTTGGATTGCCATCATCATGCACTTCAAATCGTACTGAGTGTGTCTTTAAAGAAGTTCTTGCCTTTCTTAGTTCTAGACCCAATATTCCTTTATTTAAGCAATTCAAAATTTTGTGGAAAGATCGCCATCATTCAGAACAAGTACATATACCTTTTTAATTCTAAAAGACGAAGTTGATGATATATTATTCTACATAAAAAGCGGAATTGGGAAAGAATACAGAGAATTCTCACATCTTGTAATAATATTTCCTGGTGAAGTCCCTCCTACAGGGACATGTTTTCGGTAACCTGGAGCTTATCCCTGAGCCAGATGGGTGGCAAATATGTTTATTGTTTGAAAACTTATATATTTTTAGGAAACAATTTAAACTGACCTTATATGAGGAGAAAACCCGTAAATGCTGTTTTACTGTTAAATGCTGTATGAAGATATGATTTTTCGCAGCAACCCAATTTAGGCTCCTTTAAATAATATAATGTGTCTAAAAAAACTAGTAGCGTACAAAACGATGACAAACATGCAGCAGAAGTAATGATTGGAAAATTCATAACTCACTTATGGTATTTAGGGGATGAATTACTAGTTTTGTCCGTATTGGATGAAGGAATTAACTTTGAAGATAGGAAAAGACTAATCCAAAAAATGCTTGCTGATAAGAAGACGCGTCTGATGACTGTATAAAAATTTTCAGAAAACAGTAGATGATTTGGAATACTTTCTTAGTAAAGATCTTCCTCTTTATAGAATCAATTACAAGTCAATAAAACTGTGTGATAAGTTACAAACACCAAAACATGTTTTCCTATTTGATCCTGATTCATGGCAAAATGAAGGAAGCTATTTAAAGGGAAGAGATATTGTTAAAGTGCTGAAAGTTGTGAATAATACAACTGGAAGAAGAGCACAATTAATGGAAGAACTTCACAATCAATTTACCAAATTTGAGTCAAAAAAGCAATTTAGTTTACAGACAGTCCAAGACTCAGAAAAAAATGCACACGATTGAGATACATTGAGAAAAGCGTACGATTAAGGTAAAGTTTCTAAAGCACGCTTTCATTCTTATTCAATATAAAATCTTTAGATGATATATTCAATATAAAATCTTTAGATGATATGAAGTAATTAAAACGATTAATTTTAGTGCTACCTCGCTGTAAAAATATTTTGCAAACCTAGGAGAAACTATGTACGGAGTCTGGAATAAAAACTAGAAGATTTGTGGAAAACTTATTAAAAATTTTAAAGTTCATCGCCCTAGGGGCACGTGTTATTATTAACCAATCGAGTTCAAATGTGGCCCAGATTACTTTTTATTATAGTGTCACAAAACTAGGGGGCGTCACTTGTTGAATTCCGAAAAAAAAAATTCCCCATACAAATAAGGACCACCCTAATATTAATATATATATATATATATATATATATATATATATATATATTAAGAAGTGAAATTCATTCTAGAGGTGTAAAATACTGACACTGCAAAAATTTTCCAAGTATGAAATAGAACACGACAGAGAAAGAAGAATTGCATACTGTTTTATTTTTAAGCCAAGGTTTGAATTTATAATATTTAAGAAACATTCAAATAATATATTTTTAAAATTCTAGTTGGTTTTTTCCCCAACAATTGTTTTCCCGAACATTTTTCACGCTGTTAACTTATTTTTATTCAAAATACAAATTAGAAAATGCGTTTCACTAAAATTCTGTGGAGTTTTTCCGACTTTCGTTCGCAAAGTACACTTGTAAGTTTTTCACGATCTCTGTGCGTACGAGGGTATGAGCTGCAAAAAGTTCCTTTTTGGACAATTTACTTTGACTAATTGTGTCTTGCCGACTGAACATATGTGTGTATGTGCCTACATCTTGGGTAACTCAAAAACGGATAACTGTAAAAGGTTGGAATTTTTTATGTAGGCCCTGAACGATGCCCATTTAAGCACCTATGTTTCGGGTGCATTAGCGAGCCAAAAATGCCGCCTGTGGGGTTTTTTTTTCTCTTTGATAAAAACTATCCTTACATGTGGAGAAACTACTGTATTAGGATTCACAATACTGTTAAAACTGAAGCTTTTGGGGAGTGTTTTCAACCTCCAAAAACCTCCCCTTCGCTGCACAACTGTTTGGGTGCAGTTCCAGATTTTGGTCGCACCCTGTTTGGCTCATTCAGTTATCTGCTTACTTACGTTTAAGCACTTTTTTTTATAAAACCCAAAAAAAAAAAAAAAAAAAACAGTTAGGCCCGTTCGAAGTGCATGTCCCATTTTGATTGCAATCAGCTGTTCCAAAAGTTTTTTACTCTTCCATGCTCCCTTCAAATCTTTTCTCAGATAAAAGTATTTTTTCTAAGGCTTCAATTAATCCATTCTCTTAGTCAAGCGAGCATTTAATGTCACTTGAAGAGTGTTGGCAACACATACTTCTTGTAATATTTTCTCTTTCTAGTAAGCAGTTAAAGAAGGTTTGATAATCACGAAAGATATGCCTTTTTAATTTTATCGAAAATCATTTTTAGCAATTTAAAAATACAGCTAATTAAATGAGTGTACAAAGAAGTAATATGAAACCTAAATTAGAATTTCATTTTTACGGTAAATGAATTACGAATTTATTGATGCGAGAAAAAAAAATTCCGTGCATGAGCTGCGAAGCCTTTCAAAAGTTTTTCTGATCTATATTGAACCCACCATTTTCTTTGTTTGGCACCATATTCGTCAAAAAGTGTTTGTCATAAGAGTTTCTGCCCAAGTTTTACGACTGTCGTTACTTAAAAATTCAGTCTCAACATTAGGGCGGCTCAAAAAAACCTTTTTTTCAGCTAGAGTCCCCCTATTTTTTTAGACTTACTAATAGTATTATGCTGTAAAAGTTTTAGCTTCTTACGCAAGTTTTAAGAGGGTGCTCAATGACCCCTCAATTTAACATTAGCCGTACCATAAAAAATGTCATAAATTTAGAAAAAATGAATTTTTCCCGCTGTTTTTTTGTAAATAATTATTTTATTGTAATGTATATGCATATCATTGTAGCATTGTTTTTTCAGTTCAATTTATTTTTAACCACCCTCCCTATACTAATGAAGTTTGGGGGAGAGGGTTGAGCACCCTCTTTCATTTGAAATAAGAAGCTAAAATTCTTCCGGTATATATTAATATCCACAAGTCTAAAAATATTGAGGGGTGTCCTGTTATCTAGGAGAAACATTTTTTTTACATGTATTTTTGAACCACCCTACTCAACATAGAGTGCATCATTAAATGAATGGATAATTTGAAACATAAATTGATACTTTGAGCTTATTTAAATAAGTACTTTTAAGATTTTAATAAATTTAACAAATAAATGAGATATATTACGAGGACGAACAAATATGTACTGCCAATGGCATGAACTTGTGTTTCGTAGGCACCCAATGATGTCAAGGAGTTTTTTCCATTATGTTGTTGTGTGTGAAATGTTGAAAGAGATGCATATTGCATAACAATCTAAAGAGAAAACCACCTTCGCTCCCACATTAATACAAGTTATTATAGTCAAGCATAAATACATAAGGCAGTGAAAATCTGATAATTGTTCGAAATCATGAGCAAAAATGACAGAATCATTTTTAAAAATTAAAGACAATTTAAAAAAACTTCGCTGTTTGCAGAATACCATACCTGCCTAAAACCATAAATTATCCACAAAGCTCATAAAGTTTTAAACCTGTACCTCAGAAGCAGAAGGACGTAAGTCACATTATGATAATTTTACAGGAGAGAGGAAATATCTTTTTCTGGTGCATGCAAAGAATGGGACGCGCGCTCTTTTTACCCTAGTAAAAAATTGAATGGAATTTTTTTCTTTCTTTCTTTCTTTTTTTTTTTTTTTTTTTTTAAAGAATTACGTTCACATGTCTCGATGCGGAATACGCTTCAACATATAATGTACTATAATAAATCGAAAATCGCAATTTTCGGATTTACGTCAGTCTGGCTGCGAAGTGATGAAATAATACAGCATAAGAGAAATTGTAGCTAAATTATACAATTGTTTACCATTAAAAAAGTGCTAATTATCATGATATATGTTGATGTGTAAACTTATTTCGGGAGAAGAGAAACGAAAGCATTATAGTTAAGGTAAACCTGGCAGCATTGGGAAGGCTACGCAGATCCTAATCACAGCATTACAACGCCACCAAGTTAGGTTTGTCCCAACTATAGAATGCTTATTTTAAAGTACTTTAAAATCTACGTTATTTATTAAAATGCTGAGAATATTTACTGCAATTGGCTTTTTATGTGCTGATTGATTTCCATGTGACGACATGAGTTATTTAATATCACCAATATTAGAAAAGAGGCTTTTAAAATTAAATTTATATTAATTTATTTACTTTTTCAATAACACCATCACAGAAACGGGATTTAGCAACCATAACCTTTCCAAAGAGACAAAGTTAAACATTTTACTGCGTCCAATCTTCCCAACAACGAGCAAGCAGTGACATAAGCACAAACATTTTAATTCTTTCGCAACACACCGACCCGATTGTGACAATTCTATTTCTACTTTCACGGGAAAACACACGTCAGTCAAGCAGCCCCCGTTCCTGAAAGAATAGAAGTGTTCCCTCCGTGGCGGGAAGAAGCCTTCGACGCTTTCGTTTCCTCGCAGTAGTTGTTAGGACGGCCCTTTCCAATTTTCTGCGATGCTGAATTGGAAGCAAGTCGTTAATTAGGCAGGGTGTGGTGTCAATTGGAGAGAATGTCTAATTGCGAGGCGTGGGCGTCCCTGATTCAATTTATTACTGGGGAAATTATCACAATGCCAGAGAAACGAGGTTTTCGTTTTCCTCTCTTCCATTCGATGAAGCTCGGCACGAAGCGATCAAATTTTGATGTACTTATTAACATCCTTAGCCTGAATGGGGCGAATTCTCCATTAATCGTCTTGTCTAATGAATGGATACATCTATATCTTTCGTGTTTTTTCCGTATGCATAGGTGCTCGTATTGGAGGAGGACAATACTGCCGTGAGCAGGTAAATGGAAGTAACTACACATTTTTTTTTTTTTGCATTTTTATCGTCCATTGTACGTTAGCTTTATTGTACAAGCTTGCTTATTTGGTTTCCGCTGAAAAAAAAGGCTCGAAAACAACTTCTAATTCCAAAATTTCCCTATTGTTAGTACTGATACAAAACAGATTTCTTCAAATATTTCGAAAACTCATTTCTGCAGATACTGCTGTTTACCTTCCCATGACAAAATAGTGGCTGGGGAGAAGTAAAGGGATGCCAGTGAACTTTTTAAAGTTTTGGGTAAAACTTGTGTGAAGTTCAAACTCCAGGTTGGCTTCCAATGGAAAGTTTTCTTAACCGTACTAAATTGTGTGTGTGTGTGTGTGTGTTTTTTGAAAGGTATAGAACTTTCAGTCGGGAACACTGTTTGATCTGTGGGCCATTTTGTTAGTTGTCACTTGTTTTGTGTTTTGTTTGGTTGGCCATTTCATCATGGATAGACAACAGGACGGTGCAACATGCACACAGCGCTTGTCACAATTGATTTATTGAAAGAAACTTTCGGTGAACAAATAATTTCGCTTAATGAACCCGTGAATTAGCCTGCAGGATCATGCGATTTAACTACGCTGGATTATTTTTTGTGAGGCTGTGTGAAATCTCAGGTTTACACTGATAAACCGCAGACGATTGACGCCTTGGACGAGAACATTCGCCACATATCACTCACATACGACCCCATTGCTGTAAAAAATGATAGGAAATTGGACTTCCCGGTTAGACTTTCTCCAAAACACATGTCAGTCAAGCAGCCCCCGTTCCTGGAAGAATAGAAGTGTTCCCTCCGTGGCGGGAAAAAGCCGAAGTGGCCGTATACCAGAAATCATATTCAAATAAAAATGGCAAAGAATCATCTTTCGAACAAAGCCAAATTCATGGAAATTCTCATCATTTAAGGGTGTTTTATTTGAACCTAAAGTTCTATACCTCTAAAAAAACACCCTTTATATAAGAGCACATGCCAAGGTTACTAGTACCGGTTTATGCCCCGTTTTGGCGACACAGGTTTCCTTTACCCTCTCACACAGAAATTCCCCAAAATAGAGAAAACTGTAATGGGTTGCTCTCCCATTTCGCCAACACTATTTCTCCGAAAATGAATAATTAAATGTATTTACTATCAGAAAGATGTTTTTAAACATAATCATTGATTTTACAATCATACATCATGCAAATATTAAAACAAATCGTTAATAACTTGCCAGAGTACTGATTTGTATAATTCTATTTGGTTCCCTGAGACGAAACAGTGTTTTGTAAGTGTACTATTTTATGGTTTTTTTCAGAGGAAGTTTGATATTTTTCAGTTTCAAATTCTGGCAACCCTGCCACCGATTTCTTATCAACGCCTCTTTAATTCTGAAAAAAGGCAATTAATGATGCATACAGTTAAACAATCGTAATATATACTTGTCTGTCTGAAAATATGATATACTTAGCCGTTAAAAAAAAAAAAAGTGAAAGACACACGTTATGTAAAATTAGAGAAAATATTTTTGCCTGTTTTTCCGACGCAAAATTTAATTTCTACATTTTTCCTAGTTCCCGTCTTTTCGCCGTCATGAAATCCTAAATATCTCTGAAGTTAAGATTAAAAGGGAAAACAATGGGGGAAGTCTCGGCGGAAAGTAGGGGACACCATCTTTTGCCCCAAAACAAATAAGAGTTTCTGCCATCATTGCTACTTGTTAACTCCAAGTTTTCACTTGCAACACGTACACCACATTTTTCCGAAGTGTTTCAAATATCCTGCTTGAAATGAGAGTGGTATGAATCATCCTAAATTTTGAGCAATGGAAGATTTTGTAAAAATTTCCGCGAAAAAAAAATCAAGATTGAATGAATTCTAATTTTAAGACAAGGATTTGCATTTAAATATTGGTACTTGTTATTTTTGTTTCATAATAGATGTTTCGAAATTTTTCCACTCTTAGACTGCATTTTACATATTATTTTTTTTCACGTAACAGTTACAAGGAATAGACAATTTACAATTTTCAGACAACTTCCTTCAATGATTTTCAAGGCAACAGTAACTCACTTCATTTATTTCAATAATAAAATATTAAAAAAAATCGAGGTAATTCTGATCTAGCTCAGAGTTAGACTTGAGAGTTATCTTGACAATTAGACTCTGTGTCACAGCAGCTTTTTCATATCTTTGTTTCTGAAACAAAGGGAAAAAAAAGGAAAAAACAACTTTTTTAATTCAAGGTTTTAAACCTAGGACTAACAAATTATCACTAACGGTCCAGTACGTGATAGTTGAAACCTAAGTTAGATTTTAAAATAATTTTGAGTGATCAAATCCGTTTTTTTTTTATTTACAACAAATGGAAACCCGTGTTGTTAACTCTTATTTTGTGTTTAAGTAATAACGTCTCAGAGTTTAAGGAATTAAGCCCTTCGAATACACGAGGATATGTGGCATTTTCTTTATTAAACATAGAGTTTAGTAATGATACAAAAGAAAAATGTTGTGTACCTATAAAAATAAATTTCCATTTTTAAATCATCAACATGAACAGGGTGTAAGACGAAATTTTTAAAAGTCTTTGAACTAACAGTCTATTTATTTTTAAACATCATTTAATTTAAATGAAATATCTTCAGAGTTCACGTGACTACGTGTTTTCAACACTAAAATTATATATCAGAACTCCTAAACCTCTCATACATACTTAGGCTGGTACATATGATAAACTCATATTTTTAAATGAAATATTCATTGCCTACTCTAAACATCGATTTCGAAAAAACTTAATTTTGAAACGAGTTTAAACACGAGGAAAAATTACGTATATTGAGTTCTGCAAAAACAGAACGATTATTTAGTTCCTAACCAGGTCTGTCCAGGCTAAGCCCCTATACTATATGCGAGCCGGCGCATCAGCTTAAGATCAGCCATTTTGGATCGGAATGCGTGTTTGAGTGGTTGTCTTTTCTGGCAAGTTATCGCGTTAGGTAATTTTTCACTGCGAGCAATTATTAGCGGCACATGAATTGCTTATTAAATAAAATATTATTTTTGGTCAATTTGGCGAAACCCGAAACTTTACTCTGGTATTTCTAGCTCTGCCACAATAAAAAATACGATCCAAAATGGCTAAACTTAAGTTGATGCGTCGGCCTGTATATATAGCGGCTCTAGTCCAGGCTTAAAACATACTAAAAATAAATAAAGAAATATTTAAAAAAAATAAATTAATAAATATTAAAATAAATAAAAAACTAAAATTTATAAATAACTATTAAAATAAATAAAAAAAATACTAAAATGAATAAATAAATATTAAAATAAAATTAAATAAATAAAATATTTATTTACTCTCTTTGAAATTTAATACCAAATAAAACAACAAAGCAAATAAAAATATTCTAAACGTGGGCAATAATAGAAGGATTAAATATTTCTAAGAAGTTTCTTAGCTAGGTTAAGTTTTCATCTGCAGCGCCCACGTCTAAAACGTATTTTTAAACTTTTACTTTTCATCATCTTTTTAACAAATCTAACTTATCAAAAACCATGTTTAGTCAAAAACATGAGGTACCAAAAAATACTCTGAAGTTCTCACAACTGTAGGAAAACAAATTATAAACATAAATATTACACAAATAAAATATTCCAGTGGAGTTTTTTTCTTCTTTCTTTTTCTCATTTAAAATTTTTTCTCCGAAGTATAAAAAAAGAAAAAAAACCCCGAGAATTTAAGAAAGAGAGAACAGAAAAAATGTATTAAATTTGTAAGAGCAAAATAGTAAAATTCTAAAAAAAGGCTGAAATGCGGAAAAAAATTTATCTTTCCCTTATGGTGATCAAATAACAATAAAACAGAGTATGTGAACATTTGATTGAAATTTAATTCTTGTTTCAGCTTCTGAGCGATTAAAGTGTTTTTAGAAAGTAAAGAAATGAAGAAAACTAGTATGTTGTGGCCATCACGAAACTTTCTTCTATATTTTTCTTTTTTTTTTCTGATCCCTCCCCATGCTTGACGAGGAAGCAATATTCCCAACAAAAACAAAATTACACATGCAAAAACTTGACGACCATCCCAATGTCTGAATTATTGCAAAAGCAAAGCAAAGAGCAAAAATTGAAAGTTATTTTAAAAGCCTTGCTTGAAATAATTACAAATATTTTATGTGTTAACAAACATAAGATGGCAACAGTTAAAAATTTTAAATCATTGAGATAATATTTCCGGTCATTTCCATACAATTAAAATCACGAGAAATACGCAGACGACAATCTATTACGATTTATCTTTCTTATTGTTGCATTAATAAAGCTATTTTTATTCGCAAAAAAAAAAAAAAAAATCAACACCTCTTGGAGCGATTGGCGTCAAAATTAAACCAAAGCCAGTTTACATATGGATTCACATATATTCCAAATTTCAACCAGAACGTAGCATTACTTCTTGAGATAGGGCACTCACAATGGAAAAAAAGAACGGGCGATTGCGCTACCCACTTTTTAGCTGTTGACACCAAAATAAAATCAGCTCTTATACCCACTAAGGGCTACTTGCCGATAAATTTTTCTTTCATTCCGTTCATTATTTCTTGAGATACAGCAGTCACAATTGACGACAAAAAACGTTCTATAGCTCAACCCCCGTTTGAGTTATTGACACCAAAATTGAATCAGCACCTGTTCCTGTTAATACCAACATATGGACCAAATTTTGTTTGATTCCGCCAGTTACTTCCTGAGGAATAGCAAGCACGCGTAACTCGAAAAACGTCCCATTGCTCCACCCCCCTTGGAGGAATTCGCGCCAAAAACTAATGGGCACAAGTTCACATAGTGGCACATACGTGTACTAAATTTCGTTCGATTTCATGCGGTAGTTTTTGTTGTAGAGCGGCCACAAAAAACTGGTCACACACAGACGTGACACACATACACACACACATACAGACAGACAGACATTTTCCAAAAATGGTCGAAATGGACTCAGCACACCTCAAAACGTTCGAATCCGTGAAAATTCGAAATTCGAAAATTTGCACGAATCCAATACTTTCTTCTATATATTAGATATAGAAGAAAGTAAAAATGGGTAGTAAAAACTTCTGCTTCTGTGTTGTTTTCTCATACATCCATTTAAGATACCTCTGCTTTTTATTTGTTTTACATTTTGGAAAATATTTTTATAAAATGTACAAAGATTTCTTTATTGTTGACACTATTATAAGTTTTCTTTCAAACGTATAATTTGGAGCAAACACTGAAATTCAAAACTTTATTTGTACATGCTGTTTTCAGCTGTTTTTATTATCAAGTGTAGTATTTTACTGCATTATAAAATGATAAATTTTAGTGTAACAACTTTTGAAGCAAAATTAACAGAGGAAGATTATTTGCACACTCATACCTGTTTTAAACGTTGAAAACATCATAAAAATATTTTTTTCTGAAACTTTATAAGTGCTATAAAATCCAATTTTTAAAATACTTTTTAACTGCTTGAACTGTCAAAAGCTGCTAAAAATATAGTTTGTCTACAACTAAACTATCCTATTTTCCCGTATATGAACTTGGATTTTTGTAGCTTGAACTAAATGTCTCTCCCTGTTATCTTAGTCCGCAAACTGTCTCAAAAACACTATTTTCGCAGTTACTATAATTTTTTGAAGGAAAAATATATCTCTTCCATATAAAAAAGAATTGAAAAAAGCTTTTGGTTTAAATTAATAACTGTAACAACCCTTACACTATGTGTAACAACCAAAGAAAATCATTGGTAAGTAAACTTACCAATCAATAGGATAAAAGACTTGCTCTATAACAACATGTATAATATTAGTAAGAAACAAAGAAAATATTGAGTAAACAAACTGACCAATCATTAGGATAAAAATCATGTCCTATAACAACATGTACAATATCGGTAATAATCAAAGAAAATCTTTGGTAAGCAAATTGACCATTCATTAGGGAAAAAACATGTTCTATAACATCATGTACAATATGGGTAATAAACAAAGAAAATCTTTGGCAAGCAAACTTACCATTCTTTAGGATAAAAAAAATGTTCTATAACAACATTACATTCATTTGTTTACCAGTCCTACAGCAATATAAAAACTAATTCGTTTCATCGTTTCTTAACAAAGAATTTTCACACCGTCTTTCTTATTTTTCAATCACGTGCGGCGTTTGAATGAAGCGAAGTCAAGTATACGCTTTATCATTTATAGCTCAAAATAAAAAACGAATTTTTAGTGTACTTATATTTACATTCTTGCTGTCACAACTTGAAATTATCCATGTGAGTATAAAATTTTCAAAAAGGCTAAAAATTTGATCCGGATAATTCAGAGATACAAATAATCGAAGGCTGAATGAACGAAATTCTACTGTATTGAGAAAACTAATACATATGTCAGAAAAATTATTTAATGTACTAATACAATTTTTGTTTTGATTGCCTTAACATTAAAAATAAAGACTCGTTTTATTCTTTATAAATGCAATAAAAAATAGAAACATTGTGTGTCATAAAGACACGGTGAAACTTTCATCTTTATTTTTTTACATTCTCAACCGTCACTTCACCTACATGTTTTCTCTTACGCCACGCTCTTGTTCTTTCTGCGCCTGGCTTAGGCAACAGCACAATTTTATATTTTAATGAAGAAAAAGTATTATAGACAACTAGAAACCAGAACCACACTCAAGTTCCGCTTTTCAATTATTGCCAAAATAATGAAAAATATTAGTAATTATGAAAATAATTTTGCGAGTAAAAGTTAACAAACTAATTTTAAGGCTGAACTTCAACAATGTGAATTACACTTTTAAGCTGATTACGTAACTTGAATCTAAGAAATCTTTGAAATCCTGCATTATTTTAAAAAGTAATGTCCAAAATATACAAATGTATGCTTGCGTAAGTACTTTGTTAAATTTGTTAAAAAAACTAACCATATAATTGCAATTGGTGTTCCCCCAGTTTCGCTGACATAAAATTTATTTTCCCCCTCTGTTTCAGTTCAAATCTTTCCTTTTGACGCATGTGACGGGTGTGGGGGAATTAAATGTCGTTGATACTGGGGGAAAACCTTACGATTATTTTTCAGTTTTTGGCAATAATAAAAAAGCACAAGTATTTTAACTTTCTGATTACTATTGTTTTTCATTGTGTTTAAAAACAATTAAAAAGCAACTACGTCACTTCCGTCCAAAAAAAAAAGCTTGCGATCAGAATTTCAAAGCCCTCACATAAAAATCTGCACTTCGGAAAAACAAAACAAAAAAACCTGCACTGAAGTACTTGCACTGATTTCCTTAAATAAATTATAGGAATATATTGAATAAGCATTTGTTACAATAAACTGGTTTTAGCTTTGCAATACGGAGTCCGAGAAAGTGTCTGAGAACTGAATTCTTTCCTTCTGCTTGATTTGCAGAAAACGTATGATTGGACAGAATGGGTATTGTTAACCCTAAATTCCACTGAACATAATGTTACGATCGTCAAGAAAGCCCTAGAACCATGATATATTTATTCCGTTTGGCTTGCGAAGAACTAAGGAATAAGCAGTGCGAGACTCTCCCTAATTTGGACTCAACCTAATATTAAACACTTGCTGGCATTTATTGACAGTCAAAGTTTCATATAGAATTAGTCTAATTAAACAATGAGACTACTCGTATAAATTTTTATTGATAAAATAACAAAAGAAGCTTCCATTTTCACTTTGTAGTTCAAAAAATAGCATACGTGTGAACAAAATGAGCAATCATCGTTTTAGAAATAAAAATTTGAGAAAGAAACTATGTGGAATAAAAATAAATAAATAAATAAATAAAAATTATTGAATTAAAAGAAAAATGTCAGCGATAATCTAAATTAGATTCACTTATAGCAGGTTACATGTATTTCGAAAGTCATCTAATATCACGGAGTTTGGTGACATTTGACTATTATTCGACACATTTGACATCAAAAAAAAAGTGTCGCTAAGAATGATGCCAACTTGATGATTATTCTCCAATTTTTTGTCTAACACAAAGATTCCCGTATAAAACCAGGAAACATAGCACAAAAGTCAAATTTCAAAATCTAAGGTAATTTTAAACGAAAATTAATAGAATAATTACCAGACTTAGTAAGATAAAACCATATTAAGCACAAAAAAGCATGAAAATTAATATTTATTTGCAAATTTGTAACAGTATATCATTTTGAAGTAAGTTACCCCCCTCCCTAAGACTGTGATAAGATTTTTTTACAACTGCATGCAATATACCAGACAGCCCGGTTATTACATCCAGAGATTTTAGTTTCGTTCTTATTAGAACTCATCAGTCTTTCAATCCCACGTTGGAGTTTTTGGAAACGAGATTGCTGCTGCTCTCGCCAAAAATGGTTGTGATCTTCAGATGGATAATTATTGTGAGCTTACTCCATCGAAAATCCTCTAGTTAACCAGACAGCAAATACTCTCGAAATGGCGCATTCCACTGGCCCACCACTGGATACGGATCTCAAGAATTTTTTTGCCCAATTCAACCATCCAAGTGTAAAATTTATTAAAAGGTATTTCCGTTATAATAATAACACTGTTTCTTCAAAACACGGCCTCTACGACGAAAATATGGTAAAAACTATGATTTACTCTTTAAAGAAATCTCCGTTAAAACTGAGGGAGAGTTGGTAGGAACGGGTGAGCGCTGCATTAGTGCTTAGATAAAATGTGAAAAACTATTTCTAGCTTGCTCGGTAGATGTAGGATACAAAAGCAATAGTGAAAAGCTGCTATTGGATAGGCTAGAAATAATTTTTTGCATTTTATTTCAGCATAAATGCAGGGCTGACCATCTCTGACCGACGGAATAACAGAGCCGGGAACGGCTTTACAAACAGTAAATGGAGAATTTTGTCTCACTTTTTTTGAAGAATGCCAAGAAAAACCAAAATGAAGAATAACAGAAACTCCAAATCAATAACACAAACTAATATTAAACTAAAAATTAAAAAAAATATATGTCTCAGAGGACCGTTGGCTTCTTAAATGATACTTTATAATTTAAATAGGGAATAAAACCTAATATAAACGGAATTTAATAGTCTTTTATTCAAATATTTAAGAATTTTTAGAATAGAAAAGATCCTTTTAAGATCCGTCAAAAAAGTAACGGATACGGATACGGATACAGATCTTTATTTTTCTTCGGATATCCGCGGATACGGATACGGATATCCGGAACATCACTAGTATGCAGCCAAGAGTCCTGGTTTGTCGATTTCTTGCAGTGGTCCTCGTCCTCTTCAATCGGCCATGGCTCGATTCCGTAGTGGACATTTCAAGTGTTGAAGGTTTTTAAACGAGGAGAAGATTTTCTCTCCTTGATCCTGTTCCCTTTCTGCAAGTCCAACACATCTTCATGCTTGTATTGGCGCCTCATGGAGGCAGCTGTGCGATGAGCAGGATCTTATTTACGAGGTTCTAGCGCATCGGGACCTTTTGAACCTGGTGTAGGCTTTCCTACACCAGGGGGATAGGTAACAACAACAACACTCGTCAGCCTGGATTAGTGAATTACCGAGTTGGAGGCAGATGTCATCTCATTGAAGCTGAGAGTGCCAAAAAACTGGTACATAAAAAAAAAAATTATCGCACCAGTGAGTGTCTGCAGCGTTGTGCAGGTCGACTCGTGAATTGAAGGCAAAGCCTCCCAAGCCTTGCTCGGTTATTCCAGCTCGGTTTCCGGCTCGGTTATTCTCTAATCCACACCGATGAGTTCTAATAATAACAAAACTGCAGTCTCTGAATGCGATAACCGGGCTGTCTGGTATATTGTTTGTAGTATTCTTACATAGTTTAGCTTAACAATACCACCAGATTACGTGCCTGTGAAATCTCCAAAAAATAGCAGAAAAACTTTATTCTTACATTTATATGCAGATCCCTGTAGCTTAGATGTTTTACAACAGGTCTATACTAAAATCAATATTTATTTTACAATTCAAAATAATTTGAAAGGAAAGTTCGTCATCAATTTACTCTTAAGTACAATATACAATAAGATTAAATGAGTAGTTCGTATAAATATAACTTTGCTTCAGTTTTCAAAACTGAAGTAACGATATATATTTTAATGTCTCCGCGTAAAAAATGCAAGAAAATAATCGAAACATTTGAATTTAAAGAGATTTGTGTTTTTCAATGTGTCCCCTCCCCCCATGGCATCATGATTCCCCATCAATCTACTTCTCCCACCTGACCCTGTACGACAAAAGTTTCAAGGTCGTATGATTTAGAAAAACTTTCGAACAATAATTACACCTATCCCAATAAGTTATGGAAAAACCGATCAAAATTAATCTTAAATAACCTTTTTTCTACTTTACAACATTGATAACACTAAAAAGATGAAGTTCGTCTCGTACAATTGGAGTAACACAAAAAAAAAAAAAAAAAAAAAAAAAATCTAAACAAATATATCGTCGCCTCAGAGCAACAGTAAGACATCTTCAAAAAAAAAAAAGAGTTTATGGTCTTGTTAATATTACCAAATGATCCTTTATTTAGTAGAGTGTTCGAAAAAGTTTAATATATTCAAATCTTTTGTGTGCAAATCATAACTTTGTGTTGCAGAAGTTCCAAAATTCATCTTAGTTAAGGGCAAAACTAGGTTAAATCAGATACCCTTCTGTTTCACTAAAATATGAGCACCAAAATATTAAATTTGCTAATGTTGTTTAAAAACAGCGTTTCTTAATTTCTTTCATTAGTGGAACCCTTTTTAATGTTCACTTTTTTCGTGGAACCCCTGGTTTTTTATCACCAGTGCGTAGTGGTATAGCCAGGATTCTGTTTCAGAGGGGGCCCAGGTTCTTATCTCTAACAAACTATCACATTAACTGTTTATCATTAAATTGCTAATTAAATAGATTTCATTAACGAGCATGCTAATTATTGATAACTACTAGTTATTATTTTTTATTGTAAGATACCAATACACTCTCTTTTGTAACTCTGAGTATTTTTACAAGTGACAAATAACCTCAGAATTTCTG
Organism: Uloborus diversus; assembly: GCF_026930045.1. Taxonomy (NCBI): domain Eukaryota; kingdom Metazoa; phylum Arthropoda; class Arachnida; order Araneae; family Uloboridae; genus Uloborus; species Uloborus diversus. Next base: position 107,931,706 of record NC_072737.1, on the reverse strand, counting down.
AATGAGTCATATGATTAAAATATTTTTTTCACTTAGGAAAAGAAATATTTACGTACAATAGTATTAATAATCCACCCAAATTTACACAGAGAAATTTTTTAAATCTTAAAAATAAAAATGCCTTTTAATTTTTTAACATTTTTTTAGTCACTTATAAATGTTACTATGCGTTGACGTCAGACAGAGTTAGAACATTTCGAGACCCTTGACCGGTACTGCACCTTAAATTGGTCCTCACTCGTTAAATGTTGAAATTGCCCTTCCAACTGCTGCCACAGATACAGGGAGAGTAGTTTGTCTCAAGAGCAGAATATATAAAATTCACGTCACAAATCGTAATTTTAGGCAATATTTGGTATTGTTGTAGGAAAAGGGGGTGTGCGCTCCCGAAATGTTTTCAATATTGAAATCACTTTAAAAATATCTTTTGTGATATTAGGGGTTATTGGATTAAAAGCTACTTCCAGAAATTTTCGAAATAGAAGTTTTTAAAGCAATTTTATGCTATCTTTGGAGACACTAGGTGAGAAGGAGGTGTTTTGGAATCCATCTAGGGAAAATTATGAAGTTGAAATCTTGAAGGCACAATTTCAGGCTATTTTTGAGTCGAATATTTTTATTATTTTAATCAACAAATAAAATTATTCCTATGGTGGTGACTAACCCTGATGGGTAATGCCACTCAGATTAGTATACGAAAGCGAAAGTAAGTTTACTTTTGGTTTTGAAAAAGAGTTAGCATTATACATTTTTGTTTTTAATGTGAAAGGTGTAAAAAGAGAACAAGTCTCATGTTACCCCTGAGAGAGTTCCGTGGAACACTGGGGTTCCGCGGAACACAATTTGAGAGACGCTGCTATAACATATTACCACACTCTAACTTTAGTTTCTTTTTTTTTTTTTATGATTTAATAGTTTTTTTTTTTTTTTTTTGCAGCAGGCAGGTGATAATTTTATTTTTAACTATTAAGGGGACAAGGGACCTTATACATTCGGAAAATCAACCAAATTTCACAAAAATTGTTTTTGCGCCAAAAAAAAAAATAGAGCTTAGTACCAGCTTTGATAATCCATTTTCATTTTTGCGATATTATGATTTTTACGCATTTTATTTACATTTTTAAAAAAGGGGGCGTGGTATTTAAAGGGATAAAAGTATCAGCTGATTTTTGTTTACACGTTTTTAATCATCATTTTTGGCTCGAAATGCTCCCACCGCATTATTTTTCACTGTATCGCTTCAAAATTTTTTGAGCACATTAACAGTCTTATACTTCATAAAACTGGGCATTACTTTACCCAAATACAAAAATTTACTATTTATCCGCTGTTAGCAAAGTAGCATACGTATTAAAAAAATGTAAAATTCTATTCATAATTTGCTTTTTTTTTTTTTCTAGTTTATATACGCACATAGATTGAATTCAATGCCCATTTATGTTCATACGGATAAACTACATCTGGAAAAAAAAATATTGCTGGTTTTCGTTTACATGAATTGCGCCTGGGGTGTTTTCAATTCTGCCCATGTTGCGTTCCATATGCCTCACAAAACACCTTTTTTAACCCTAAAATTTTTAAATTAACATTTAAAATGTCTAATATTGATATGAAAATATTATTTTTGTTCTATTACTTCAAATACATGGTGTAAAATTATAAAATTGAAAAGTAAAATTCAAAAGTCCCTTGTTCCCTTAAACACTCTTAAAAGCTGTCCGAAGTTTTTCAGTATAATTCCTCTGTTAGGCATGATACTAGTTAATGCCGATCTGCAACAGAAAAATTCTATTGGATCGAAATACTGTCGCAATTTAAAGCAAAGTATATTTATATGATTTTCTATCTACAACTTCTGTTACGTTCTAAAAATAGGAGTGAAGAAAATGCGCAGTTGGTGATACCATTATCAAAAGTTAGTTCAATTATAGCATTATTATAGAGCTCTATACTGCCGTGGGAAGGTAAAGAGCAGTATCTGCAAATTTTTCTTTTTTTTTTTCTCCATATTTGTCATCTACTGTACTTTAGCTTTATTTTACAAGCTTGCTGATTTCGTTTCCACTAAAATAAAGCACGAAAAAAAAAAACGTCGAATTCTAACATTTCTCTATTGTTAGTATGGAGTTCAAAACACGTTTCTTCAAACATGTCAAAACCTCATTTTTGCAGATGCTCTGCTTTACCTTGCCACGGCAGTATAAAAATCTATACATTTTCTATAAGAAAGTTCTTTAGAAAAGTTTTCTATAGAACGCTATAGACGACTTTATAGAAGAAATTCTTTGGAAAAGTTTTTAACAGAATTAATTCTATTCACAGTTTTATAGAAATGTATTCTTTTAGTAATAGAAAAAAAAGTAATATTTTGATTTATATACGTAGGGATTTTCATTTATTTTCTTGTGTGTCTGTTTAGCGAATATTTTATTGAAAATGATATTGTTCAGTAAAAAAATAAGTTAGTTTTTTTTGGGGGGGGAGAGGGGGGGGCACTGTTTAAAATTTGATGATTTTTTTAAAATGAAAATCTGTTGACGTGATTTTCGAAGTTTTTTTAGTTCGAAAATATTTTTTTAGAACTATTTTACTAACCCTGTTCAGAAGAGACTCCCGAACTCAATCCTTTACAAGACTTATTTTCTTGAAAAAGAGTATAATGCTCGTATAATTGACGTAAAAAGAAAAATTCGAGCAAAAAGAGAACAAGTTCTACCAAATCCAGTTTGTACAGAAAAACCATTCATTCCAATTAAAAAGAAGAATGATCTGGTTTCCGTGCGAGAACAAATTATGATTCCAAAGAAGCAATACTACTTTACGCCTCTAAAGGGATCCAGGACTAATGACAATGATAATAATTGTGATTCCAAAAAATATCTAGTTGGGGTGTACTTCCAATAAAAATGTTTAATAGCATTAGACTTTTTTAAACTTCTAAACACAACCACATAACCGCTTATTTTCAATCAAGATTACTGATGAGTTGGAAGCAGCAAAACAACAACTCTACATTTATCTTAGCCAGGGCTGCGGAGTCGGAGTAGGGCTCCGTTTGTGGTAAATGAGTCGGAGTCGGGCTCATTTTGTGGTAAAGGAGTTGAAGGTTTTAAATTCAAAGACTCGTAGTCGGGCATTTTCCCGCAAAGTCCGCAACTCTACCAGTGCTCTCGGAGTCCGAGTCGATGGCTCTAAAATTCCCGGAGTCGGAGTTGGTCCTTTTCTCTCCGACTCCGCAACTCTTATCTTAGCTGTGTCTTAATTGAAAATTATTTTTCTTTTAGGTAAAACACTGGGATATGTTGCTATTCGCTTTTATATCCTAGTTGTCTTCAGAAACATAAAGAGCAACAGTAGGACAAGTGAATTTAATTATTTTCCTAGAAGATTATTTGAATATTTCAGTACACCCTTTAAAGTGTACTCAAAAACTAGTTGAGTTCCCAAAATGTTTTTTAAAATCAAGGAATTACAACCTCAGGTATTCAGCATTGAAAACAACATCAAACTTTCAAATCAATTTTACTAGAAACTCTCTTTTTGCGCACGTCTTACTATTGCTCTGAGGCGACGATATAAAGAAACCCTTTGACAATCGCTATCATATAAATTTAAAAAACCTAGTGATAAACTCGCTGAGTGAATAAAAGAATGGGAGGGGAGAGAGTGAAGGACGTGGGCGGCTGTTTACAAATTCGAAACGCCTTACGTGTTTTACCCAAAAAGCTAATATAGTAGTAATATTTAATAATGATTAAGTCTTATCTTGAGTTATAAGAATAATTCGAATAAGATTTTTTTTATTGCAAGCTTTTACATTCCACAAACGCAAAACTCACATAATAATGCAAAATTTAATGGTTTTTGAACTCTAATGAGTGAAATAGAGCGTAAAAAGTATTTCATTTTCCACTCGGAAATATTTTTTCAATCTTAAAAACTAAGTAAATTCGTCGAGAATTATTTTCAGATATAAGAAAATCAGTGGGCGGAAAAAAAGGAAAAATAATGATTGAAAAGATAAAAAAAATAAAATAAAATAAATAAATAAAATAAAATAAAACTTCTTCCTTTTTTTTTTTGTTGAAATGTTTTTTTTTTCTTCCTTTTATTGCCAGAAAGAAAATTAAGCATTTATCTAAAAATGCACATCATTTATGCTGAGAAAATTTTAGAAAGATGATAAAAAAAGAAAATAAATATTTTTTTTTCTTTCTTTCTCTGTTTTTTTTTTTTTTTTTTACGTTCCAGCAGTTACGATGAGAGATTTAGAATGTGAAAAAGACTTTTTCAAAGTAACTTCATTTTTCATTTTTCTTGTCTATTACTAAGAAATCAAGATCGACAAACAGAAAAGAAATAAAGTCAAAAATTCATTGAAGGTATTTTCAGCGTTTTTCTTAGAATGGTACATTTCCTCAAATGCTAAGATAGTATTTTATTGTCGAAGAATTTGTTTCTAACTATAGAACGGACAGCTTTTCTTCCTGAAATTGTTCCAAGAAATAATTTTTAAATTCCCTACATGGGATTAGAGATTTCATTAAGTACTGTCATTTGATGTTGGATTAAAAATCATTTTTTAAAAAAAGGAAGCGCATATATGTCAAAATATTTAGCAAAATATGAAATTAAACTACGACTAACTAAAAAAAAGCTTTCATTTTTCAAAAGTACAAAAAATCAAAGTATTTTGATTTTGTTTTACGCATACTTTCGTATCATTAAAATTGAGCAAAATTTAATAGAAATTCAATTGCAGAAAAACTACATAATACTATATTATAATTTTAAACAGAAAAATATTAGAATACTTATAGAAGAGCTTTAAATTAATGACTTATCCTGAAATGCATTTTTTGTTTTTTAATTTTCATAAATGGAAAATAAAAAAGGTCGATATTGTTTCAGTAACCACTTGAAAACTCTTTTAGTTTTAGAAATTCCGGAAATAAAAAAAAAAATCACTAAAGTGTATTAAGAAGCTAAAAGTGTACGAAAAATAAGCTTTTAAATATGTTAAATCACGACGTATGTAAAGCTTTTTGAGTGCCCTTCAGTGTTTAGTTAAACCTTTTACATTCTGTATTTGTTTTTAGACGGTTTTTATAATTCCCACTAACCTCAAGTTAAGATATTAATCAGTAATCAAATATCTATGTTATCTTCTTATATAGTTACATATGAGTTGAAGACTTTTTTAAAAACATTTTAATAAAAAGTAAGGCAAGAGTTACAATGTTTCTAAGAAAAGTTCCGAAATTCTATATTCTAAGAAAAGAACAGTCTTCTAAACTATTGCTGGAAATCGCTCTAAAAAGTAAAAAATGATTGCATTCTTTAAACAACATCGATACTACTTTTAAACATAAGTTTTGAAGTCAACTTAAAAACTATACAAATAAAATCTTGCGTAACCATGATTCAATTAAAAATTTAAAATTTAATGTACCCAGGTTCTTCAATAGCATTCGTAACACTGATAACAACATCCTCATATATATGATAGCCAATGATCGAGTATCGCTCCTGACGTCATCAGCAATGAAATTCGCGCTGCAGCATGATAATTTGATAGTATATTTTGATAATGTTGGACATGCAGGGAAAGACTTTATGGTAACAAGGCTGAACTCGAACCGGTTACTTAACTGTTTTACTGGTAAGACTGTATCATTCCAAAAGAATGAAGAAACGAAAAAGTGGTCATCAATGAACACTATCTATTGGAGTTTAGGGTTCATCTACTGAAGTTTGGAGTTTTCAACTTTCAAAATATCCCCAAACAGGCAATCGCTTCGATCTAACGTAGAAGCAATTTTCACCCATCATATCTTGACTGGCGATTTCAAGCATGTGTACTCGTATAATAGTATAAATGTTTCCTTCTTAGTTTCAACCAGTTTTTCCTGAAAAATGTTGACGATAACTTGTTAAATATTTTACCTATCGTTTGTATCCACTTTCAAAATACTGTCTGAAACTAATGTTAATGATGTTAAAAGAATACATTTATTATTTTTTCTTTTTAGAGCAATTTCTAGCTACACTTTTGAAGCCTTTTTTTTTAATTAAAAAATAGTTTTATTGAACTTGACATGAAAAATTTTATTTTTTTAACGAAGAAATAATGAATAGATCCTAATACTAGATGTTTGACTTGTATTTAAAACACTTATAAGAACATTATCCCCCCAGCATCAAGTCTCCTTGTATGAAAGAGACTATTTCCCTATAATTTTGGTTTTTCTTTAAAAAATTTCATTGAAATTTTAAAAAAATTAAAAAGCCGTATAGCATTTGTATACGAGAAAGACTATTCTTAATTTGTAACTTGAGATCGTTTACCTCCAATTGATTCAAACCAAAAGTCCTAAGCACGAACCAAAAATGGGGATCAACTGTGCCCAGTCTCTCCAACTTTTTTCTGCCATGATGAAATGATTCAAAAAAAGAAAAAAAAAATCGTCACATTATAAATGACATGCTTATAAAATTACATAAAATGGCTTAAAGTGGAATACGATTCTACATGCAATAAAGTAATAACAAGAAAATTGCCATTTTTTAAGTTGCATTAGTCTGGCTCTGAAGTGCAGAGTATAATAACTCATACGCATGTTGCTGAGAAAACTAATTCCCAAAAAATTATGTCACCAAAATGATATTAAAACGCAAACTAACTCCAATGAAATTTTTTTTAAACAATTTTTGAAGCTTAAAAAGAGACACTGTATTTAAATAATATTTTGCTTTGAATATTTCACTTGGGTCATAAAATCATTTGAAGATTTCATTATGAGCTTTTTCCTTCAAAAAATCATGATAATTCGAAACAGAAAAATAATTTTTAAGGTAGCTCCCCCCCTGATTTTTTTTGGGGGGGAGGTACCCCTTTTTTTTCTTTTGTAATCAGTTGGATGATTCTAATGATGTATTTATTCACTAAAATTTGACCCTATCAGACAAAACTCTAAAAAATAAGTAATGCTCTTCACTTATCAGCGGCTTGTATTTTTTTTAGTACTGTATCTGTACATGATAACCTTTTTTCCAGACGAATTTCTTTATTTTTTTTTTAAACCAGACACTAAAATAAAAAATTACAAAAAAAAGAAAGAAAAAGGTTTAAAAAAAAGGAGAGGAAATTGTTGAACTTTTTAAAATTTAAATAATGGCCCAAAAACGATATTTTTAATTTTGTCCTGTTTGATTTAAATCCACAGCACCCTTTTCTTTGCTATTTCCATTAAAAAACAAAAGAAATGGGAAGTAGAAGATGATAACGCTTGAAATCACCTCCCACGCAATTATTGCTGGCTGGTAGCAAATTCTAGATCTGAAGGAGAAAAAAGTTACTGCTTTCACTGAATGTTTTTTTTTTTCTTTTGTACTATTCTATTATTTTTTCATTTCCACACGTCGTTTTTTAAATGAGGTTTCCTCATAGGGAAAATGAAGATTTAAGATTATTTCAGAAATTCGTTTCGCATTTCTGTGTAGATGATTTTTCTCTGAATAAGCTTTTGTAATTTACTGCAAATAGTTTTCTAGCTTCAATTTAGGCATCATCAAAAACAATCGCGCTACAGTCGAACTTGATCATAACGAGCGTGAAGGAACCGTGTTATTTGCTTGTTATAACGAGTGCTCGTAGAAAACGGGCTCGTGGAAAATATCATAAAACAATTTATACATGCTTGCTTTGTTATTTGTATATATCTGTACAGTACCAAAGACGTTGGTTATTTGATTTGAACTGTCTTATTGTCTCTTTCTCGTTATTGTTTTCGAGGAACGTGGGAACAAAAAAACATTGCATTTGCATCCGTGTCTGAAGTTGAATAGTTTGAAGTTTTTCTGCTCTTTAGAACCGAAATATGTCGAGGGCTATTTAACTTTAAATTCTTCATATTTGACGTTATGTGGTGGTCGCTTTATTCATATTTCTCTCTCTCTCTCTCTTCAGATACAATATCCTCGGAAGTATGTCTCGGAAACGATAACACTCTTCGTCAAATATATAATTTTTAAATTCTGCTCTACTCTACGAATTTTAAAAAAAGGCTTTGTCATCACTTGTTGATTTATGTCTTATTTTGGTTGATTTCAAAATGTTATGTAATTTTTCCCAAAAACAGAATTTTCGTTTCTGAGGAGGAAATCAACAGACATTTTATGAATTACAAAAATATTGCTCGCTTTAAGCGGGGCTTGCTTGTTAAAAAAGATTTCTGTTTCCATAGGATTAACATTGCACCCAGTGTATTTCTATTTTTCTATTTTATCCAACCCAAAAAGAAAATATCATTTTGTCGATTTCGTCCACTTCCTCGGTAAATTGAAAGTTCTTAGTTAAAAATTTTATATTTTTATTTAAGTTCAAGAACAATAAAAAAAAGATTATATAAATTATTTCCATTCAAGGAATATTTTAATACTAAAATGGCATATATGAATGTGTATATAAACAGTAGATTGTATAAAACATTTTAAAATGAAAATGAAAAAAAAATAGTTGTAGTAAGTGTATAGGTAAAACTAATGAATATTAATAAGGTATAATGCATGTAATCGCATTTATAAAAACAATCACATCAACAGTAAAGTTTAAAATGTTTATCTGTGATACGGGAGTTACATTGCGCATAATAAATGCATAGAGTGACAAGAAATAACTTGGATATACATCCACATAACACACATTATAATTTTAATGCTAATGAAAATATTACGACCAAACTTCAAAATAAATATGAATACATTATTTCGTCTAATATATTTACAAATTTTCAAAGTAGCTACCTTTAGCCTTAATGCAGAGCGCTGAACGTGTCAGAAAATTTTCGGCTTAGGGCCGAAACATTTATTACTGATACTTTATCCCATTCCTTGGATAAGGATTTCTTTAGGGATGCCCAAGTTTTAAGAAATTTAGCACAAACCCTTGTCCTCAAGAAATTTTTGCATTGTTGAACGACATCAACAACCCCAATTTCTAATGGTTTGTGGTGTGATATGTGCTGGTGGGAAAAACCACTTGTTTTTGTTGATCAAGGGATAAAGACAACTGAAGACAACTCCTCCACTTCTCCCCCGAATGGTAACAAGCCCTTCTCGGTTTTGGTGGGAGATGTGGAGTGACTTTCCATTGCCTTCCTACTAAGAAATCCGGAACAACAGCTGAGTTGATTGAAATTTTGCCAACACAAAATGCAGTAGCACCATCAAAATCAACATTTTGTGTAAATAATTAAAGTTGTTTGCGATTTGAAGAAAAACATAAAAATGAATTTTTTTAAAGTACAATTTTGAAGAGAAAATGGTGCTACTTCAAAAACATAGATAATAAGGGTAATTAATTACAAAATGATTAAAAGTTATTTAGCATTTTAGAAACAACATATTTTTCAAAAACAATCTTGATTTGAGATAAGACTGATCAAAAATATACTGGTGCAGTAACAAAGTCGTGATCAGTACAGAATCTCAAAATTGGTAATATGGTCATAATCAGTAAATTGTTGACATTAGTAAATTGGTGGAAAACATAACTAGTCCTTTTTTTTTGAATTTCATTAAAGTAAAAGTTTAAGAGTAAAACAAAAATAACAATACCTGTTCACATAAAATTTAAAATTCTCAGACCCTAAATATTTATTTTTCTTTATTTCAGTGAGGGGAAAAATAAAGATTTGTGCTTGCAAATGAAAATGGGAAGGTTTTGAACATTTTTAAAAGCATTTTTATCAATAAAACAATAGATGATCAAGGGATAAATATTAATAAAGAAGCATATCAAACTCATTTTGAAGGATGTTGTCTTACCTTGGTCAAAAAAATTATTTGGAAACAAAAGCTGGACCTTCCAACAGGATTCCGCAACTTCACACACAGCTAAAGGCACTTAAGATTGGTGCAAAACACAGTTTCTGGACTTCTTTGGAGCTCAAGAATGGCCACCGTATTCCCCAGATTTAAACCCAATGGATTACCTGGATTAATTATAATTTAAACTGTTTATAAATTAAGCCAATGGATTAATTATAATTTAAACTGTTTGGTCCATCTTGGAGACAATGGTGTGTGCTGAACCTCATTAAACTTTGGCATCCCCAAAGAAGTCCTTACGCAAGAAATGGGATAAAATACCAATGAGTTGCGACCCATAGCGGAAGTTCTGTGACACGATTAAAGCTGTGTATTAAGGCAAAATGTAGCCAATTTGAAAATATGTAAATATATTAACCAAAATTATGTATTCATATTTATTCTGAAGTTTGACCGTAATATTTTCATTAGCGTTAAAATAAAATGTATCATGTGTGTTCAAGTTATTTCTTGTCACCCTGTATAAAGAAGTAAAACATCTAACCACTCTTTTGAAACCCATAAGTACTTCATTAGATATGCTACAAAGAAATTTTGTAACTATTGTAGACGTAAACTAATGAATTTTTAACACTTTTGAAAATTAAAGACCTTAAAATTCATATCAAGTTTCTACAGAAAAGATTTGACGGTGAAATAACCCAATAATGTAATCATACTAACTTTGATTATGCAGTTTGTTACATTTTATTACTTTTAAGTAAAATATAATCTGAAATTAGTTACACTATTGTGTAATTAACAATTTTTCTGGTGTATTTAGATTCTGGAGTGTACAATAATTCTATTTCAAATAAATGATTAACTGACAATAGATAATGCATTATAATAAGGATACTAAATTTATTACAAAACTAGCTGCGTCGCCCGGCTTTACACGATCTACCTCGAAAATAAAAGTTATGTCAAGTGGCGCTTGTTCAACAATCAGGCTTGGAAAAAAAAAAAAGCAGTAAAAATGTGCTATAGATTGTGGAAAAATAACCAACAAGTAAACATTTCAAATCCCCCGGTTACAGGAAAAGCCTCCAAATAAAAGCCAATATTTCTTCGTATTCGAGAAAAAAATGGCTACAGATCTTTCTTTTCAATGATTTTCTTCACGCTACAAATTTTAATAAAAGCATTGTTACGGAAAATTGAGTTGAAGCCCTGAATACTAATTTGAATGGAGGAAAGATTTCGAAAACTGAATTTTACTTCGAAATCCAAGTATCTTAATTAATAGTTTTTAATTGATATCTCCGCTAATTATTATCGGAGGATTATGTTAAATAGCCAAACATAAAGACCGGAAAATTACGAATCTGTCAATACCTGGTTCAATGGTCATTTCACTGGTGTTCGGGAGAAGTAACTCGGACATACATACATACATAGGTGCATACGCTCAGTTTTTAATTCTATAAAATAACCATAAATTTAATTGTCAAACATAGATGATTTTTATTTCGTCCATTTTGTCCATTTCGTCCCCTTTTTTCCATTTTGTCCAATTTATTCTGGCACTCCGGACTTTTTACAAAAAAGTGGACAAAATAGCAACCCTGATTGTACCAAACAAATCTTTTTGATTTCCTCTAAATCCAAGTTCTCGTAAAAACAGGGCTAGCTATAACTGAGTTCAACTGTAGTCTGTAATGCAATATATTGAACAAGGGAATTAAGTTTTGTTATCAGTGTAAAAAAAAAGGCAAATGTAACAGTACCAGGTGCTTAACAAATCATCATTTTTTTCTTTTTTTATTAATGCACTGAGAATTTCCTCTATTTACAATCAGGTCAATTGTATACTATATCTCTAGTCGTTTAAGGTGGCTATACAAGGCTTCCTAGGTCGGAGGTGCCTTATATAGTGATGATATCATATCTGGTCGATGTCTAAAGGCTTAGCAAAAATTGGAAAAGTACGTCAAGGCATAATTTTTCGTGACTTATTTCTAAAGCTAAATTTAGTGAGAAATCCCCAACTGTGACGAAGTTTGATAACTTTTCGAACTTCATATAAGAAAATGAGATGAAAACGAGTAAAAAATAGTAAAAGTCATAAATATGACAATATAATTCAATTTTGAACAGCGAATGTGTGCCAAAAAAAAAAAGGCTCTTGTATTTAAGCATCTACGAAAAAGAAACAGGATGTAAAGCACACGACATACATTTTATGAGCAACCATAACAGCAATGCTCAAGTTTCGTACTGCTAAATACATTGGTTTGACGGTTGCAGTTTACTGTTATAAATACGAAAAGAGTTACAAGCAAATGCTAGTTTGAAGGTGATCTCAGCTTCAGTGAGAAGATATCCGCCTGCAGATCGGTTACAATTATGAGTAGATAACAAGGATGAAACTGCAGTCTCTGGATGTCAGTAGTTGCATGAAGTTCGGCCTTAACTTCAGGTTGAGTGTGGAAACTTACCGCTTATTTCGAAAAAAAAAATGAGTTTATGTGTGCATCACATGACTTCCTTTTACTCCAATTTAATTTAATTATCCCATTACTGGTAATTTTAATGTGATTCAATTGTTTACTCTCTAAATACCACCAACACTGGCCAAATTGAAACCAGATTGAAAAAAAAAATTATTCCCCCCCCCCAAAAAAAGGGCAAAAGACCCCATTAGAAACACCCGAATGCAACCAAAAGGAGAGATGCACAACTAGACCCCACTAGGAGTCTACGTACCAAATTTCACCTTTTTAGGAAATACCGTTCTTGAGTTATGCGACATACATGCGCACATACACACATTCGCACATACGCACATGCATACATACGTACATACAGACGTCACGAGAAAACTCGTTGTAACTAACTCGGGAATCGTCAAAATGGATATTTAGCGTGTCTATGCGTTCTTAGGCACTTATCCACGTGTGGTCGAATCGAATAAAAAACTCAATATTCTTTCGGGGATGAGCAAAATGGAAATTAAGGTGGATTTTTGAGTGAAAATTTTTTCGCGAATACAATACTTCCTTTTTTGTAAAAAGAAGTAAAAAGACTTTTTATCTTGCAAAAAAAAGTACATTATATTCACATTCGCAGGATTATGGTGTACTAAATAATGGTGTTTAAACAATTCTGTCAACAGCTTTGAGTTAACTGAATCTAAGAAATCATTCTTAGTAAAATGAAGTACGTTTATTTAACAACCGATCTAAAATCATAATCAACAATCAACCAATGAACTAAAACAACAAATTAACTGGACAAAATCATCAACTTACTCAAAACTAATGAAACAAACGAAAAAACAGTTTAAAGGCTTTTAAGGCACGTCTGCAGTTCTTTATTACAGCAAAATTCAGCACGTCCGAATTAACTGCAAAAAATTCACGACGGGTAGAATCTTTCAACTTAACGTTGAAGGAGGTGAGCGATGGTCACGTGATTTTAAATAGCCCCGCAATCAGAAGGAGATAGATCAGGTGATCGTGAAAGCCATGCACTCCTGAAACCACAACTGTTGACTCTGCCTTTGCTAAAGGCACTCAATACGAATCATTCCGCTGGACTGGCATAGTGTGGTGATGCGCCATCTTCTTTACTAATAATAAAGGTGAAAGTCTGTATGTCTGGACATCTGGATCTCTGGATATCTGTTACGCGCATAGCGCCTACACCGTTCGGCCGATTTTCATGAAATTTGGCACAAAATTAGTTCGTAGCATAGGAGTGAGCACCTCGAAGCGATTTTTCGGTTTTGTTCTTTTTCTATTCCAATTTTAAGCCCATTTTACCGAGCAAATTATAACAACATGGACAAGTAAATTATCATAACATGGACGAGAAAATGATCATAATGTGGATGAGCAAATAACCATAACATGGGCGAGCAAATTAACATAGCCATATTGGCGAGAAATTCATCATCCACAGGCGATACCAAATAATATACAGGCGAACCAAATGACCTTTTAATTTTCTACTACGGGCAAAGCCGTGCGGGTACCACTAGTCCTGAATAAAACTTATTACAGATAGCAATTCTTGTTCATGAAATACACCGCCAGCTCAGTCAATTCCAGCCGAGGACTGCAGTTTCGTACGTATTAGCACTCATCAGTCCGGCATAGGAGTGACTGAGCTGGAGGTGGAAAATCTCTTAAGGAAGCTACTCTAGGCTAAATCATTAAAAATAGAGGTTTCGCAGGTTGAAAGTGGATACTCTGTGTGTTACAACTACATGTAAGCTTTCTCGTACATTCATACCTTCGTAAAATATTCTAATGTATAAAACCAAGAAAAAATAACTGTAACTAATTAAATTACCGCTTGTAACTGTAATAACTGCAATAAATTCTTTTACCTCCTACATTATTTTAAACACGTAAAAATAAATAAATAAATATACAAAATTAAAAAAAAAACATACATTTAAAATAGAATTAGTGGTGAGCTTACGTACTAATTTTTACATACACATAAATGGAGACAGATGAAAATATTTTTTCAGAAAATGCTGTATACTTCAAATAAATAAAAAAACAAAATTATGTCAGAAATTTTGAACAAAGTTAAGAAATATTAAGCTTTTGCATTGAATTTGTTTTAAAAACATATTTCAAAGAAACATTTGCTTTCCGAGTTAACGCTTGTCGTAACTCTTTCCAGTCTTTATCAAGAAATAATATCTACTGTCTAAAAATATTTTCATTAACATTTTTATTGCTAGCAACTTGAAACTTTCAAAACTTCTTTAAGGACTCGCTTAAAAGACAAGTTTTGAAATGCAAGCTTTTCTCTATTTCTTTTCATTTTGGTGCTTCTATAATAACGTTTATTTGTGACCACAAAAGAAAGGATTGTCTTTTTTTTTTTTTTTTTTTTGCAAAAATGATGACGGAACAATTTTCTGGTTTATTCTTTCGCCTCAGACTCAAAATAAAAACCTTGTATTGTTTTCTTATCTCGAGTAGTTGCACAAGTTTCGGACTTCTTTGTACCTAACATTTTTGCGAGACGAATAAGTTAGCACGTAATAAAAATTACATTAAACGTTTCATTGTTTAATATTTTGATGTTTAAAACTTTTATATTTCGTGTCTTGATACAATATACAGACAACTTGTAAAATGTAAAAATAATTAATTACACTTTAATCTCTTAAAGTTTAATTAATTATTTTTACATTTTAAAAAATTGAATTTTGTATTCTGAATTATCTACAAGAAACTGTGAAAGCATTTTTTTTTTCTACTAGCACTTATAGGACATTAGGAACATTTCTAAACAGTTAATAATCGAGCAAGATTACTTAATTTCAAAACTTTAAAATAAAACATGAATCGTGTTCATACTTATTGAAAATATTTTGCTTTCCAATTTTGCTAATCATTAGCTTTTTAAATATTGTTTCATTTTACTTACTTCGTGTTTTCTCTGTTTTCTTTTCTTTACTAATAATAAAGCTGAAAGCCTGTATGTCTGGATGTCTGTTACACGCAAAGTGTCTATACCGTTCGGCCGATTTTCATGAAATTTGGCACAAAGTTTGTTCTTTTCAAAGTTTTTCCTGATAACAGTAAAGCTAAGTGAGCACCTTGATGCAATTTTTCGAAAATTCGATTTTGTTCTTTTTCCATTCCAATTTTAAGAACATTTTACCCAGCAAATTATCATAACATGGATGAGTAAATTACCAAATTATTATAACGTGGAACCGTAACATGGGCGAGCAAATGAACATAGCAATTTGGCGAGAAATTCATCATCATTATATGAAAAAATACATGCGAATCAAATGACCTTTTAATTTTCTACTACGGGCAAAGCCGTGCGGGTACAGCTAGTATGAAATAAAACCATAAAGGACTTATTCATAAATTTTGCCAACTACGGGCAAAGCCGTGCGGGTACCGCTAGTATGAAATAAAACCATAAAGGACTTATTCATAAATTTTGCCAATTCTTTTAAGTACTAGAAAATCGCCCGTCAAGAAATGACGGGTGAAAATAGCTTCTACGTTAGAACGAAGCGATTGCCTGTGATAATATTTTGGTAGTTGACTCTTTAACCCTAACGCCAGTGGATTAACCCTGAACTCCAGTAGATAGCGTTCATTGTTGACCACTTTTTCGTTTCTTCATTCCCCTGAAATGACAGTCTTACCAATAAAACAGTTAAGTTACCGGATCGAGTTCAGCCTTGTCACGATAAAGCCTTTCTGTGCACGTCAAACATTACCAAAACATATTATCAAATTATCATGCCGTGGCACGAGTGAAATTCTTGATGACGTCAGGAGCGTTACTCGATCATTGGCTATTATATATATATGAGGATTCTTTTTCTAGGTTTTATTGGTAATGTGGGGGAATGAAACATTTCCTGATAACAGTAAAGCTAAGTATTTCTGAAACTGCTCAGAAAAGCTTTTTAATAATAAAAGAAGGTGTTTTGTAATCGTGTGGCCTACGTCGTAAGTACTTTATGACACGGGATGTCTAAATAAAAAGTCGTTGCTTGGTCAAAGATTATGAATAAATAAGTTCTAATCATGTTAAATCTGTAATTATATAGAATAAAACACAGAAGCAAAATATGGAACAAAAATGCTTTGAAGAAAAGGTAGCTAAAACAAACAACAGTATTTGAACATTTCCATCTGAAGTTACTGGATGAGGGATCAGGGACGGGTCCAGAAAATTGTCAAGGAGGGGGCGTATATTTTTTGCTCTTTACTCTTTGTAACTCTAATTTCTAAAAATTTTCGGAGGAGTGTAATAAACCCCGTCGCTTACCCTTACGTAATCAAAGGTGTGTCCTACAGTTATGTTTCTTTCGAAAAAAATTCACTGAGAGCCCTCGAACCTATCCCTAATATCATCTATGATCATCAAAAATTAAGGTTTTGAAACTTCAATTTCGAAAAAAAATCCCTTCAGAAAGTTCCAGTCCCTATCGACTAGAGTAATACGAAATGGACGACGAATTCGTTTTCAAGGCTTGAATTTCGGAAAAGAGCTCCCACTCTCCTTACGCTATCGAAGATAATGTAAAATTACGTTTTCGGAACTTTAATATCGTAAATATGCCTGAAGAAAGTTCCTGTGCCTCGGCTCAAGGAAGGGGCGATCCATTTCAAAACGAAACAAAAATTCTCCATCTGTATTTTTAAGTTTATAACTTCAATTATGAAAGTTTAATGACTTTTATGATATATTTGGCTTATTGCATGTGTTTCTGCCAAGTTTAACACTGTATACAATAAAAGTACAACGAAATATTAGCTTGCAATGTACAAATAGGGCACTTCAAAAATATTCTGATGTGAAATGCATTGTGCACCATTTCTAAATTTTTGTTACTACTTCATACAAGTTTTATTAGTAGTTCAATCTAAATAGATGGTATACAATATAAAATAGTATACCAGTTTACCAATATTAAGTATTCTGATCAGTAAATGAGCATTTAAGCCGAAATTCGTTTGGAGAAAATCATAAAATCCTTAAAAGCTAAAGTATTTTATTAACACGCTTTTATTAGCTTCACCTGTATGTATGTATGTATCTTGTAATGGAATCTTGCAGCTCACATTTCGCCCACTTCCTGCGATCGGATTCTTTTGAAATTCGGCACGCGATCTCAGACCCGTTGACAATGCAATATTCTATAATCAAATTAATTAATTAACCCTTTCAATTGTTAGTTTCCTCCAATTTTAATCAATATTTTGGCATAAATCCAACAATGTGAAAAAGGAAAAATTTAAAAAAATACATCAAAAAATGCTGGCAAAAATTATTTAAAAATATCTACAAAAACCTTTAATTTTTCTGCATCAGACAAAATTTGTTCCAATTTTCCAAGGTAATTAGAACAGGAAATATAATTGTTCTTAACTAATTTCATGCCAAAATTTAGGTGAGCCTTCAATTGGAAATTCATTGCTGATCAGACCATTGTTGAACAAAACTTTTATTCAAATACATCTCAAATTTTCAAAGTAATATAAATATGATTTCTGCAAACATACATCGATGACTCACAGTAACTTCCCATCGGGGTGCCCTTGTCTTAACTTTAAGATATTACCTCGCACTCGTTTTATAAATAATTTCGTCGCTTGATAATTCTCCAACATAAGACTAAAAAGCAGAAAAATAAAAAAAATAGTTTAAAAAACTAAAAAAACACGCTTTCGTAGCAAAATGAACTAAAAAGTGAAAAATAATCTTTGGATGATAGTAGTTGACCAATCACTTAATTTAATGTAATACAAAAAAGCGTGGGGGGCTTCTTATCAGTTGTCTTGAATTTCTTCCATTTGTTGTCCAAGCAAAAATGTAAATAGACAGCACCCCACGCTTTTTTGTATTACATTAAAATTAATTGATTTGTCAACTACTATCATCTAAAGATTATTTTTCACTTTTTAGTTCATTTTGCTACGAAAGCGTGTTTTTTTAGTTTTTTAAACTATTATTTTATTTCATTTGACATTAAAAACCTTTCTATTGGTACATGTAATTTTTAAGGAAAAACTAAAATAACATTTATGTATCTGATTCAGGATTTTTTGTGGGTGTAAATGGAAAAAATATGTGAAGAATGTTTTTTTGTTTTTATTTGAAAGACTATTTCTATAAGCTTGGTTCGTACTAAAAATAATGAAATGAATTAAGTACACGATTTCATGTTTAAAATACTAAAAAATAGCAGTTGAAGAAAATAATAATACTTAAATTGAAAATTGAGAGAAAAAGAAGTATGCGGTGTACAGCTTTTTACAAACATATTTTACTATCCCGCTTTTATTTCTTCTCTCAGGTTTTAATTTAAATGTTATTATTTTTTCAGCTGCAATTTCTTGATGTTTTATTCGTGAAATCCTATACTTATTTCATAATTTTTAGTACGAACCAAGTTTATCGAAATAGTCTTTAGAATTTAAAAAAAAACACATGTTTTTAATTTAAATATTTTTATTTTTTTCAACTTGAATCTGTCGTGGTCACTAAGTCCTCCAAGTTTCCATTCCAAATCAATACCTCTTGAGGTCCTGATCCGGAGGTTGTTCCGCTTATGGTTTGGATCAAAACTATCGAAATGTTGACAGACAGTGCTGTCAGCTATCGTGTGTTGTCTGAGCTAAATTGGACTTCCACCCTAGGGATGATCTGCAAATGAAAACTGCACTTGTCTTCCTTAAATCGGGTAATATTGTCAACTAGGGCTCGGGTTCTCAAGAGGTTTAAGCAGCAACAACAGCAATAAAATGCTTGCTCGGAACATATTTATACCTACAATTATTCTAAATCTAATGTAACTCCTTTTTTCGTTTCAGTTGTCGTGCCTGCGTCTTCAAAACCGAAAATGCAAAACAGATGTAGACTGCCATTGCAGTGGAGGGTCTCCTTTATTCTGCGGAGGAAACAGGTGTCGATCCCTTTTCAAGGCTACAAAATGTAAGTACAACATTTTAAATTAACTCTTTTCTATTCACGAAAAATTCGTAAACTTCAAAATGATTTGTAAACTTCAAATCACGACTCTACAAAGAGGAAATGAATTCACATAGAGAGAGGAATCACAAAACAATATGCAAATTATTTTCTTACCACGAAACCATACGATAGTGTTATAATGGGAAAAAATGAAATTCGTAGCAATGAAAAGAACTGAGTGAAACATGTTTCTGGACGCATAAATTATTTGCCCTCGTGTCCCCGTTATCGAAGTATTTGGTCGCATATTCTGCCGAAATTTTTAGTAAAGTCGCCGAATATAGCAAGTTTAGGCGAGTAGTGAAAGACATCTTTCACTCGCATAGAAGATGGATATCCCACCTCATGCAGACGGTGAAATCGAATGGTATCTACAATTTCATCGCGATGCCTTAATTTTGGTTATTTTCCTAGAATTTTGACAGTGTTAAAGACTATACCTCGATAATAGCGGCACGAGGACAAAACCTTTTCAGATCAAAAATCTTTCTCAATAACTTGCTTTTCTAACTGCTGCCCATTGAATTTTTTTTCTTGATTTGGTCATTGCACCATTTACCATATTACAATATTATTTTATTACAATATTCGCGTAATTCCCTCGTTAGAACACAACTTTTGAAAGCATGAATGAGTTGCAGAAATTTTATGTTCTGACTTTTAGATTTCGCAGCACACATCTCTACATAGTATAAAATGAAGTCCCCAAAAAGCGTCTGTGTGTTTGAACTCGCAAAACTCGAGAACTACCCGGCCGATTTCGATGAAATTTTCACAGTTTGTTCCTTTAAGTCCTGAAAAGGTTTGCAGACCAGTTCGAAAAAAGTTTGATGAATAGTTCTTTTTTTTATTTTAATTTAGGCCCAATTTTCTCATTAATTCCCGATTATGGGGGTGAAAAATTACTTGCACATATTAATATTACATATCGTTAGAAAGGGTAGAATTTTCTGCGTTCTACGCAATTTGTTTTAATGCTCTAACTTTATCACAGCGGGAGTTATTTGCGTTTTTAGCTCAAATTTTTTTAGGCTTAGGTGAAATTTAGGCACAACTTTCTTTATTAACTAAATCAATAAAAAGTGAAGGAAGTGTCCCACAGCTTTCTTTTGACGCCATTGAAAAAAACGACCTTTTTTACTCCAGATCTACTCGACCTGTGGTCGAAAAAATAAGCTTTTACCTCGAAAGGAAAAAAAGTTACAAGCCTTTTTAAATCAAGTTTAAGAAATCTCGATTCCATTCAAATTGTGAACCATATTCTTTCGCATTTTATTTCCTTTAACTTATTTTGTGTTTCCATGGTTACGCATTTTAAATCCATCTTTCTGGATTTAATTTCTTAAAAGTATTTTAATATCTGTCGTCATTGTTTATTTTTATTTATTTTTTACTCCTGATTGTTGAATATACGTACACTGACACAATTTTTATTTTCAAGGTAGACCGGGCAAAGCCGGGCAACGCAGCTAGTATATATATATATATATATATATATATATATATATATATATATATATATATATATATATATATATATATATATATATATATATATATATATATATATATATATATATATATGTGTGTGTGTGTGTGTGTGTGTGTGTGTGTGTGTGTAGATACCCTACACTGAAGTAGGGGCTAATTTCCCCCCTGAGTGATGGCTCTTCATGTTATTTCCTTAAGGTATTATTTGATATTTAGTTCTTCGCTGTACATACTTTGACATATTTTTCATTTGACAGTTACTTGATCAGTTATGTATTTTTGATATTTTTCATCATGCTTCGTTTGATAATTTATGTTTTTCCTAAACTTTTCTATATACCTATATGCCTACTATTATTTTCCTGCCCTATCGAACTGCTAAAGTGCGTACCAAGAATCTACAGAAAATAAATCCATGCAACCCGTTCTTATGCGAGTTTGGTTCATCACATGTGTTTTTGGTCGCAATGCATTCTCTGCGATTCGAATAGAAGAATAGAAGAGGAAACAGAATGTGAAAGAATTCCACGTTGACCCGAAGACACACACGTCGCAATGTTACATTCAGGGCATCGATCAAAGAAAGGTTCGCTGTTCGTTTATAACCCCGAAGAAATGTCCGCAGTTGAACCCCTTTCGCTTGATGAATTGCTGGCGACATATTTACGAAAAGAGAAGCTTTCTTATAAAGGAGTAAAACACCGCAGTTCTTCTAGAATATTAGGAGATTATTTAAAGTTATGTTTGGGGAAGGATTGAGGAACATTTTAAGATTGCTGTTTCTTGTGTTTGAGATGCTGATGACAGTGATCCAATAAATTATGAAAGATTTATCAACGCACTAAATTTGGTAGGTAACTCAAGCATGTTGTTCTGTTTTTGTTTTCAAGACATATTTCAATCAGAGTCTTGGATTAAAGAACAATGTTGTAGTGGGCATTTTAGAGCAAGTTTCAGTGATTGTTGCGTATATTTTCTAGAAAAAGCAGAGATAAATAAAGGAAAATGCAAAATCAAACAGCAGCGGAGATTCTGAAATATTTAAATAACACATCTAATGAGAAAATCAATCGTTTAACTTCTACCTATAATTCTGAAATGCAGTAAAACTAAGAATTCAAAACCAACCTTTTCATTTTCCTGAAAAAAAAAAAAAAAAAGAATGGGAAACTTATCAACGTGAAAATATGAAATAGGATTTTCAGGTCGAAAATTTGATTTCTTCAACAGCTTTATTTTTTACTAGTGGTACCCGCACGGCTTTGCCCGTAATAGAAAATTTAAAAAAGGTTTTTTCGTTCGCCTGTATATTTACATATAATGTATGGTGAATTTTCTCGCCAATTGGCTTGGTTACGGTTTCACGTAATGATAATTTCGTTTTTTTCTCGTCCATCTAATGAGAATTTTGCTCCTAAAATTGGAATAGAAAAAGAACCACATCGAATTTTCGAAAAATCGCTTCGAGGTGCACAGTGCACACCCCCATGCTTACAAACTAACTTTGTGCCAAATTTCATGAAAATCGGCCGAACGGTCTAGGCGCTATGCGCGTCACAGAGATCCGGACAGACAGAGATCCTGACAGACTTTCAGCTTTATTATTAGTAAAGATTTTTAAGTGCCCCATGGATACCTGGGCACGGCTGAGATTCACAAGACAGATTAATCAGCATCAAGCTTTCATATTTACTTCTGCAGGATAAAATTTCTCACTTAGAGGACAGCTTTCCATGCCCTTTTTTTTTCTTTCTTTTTTTTTATTTTTTAATTATTATTTTTTTTTCAAACCCCCTAATGGACTAAGAATGTGACATCACAAGTTCAAAATGTGAAGGTAAATTTCGAATGAAAAATTATTAAATACCTTTAAGTAAAAGAACCACAAATTGACAAATTGTCTTTAACTGAGCAAAGCTAGCTAGGTTGATTCGGTGGGAAACCTAGGCAATCGAATTTCTGT
Organism: Uloborus diversus; assembly: GCF_026930045.1. NCBI lineage: Eukaryota > Metazoa > Arthropoda > Arachnida > Araneae > Uloboridae > Uloborus > Uloborus diversus. Next base: position 107,908,902 of record NC_072737.1, on the reverse strand, counting down.
CCTGAACACCAGGGGCGCTCCGATGGAAGGTCAGTGTAAGCTTCCAAATATTTCCTTATTAGGCAAATTTTGTCTGATGATTCGGCAAAATAATCATCATACGGCAAAATTTGGAGCTCCATTCGGCAAATTGATAATTTTCATTGCTCCAGTTCGGCGCACCCCTGTTGAACACACATTCACATATTGTGAAGTTGCAACATTTATGCCCAAAAGTGTGGAATTTTTCTGTTGAAATTCGGACAAACTTCTCTGAAGAAATGAAATATTTAACTTCGTTTCATAGTTTAATACTATTTACACAATTGCACTGAAAAGCTGACTGAACAAGGCTGCCAACTTAGATTGCGTGTTTGTGTTTCATAAAGTGATCATTTTCGTACTCTTCTTCTTTAGCAGCACTATGTACAGCCTGTTGCAGACCAAGGCTTCTTCTGTCTGTTTCCTTCAGGCGGTACGATTTTTTATTAGACTTCTCCACTTATTTATTCCCAAGATTTTCAAATCTCTCTCCCCACTGCCCAACCACCTCCCTCTTCTCTTAGTACCCTCAATCTTAATTTTTGTACCCACTATGCATTATTATTTTTTTTTTTTTTTCACATCTAATCACTAATAGAAGAGTTACAAATAAAAAGCAGTTGACGAGTATGCCAGAATTTCATATATCCTTTCCAAAACTTCTTCCCTGGAAGTAAGAGAAGCTTCAAGACATCCATTAAAACTCAACAAATGACCAACCAATGCTCATGCTAAATTCAAATCGACTTTTCTGTCAGCAGCAAGCATCTGTCTGCATTGATTTTGCAATAGAGATATCTTCCCGAAAATCGCCTGGCGAATAATTTTTCTGCTCGGGATTCCTTCTGCAGTTGCCTTTCCTTGGGTGAGGATGTGTAACGAGAGGGTCACACGAAATGGCGGGGGTGATTTATGGTCGGGTGATTTCGACTCAACGCTTGACATCCGCAGATCCCGGGCCCATCTATAATTTCCCGCGGTTTCTGGTAACGCTCCTAACGAGCACTTCATTCTATTCCCCTTTCTCGTCCCTCTTTTAAAAATCGATTGCCTCACTTTTGCTCTCACGGGGGTGATAGAAAGAAGAAAGCACTTTCGGCCGCTAATTTCAGTTTTAATTGCAAAATATGGGAATTTTAATATGCGCTTTCAGCTTAAAGTGGACTCAAAGAAGAAGTTGTTTTTGTCATTTTGCTGCGCTATAATGGCAGTAGCTCTGAGAATGGGAAAACAAAACTGTGCAGAGATTCTTCCGGCTGGTCTTTACATTAAGAATATTTTACGGAAAATATGTTTGTCAAAACGAACTAACTAGCCTTATGTATTGTCAAACTGCACTCAATTGTTATCTATTATTTGTGTGTGTGTGTGTGTGTGTGTGTGTTTTTATTTTTTTTTTTTATTTTGTTAGGGAATAAATAGTTGAAAAAATAGTTAATAGTTACAAATAGTTAAAAATAACTCAAGATTCAGGCATTACACGATTATCGCAATATTTTTTAAACTCTTAAATCAAATAGTCCATTTTAGTGTTATCCATTTTAGAATCCTTATAAAACATGTCACTTTACAGTTAAACCGTTTATATCAAAATCCATAGTATCAATACGTATACAAAACAGCGATGGACTAAGGTGCCGAGAGAAAATTCAAATTCTTCAAAGAGTGGCGCGAATTGGAAAAGTTTGACATCCCCTAAGCAATATGTTAACCGTAGTCCTGAGCAAGTAACTGCTAATTTCCTTTACATAACGATAGATTTTGAGTGTCATTAAAGTTTTAAATAACATGATTTTTTTAATTTATTCATGTAAAAGCCGTTTAAGTAGTACATTGACTGAATCATCTTCTAATACTTTCAATAATTGTTGGTCAGTGGTGAATCCAGGATTTTGTTCTGCGCGCGGCTGAGGCAGTGGCACAACCAGAAAATAGTTTTAGAGGGGGGGTGGATTAAATTTTTTCCCAATGTGTGTGTATATACATATGTATATATCTAACATGCATAATATTATATAAATTGGAGGATAAAACTTCTGGTTTTATGCAAGGGTCCGTGTTTACTCGATTATGAAAACGTAAAAATAGTGGGTGTCAGGGGGTTCTTCTCCCCGGGAAAATTTCCGAAATTGATTTCTAAAAACGTAATTTAAAAAAGTCTTTGGGAATGTAAAGGGGAGGAAAGTTTCGGGACGTCCCCGAAAGTTTTCAAAATTAAGGCTTTAAAAGTGGCCTGATTTCTGAATAGAATGACATTTGTTGGCGTTAAGTCGTGGTCTCACGAAATGTCACTGATCGATTTTTCAAATCGACTCACCACCCTCACCCAAGTGTTTCAAAATTAAAGCTGAAGAACAAAATTGTAGACAACCAGATGATATTAAGGAAAGTGGAATTCTGGGTTCTGTCGTGGACGTTTTCTGAAATCGAAGTCCTTAAAACTTCTCCAATGATGTTAAAAGTTCAGAGGTTCCCCTCTTATATTTAGCGAAATTAAAGCTTAAAAAACGCAATTTTCGTCATTTTATTAATAGATATTATGTTGGTAAATCCTTAGTTCTAGTGACATATCCTTTGTGACTTATTTACTTACAGCTTTCTTCGCGGATTACACATCCAAAAATTCAAATCTTTACACATTAATTCAGTGCGAAAATTTTGCAAGATTAGTGCTTTAATAATTTTGTGTACTAATAATAAATGTTCTAACTCTATCCCACTTTAACCATGAACAGTATTTTAAATTGTAAAACCCTCATTTGAAAGCGTTTGCAATTTTTATAATCACGCTTAAATACTGAACCTCCCCGAATGAATGACAAGACAAATGACAAGACATTTTTAAAGCCATTTCAGGATATCTGTTGAAGTTTGCATGCAAAATAACTTACTAAACGCTGAACGACAACAGCAGAATGATAATTTGAACTTAGAGAACAAAGTGCAGCGGCAAAAAACAACCAGCCAATTTATAAAACATAATAAATTTTGCTATTGACCAACACATAGTTTTATAAATACTAATTGTTTGCTCGAACAAGATAGACGTGCGTACTAGGATTCTCAGAGGTACCATGGAACTCCTATTAGTTGGCCTACCTGAAAAAAAAAAGCGCTGTACAAAAATAGCATTTTTTTTCCTTTTTGAATATAATAGTAGTACACCTCAGGTGACTTAAAAATACTTAGTTACGGAACTTCAAAATTTTTCTTGCGGGAATACCTCAGAACCCACCGTCTGGGGACAATTTACTCCGATACTTTTTTTTTTTTTTGTTAAACAATTGGCGAGATTTGGTGTGTTTGCAATTTTTGTCTTTGCTGCCTTATTGATGAAGCAGGAATTGTTCTTCAGATTCATTTCATTGAAGACAAATGTTGTTTGTAGATCTTTTAATCGATGATAAATTAACATTCTGATCTTTTAATCATACTGTTATTACAAAATATTAATATTTAAATTGTAAATTTACAAACTGTGAACAGAAAGTGTTATAGCACTAAAATAAAAATGATTCTTTGACAACTATACACCAATCAAGTCATTAAGCTTGTTACGGTTTATGCTTTAAAAGTGCAAGAGAAAATGAAACTTTTTCTTTAAAATATTCGAAAGACTTTCGCTTAGAGCATTTTATACCAAAGAATTTTTAAAGCTTTTATAGCCTAAAAATCTTTTAATTCTCAGAGAGAAAGCTATTTCTTCTATTTTGAAAAATAGAAATAAAATCTTATTTTTCCCAAATTATTTTAAAAACTTTAATTCAAAAAAAGGAAAAAAAAATAACTCATTAAAAAAATTCAGTGTTTAACTTACGAATATTTGGGGCAATTAATCTGTCTCAACTTCAGTATCGAACTTTTACAATACATTCCAAAAACTTGTAACACGTACTAGACGCATTCTTTTTTTTTCATTCGAGAAAAAATACAATATTTTTCTCTCATAAGAGAGCTTCCCCTTTCGTAAATATGACGCCTGTAATTTATCAAACGGAAAAAAAAAAAAAAAAAAACCGAAAGGGGCACTTTCGGCCACGAACATTTCTTCGGGACTATAAACGAACAGCGAACCTTTCTGTGATCGATGCCTGAATGCCACATTGCAAAGCATGGATGTCTTAGGGTCGAGATGGAATTCTTTTCCCTTTATTTTGTTCCCGTATTCTTCTATTCGACTCTTATGGAATGGATTGGAAGCAGAAACACGTGTGTTGAACCGAACACGAAAAGGGAACAGGATGCATTGATTCTTGTTTTTATTCAAGCTGTCCTTCCGGTAATGTGCTATGTTCAGAAACTGAGATGGGAGGAGTGGAATTTATTGTTTGCAAAGAAAAAGCTTTATATAGTGACTCCCAAAAGTGTTCGTACACTTTGAAATTTTGTAGTAAAACCAAAATAACGCAAAACTGAATTCGAATATGAAGTCCAATTTTTTTCTACACTATTCCTATGCCATTCTGAATAAAACCCAGTAGTTTTTTTTTTTTCAAAATATTGCCAAATTTTATTTTTGAAATTTGTCAAAAAACGATGAGACAGAGAAAAAACACGCCACAAAAGTCATCGTACATTGAAACATTTTCGAATAAATTCATCATTAAAATTATCATATTTGATTTTATTATTGTTTTTGCATTGTAATGACACTGTAGTCATTTGCCTTTAATTTTTTGTTTATTTATTCTCTAATATTCTGCTTATTATTTTAAAATGGCAGTTATGCGTAGAAAACAACAAACACAATTCGAAATTTGATTTTTTTCCCTTACAGTAGCCACAAATTGGTTTGAAATGTCTCTAAATTAGTTAATTTATACCATTCTATAGTGAAGTACTTGATACAATGCTTTAAAGACAAGAATTGGATCGAAAACAAAGTAAGAAAAGGTCAACTGGCAAAGTTAACAAAGCGTGATCGGAAGTTTACAGTTAAAAAAATTATGAAAAATACACATTTGAGCGCTGAAAAAGTTTCTGCAGAATTGAATGAAACATTTTACGTTTAATTTTCACCTAAAATTGTTCGCCAAGTTCTCTGATTATCCGGATTAAAGGGGACCTCTTCCAGCAGAAATTTTCTTGTTCGGGTGAAAAACAGTAAACTTACGCTTTCCGTCGTAAAATCAATAATAAATAAGCTCAAAACATTTTGGAACAACGTCTTACTTATAAATGAAAATAAATTTAATATTTTGGGTTAAATTGTTGAATAATTGTCAGTCGAAGAAAAAATGAGGAATTTAATTTTAAGAACTTAGCTGGATCAGTTAATCAGGACGGTGAAGGTGTTTTTGTGTAAGGGTGCTTAACAGCATCAGGACTTGGAAATTTGGAATTTTTTGATAAAATAATGAATTATGCTGTTCATTTAAATGTTTCAAAAAACAATTTTAAAGTATTAGCCCAATATTTGGCAATCGGAAACAACATTGTTTTTTTATCAAAATAACGATAAGAAGTACACGTTTGCGTTTGGTGCCTCGAACATTGTCCTTAAACTTAGAAATATCTCTTCGATCGTCGAATTTAAACTTAATGGAACATATTTGGAGATATCTGGCTGCTAGATTACGAAAATACACCATTGAAACAAAAAGCGAACAAGAAACAGTAAGACTGGAAGTGCGGCTCAACACTTATTCAGATATCGCATAAAAAAAGAAAAAAAAACAATGAAATCTATTCCCAGACGTTTAAAAGCTGTTGTTGATACTACATGATATTCTACTAAATAATAGTTTTGTAAAAAGTTAGATTATTTACTAATTTTCTGACATTTTTTCAAAGTGTACAAAGACTTTTGTGAGATAAAATTTCCAGCATTTTTTGGTTTTTGATTTTTAAAAAAATAAGTTTTAATGTTTTATTAAAAATTTTCGTGTATTTTTGTTAAAAATAGATCATAGATTTTATAATTAAATACCTATTCCGAAATATTAATTCTAACAAATGCATAGGGGCCTATTTCATTGAAAGTCGTATAGGTGTACGAACACTTTTGGGAGCGACTGTAGGTAAGTTTGGCAAATTTATGTAAGCCAGTATAAATGATTTTATGAGTGCTTCTTATTTATATCTGCACTGCCACATTTAGTACAAAAAATATTTTAAGAGTTTTTACTCCGGGTGCTGGTAGATTGGGCGGAATAAGCTTGTCAATAGTTGCTAAATTGTAAAGATATTTATAAAGTTATTTGTTTATGAAGATTTTACGTATAATTACTAATCATTTATGCGAAAAATAAAGTATTTTGTTGTTTTCTTGCACTTTGAGTTACTTTTACTTCTCCAATTTTCATTGGCAAATTTAAAATATCAAATGGCAATTAACTTTATATCAAGTATCAAGGTTTTGTATGAAATCCATTACATAAAATAATCCGTTTCAAAAAAGTAATTGATTTCTCTTTTGTTGGATGGCAAAGATCTGGGCTTAGTAACAAGGCCTTTTGAAGCTTTAAGAGGATTTTATTAGGGAAACTTATTGGGTAAAAGAAAGGGAAGTTTACAAAATTGAAATCCACTGTACGCTTTTACTAGTGCAGCTTTTTTTTTTTTTTTTGAAACAGGCTTTGGCGATCTGGTTGAAAGTTAATTCATAAAGTCCTATGAAAATTACATCGCCTTTTTTCGGTACCTGAACAAGCTTCATATGCTCAACCTCGACATCTATAGCACTGAATGCGCGATGCACGTCTCTTTGTCTTTGAAATTTTTTCTTTGTTCATTACAATTCACAAACATCCTTCCATTCCTTCTTTTTTGATCTTCTTTAGCAGTATAATTTTAACGTATCGTATTTCTCACATTGTTCAACAGTTCCTTCTCTTGGGCTTCCGAGAAAAAGTTGATTTTCCTAACCTTTTCCCAGAAAGTGCTTTAGACGACAGCTTCTAGTTGTAAGCTGCTTTCTTGCTTTCTTTCTTTTTTTTTTGCTGCCGAGAGTTGTTTGAGGAAAACATGATAGACCTTGGATGCGCTGCCGCAGCCTTTCAACAACTCCTAAATAACCCGAACCATCCTGAGGTACGCTTTGTCGATTGACTTTTCTTCATAATTCCCCGTTTTTTTTTAATCTGAATATACGATGTGCAAATAATATCTAAATATGAAGTATATTTTTATGTAACATTTTTTATTTAAATGTAATTTTAACGCATTTTTTTCCACACATGATTCTCTACCCTAACTTTTAATGATAAAATTAAATCTGTAAGATATTTCTTTTAAACCTCATGCATGCCGCATATAAATGATCTTGTGAAAAACAAAAATGCTTTATGGAATTTATATCACATCTTTGTCATAGAACTGAAGCATAATGTAATAATAGTTTAATAATATTCCATGACATTCAAAATGGGGACGAACCCGTTTTGGACTAACATTAATGTACCCATTTTTTGAAAAAAATCAGGTGGCACCGATTTCATACCCTTACCTAATTTTTTTGCCTCGCCACTTCCTTACATCTCATTTCCGGTATTTATCTAAACTCCAGGCTCCCTGGTATAAGTAGTACTCCCATTACTGAAGCTCTGCACACGCCCCTGTAGGTATCTTAAACACACACACAGTCAGATATGCTCATCTTTACGTGCACAGAGTTGTCTACTTTTCTGCCTTAGGTGCGTAAAAATCCATTCTTGCCACGTAAGGTTAAATTCACTATTTCATTCCACACGAATGGCAACGCCGCATGTGGAACTCACGTAATTCATCAAAACCAAGCTGGCATTTTCAGTGGAATATCACAATTCTTTTTGATCGATGCACACGAGCGAAGTCGAGTGTGTTTCTGAATGTGATAGAGCACTTGCTGTATTCCTTTTCCTGCCTTTTCTCTTTTTTTTTTTTTGATATGAATGAATTTTATTTTTGAAGTGAGAAACTGACGCTCGAAAGTACGTGAATGGTTTATGTTCACCTAAAGAAAAAAAAATTGATAATTGATGTATATTCCCGTACATAGAGGACAGGGGTGTAATACAAAAACGATTTACATTTCTATAATAAACAATTTTTTTCTCTGATTTTTGTAACTTTTTCTAATGATTTTTTTTCAAATGCGATATAGTTAATATACTTTTTACGTCTTGATTTTTCTAGTTTTTTTTTGCTAGTTTTACGCATCAGAATAGAATTTACTGCACTAGTATTGCCATTTTACTATCAGAAAATTTTTAATCAGAAAAATCAATCTTTAGTGAGGAAATTTGTAACTTCTTAACACAAACTATTATGAAAAAGTTCATGCCTTTGAGCTAACTCCCTCTGCTCTGGCAAGCGGCTTAAATTTCAAGGGAAAAAACCAAAAGTGTGTGTATGTGTTTTAATCGTACGATTTTTGGAAAAGATGGACATTTAATTTTTACAAAGTCTTTAACTATAGTCTAATGGCGTGTAGGAATAAGGTCGATTAAAAATCAAAGTATTTATAAGGTTACAAAAACTCTCAGAGAAATATTCCAAAAATTACAACAGCATTTGGCATTTAAATTTCTCTTCGCTGATTCAAAATAATACAAATGCTATGTACAATGCATAAAGCTTGTATTAAGACTTCAAAACTATTCATTATTAAAACTACAAAATACACAGTTTACGTGTTGGAATTTAAAGCAATATAAAGATATGTACCGTTGCAACTTGTGATCGCTTTTGTACCGAAATGCAGGCATATTGCTGCGTGATTTTTGGTAAAATAATTTTTTTCTCTACCCATACACTTCACACACTTGATTTTAAGCCTTCGAAACTTACTTGACGGTGCCCTCAACGGATTGTGTGTTGCAAAGGAATTGAGTAAACCTCCATTTTTCATCTGGAACTCCAACAACCAACATACTTCAAAGATCGTCTCAAGGAACGTTGCGAAGGTCTGGCGGAGACGTTATTTTGCAATTGTTCCAGTTAATTAAAATCAACATAATCTGCAGCCTCAAATTTAAGTTTCGGGGACACGGAATGTGCGCACGCAGTCTTCATCAGCAGATTCACTTTCTGTAGCTTTTAGGATTCTACATATGCCTATAGTTCTTTCATATGCACCTTTGCGTCTGTTAATATACACTCCTGTTTGTGAAAATTGCAACACCATGAAGGAAGCATCATAATTAAATGAAATTTAATACACAATTGAGTGGTAATGGTACAAATAAATGATTACATTTTCAAGCCAAACAAACGATAAAAAGAGATAAAAGTTAGTATTTTGTGTGACCATCACGCGCCGCAATAAGAGCTGCTACACGACTCGACATGGAGTGAAACAAAGTTTGAATATCTGCCTGCGGAAGAGTATTCCATATTGTTGTAGGCGCAACCAAAGTCCGTCTGTCGAAGCAACAGGACGAGGACCACGAGCGAGACGCCGCCCAACGAAATCCCACACATGTTCATTTGGTGACATATCCGGGGAATATGCAGTTCAAGGAAGAAGCTGTACCAGCTGCAAATCCAGGTAGGATTTGACAGTCCTGGCGACATGTGGACGGGCATTATCCTGCTGGAATACAGCCCCCGGCAATCATTGCAGGAAAGGAATAGCTTGGGGCTGTAAAACTTCGTTTATGTATCGGGTACTGTTCAAATTGCCCACGATTCGCAGCAATTGTGATCGTCCATGATACGCTATGGCACCCCAGACCATAACTCCGGGTGTTCGTCCCCTGTGGCGTTTGATAATGCATTCCGGAATGTGCCGTTCACCGGCATAGCGCCTGACACGAATTCGGTCATCATGGTGCCACAAATTGCAGCGGGATTCGTCAGAAAAGATGACCTGCTGCCAATCAGCACGCCAGCTCCTATGCACATTGGCCCATTGTAGCCGCAACCGGTGATGGTTTTGCGTGAGAGGAATCTTGTATAAAGGAATCCTTGCGCGCAGCCCACGCTGCAGCAGACGTCTCCGAACTTATGAAGCACACAATGAAACACCTGTAGCTGTTGACCACTGTGCTGCCAATTGTCTAGAAGAAGCTGTGCGATCCCTCAGCCCCATACGCAGCAGGTGTCTGTCATCGCGAGCTGACGTCACATTTCGGGGTCCACTCCCGGATTTCCGAGCTGTCCGACCCCCGTTCGTCCACTGCTTCCAAACACGCATGATTGTGCTGCTGTTACGCTGCACACGAGCGGTTACTGCACGATAAGACAATCCAGCTTCACGAAGGCCGACGATTCTGCCCCGTTCAAACTCCAAAATTTGCTCAAATTTCGCTTTCTTTCGTCGAAGAGGCATAGTAAAGATTCAGTTAACGTTTACTCTAGCGTATAACCACCGATAATCATACACGCCTCGCTACAGCCGTCTATTTATATTCGGTTCGATCCACCGTTCAGAGGGCGCTGCTTAGCATACGCATGCGCTACCGGTCTGCAATTATAATCATTTGTATATCATGCCCTACTTTACATTTCCTGCAATTTTCAGATCACTCGCATAAGTCCTTCGTGGGTTTGCAATATTCACAAACAGGAGTGTACTTAACAGAATATTTTCAAGAGAAACAACAGTTCATTCTGAACAATGACGGAATCAATTACTTTAAGATACAGTTTTGGTCGCAAATGATGAGGAATTCCTACAAATGCCTTGGACTGGAGTAAAGTTTCGGGGATGGCGTTGTCCAATCGAACGAACTGGAAGAAATGCTCCAATGCGGTTTCGTTAAAATGTAAAAGACAAAAACCAGAATCTGCTCCGCCAAAAAGACGGTTTTCAAATCCAACAACGTGGGCTTAAACGTAACTAAAAATAGTTTTCATGATGTCTAGACTGGTCCCTGATTCGGGGGGTTCAGTCTAAGTCCACTCTAGTCTTTTGAGCAAGGGAGTCTTATGTTGTCGTTGAGGAGATTAAAAATCCGAAGTATTGCAACGAATTAGGTATGTAGCTACTTTGTAATTTGTGACTCATGTTTAAGGAATTTTTTATAACATTCTCAGAAATCAGGCCTCGTGCCAGAGCAGAACTAATTCACAGGCTTGAAATTTAATGCAGTAGTTTGTGCTACGAGGCTACAAAATTCACGCACTAAGGCTAAACGTTATGCGGAGCTTAAAATAGTTTGTAAATATTCTCTTTATTTGATTTTTTTCTAAAAATCTCTAAATTTCAAGTGTTTTGCCAGAAAGGAGGACATTCACCCACAGTCAAAATTTAGCATAGTATTCGTAATTAGTGTTAGAGTGTCCACAAACGTTCTGCATTAAGGATAAGTGAACTGCAGAGTTTCGATTTTTTTCGGCCCATCCTATTATATATATTTTTTACATTCGATTTTTTTCTCCAACCCGCATCAGTAATCCGGTCGTATTCAATATCAATGAATGTGGAACAGATTATTTAGAATTTCCTTCACTGAGTGCAGATAGTAACTCTCTTCCAACGTAAAATTATCTAAATGTTTTGAGCGCACCATTAAAAATTCAGAAACATTTTATGGTAAATATTACTGTAAAATGGAGTGTTTACATTATCCTATTAAGAGTCACAACTGACTTCAACTGTATTTATGTCGAGGACTGCATACTAAGTGCCTTGCCTCCATTATTTTATATACCGATAGATGGCAGCACCATCACCGGATCGAACAGTTAATGAGAATTTAGAACTAGTCCAAGAGCTAATAGCTACCTGGTGCTAGCACCCCCAGAGGTATCGTTTCACTTGGAGGACATTGAGACCACGAGCATATTTAACGTCGCCCAGTCCCCTTTAATGACGACGGTGGGTCTTCGACCAGCGAGGATCGAACCCGAGACCCTCCGGCCCCGAGTCCAATGCCTTACCGATCAGGCTACCACGGCCCTTTTACATTACAGAAAAACATTTCAATAAATTGTACCGAGAAAAATAAACGATTGCAGCGCCAATTGATACACCACTTGACTTACAGTGCAAAGCACATAACACCGTATTTCCCCTCACTCGATGTGTCCTAACCTGTATGGCGGGCAGCAAAGTCGCATGCCAATCCGAAGGTCCCGAGATCGAACCTGCTATTAACATTTTGCGTTTTTTAGCTATCGTTTATTCTTCTTCAACATTTTAGAGTAAAAGAGGATTTTACAGTAAAAGTTACTGGCAACATGGATGCCAGTAACTTTCACCGCAAAATTTCAGGATTTTTTTAAACAGTGATGGCTTAAGATTTCCTTCTTAAGATAATGTTTGCTGACACATTAATCAAATGATTTTCTTGCAAGATATTAGTAGCTCTGATGTTCTCCGTACAAAAGAATCGTACGAGCTTAGCCATTATCTGTAAAAATCCTGTTTCCATTCATTAGAGCAGATCAATTTATGGAATGAGCAGAAGGAAAACGAAAATATAATTCATCGTCTGGCGGCAATAGTTGTCTCTAGCAGTTCTCTGCCACCGTTTCAGAAAAGCAATAAAGCCAGTTTGTTTGATAAATTGGCCCGCGCATAGAACACAAAGAAAATTCTGTCACAGGAGGTTTCGCTATCATGTGACATCTTTCTTTATGTCTCAGTTATCTTTTTCGTAGGTTAGACGGAGATGCGATTTGTTCCCCGACGATTGTTAAAATTTAAAGAAGTACATCTAGATAAAACTACTTCCTCCGTCTCAAGTTGCTACATCTGAATACTTCTGCACTGACTATAGTTTTTACTGATTTTATTATTTTGTTTGAGCGCTGTTTTGAAATTTCAGGGTGAGATGATATCAATAACAGCAGTAACTTACAGAATATTCCCTCCTTCTCTTCTTGTATCAGTACCAAATCAAGTAAAACGAGCTGCTGTTTGCATCACATGACTTCTTTTTACCCCAATTTAATGTCATTTCCCCATCACTAGCAATTTTAATGTGATTCAACAGTTTACTCTTTAAATATCACCAATAGTGGCCAATTTAAAATCAGATTAAAAAAATAATAATAAAAAAATCGTCAAATTTGTCGCTAAGTTGGTGACAAAACTTGACAACCAAACGACTGGTGATATATCACCAATTGTCCGCCAAGTTGTAACACCACTTGAGTTTACATCGAAATTTACAATGATTTCCCCCCCAAAAGGGGCAACCCCCCCTTAGAAACACCCGAATGCTACCAAAAGAGGAGGTTCACAACTAGACCCCACTAGGAGTCTACGTACCAAATTTCAACTTTTTACGACATACCCTTCTTGAGTTAAGCGACATACATACGCACATACGTACGTACATACAGAAGTCACGAGAAAACTCATTGTAATTAACTCGGGAATCGTCAAAATGGATATTTCACGTGTCTATACGTTCTTAGGCACTTACCCACGTGTTGTCGAGTCGAAAAAAAAAATCATTTATTCGGGGGTGAGTAAAATGGAAATTAAGTTCGATTTTTGAGTGAAAATTTTTTCGCAAATACAATACTTCCTTTTTTGTAAAAGGAAGTAAATATCTGAAACTCGCACACTCTTAGGCCAAGTCCCATTTTCGTTGGACTCTACCACCAATATAACAGAAAGAGAAAAGACTATATATCCTTATAATTTCCCAATTCGTACTTCCGAAACGTCACAGGTTAGTTTCGGGCAACAAGGCCTTATCCAGAATTTTTTTATTTCGGGAGGGGACCGGTTTCGCTTTTCGCACATTGCCCTGGACGCACCCACATACGTACACACGTTTTTGTCTCGTTTTTTAATGCTCCCCTGCTGTTTCAATTTTAATTTTAATTTCTCATTATTTGTGATTCATCCTGTAGTGAGAAGGTTAACATAAGAGTGACTTTTAAGTGGGATGTAGAATATCCATAATTTCAGGGGGACGGGGGGTTTCTCCCCCGGTAAAATTTTTGAAAAATAGATATAAAAATCTGTATTTTGAGGCCTTAAATGGTGGTGATTGAGACTACAAAAATGTAAAGCAAAATAGGCAAACAAAACCCTTTAAAAGTTACGCACACAAAGATAGTTTAGTTCATAAAAATTTATCTTGAGAAATATGCTACAAAAACGCGAGAATCATATTTTTTACATTTTTTTACGCAGAATGTATCAAGGAGATCAGGTAGGCACACCTTAGTAATCAGACACTAGCCTATGCCCTCGAAAACTAGGGGCCAGATCCTTGGGGGGTTCCGAAATCGACGTAGTGTAAGTTTTATAAGAGTTTTGAGGAGAGGAGAGGAAATCTACTAAACTGACAGCCCTGCCCCATACGGCACTGAATTGAATTGGGAAAAGTCCTATTAAGTGTCCAAATTTCCAGTATGCTTCGCAGCTAATGGAACTAGAATTGCTTATTCTGTATTTCTTCAAATTTTCACTCGTTTAATAGTTACACAATTAAGAATGAGAAAATCTTTGTTGTTTACCTTTCTGGAATAAGAGCGTGAAAAAAAACTTTTTTCTGTTTTACTTTACGAAACATTTCGAGTTTGGGGCCCTCTGGATACGGCCCTGTCGGGCAACACTCCGGAATTTCTTAGGTTTTCACAATTTCCTGTGCTAATCAAGTATCATTGTCAAAAGTTTCCTGAATGCACGAATGCAGACTTCTTACTGTTGTGAAAAATATTTTAAAAACCTGTTTAATGATCAATTGAGCGTGTTTATCAAGTAACACCTTCAGTTTCAATTATAGTCCATCCAGATTGTTTCAGTTTCTAATGAGAGCGAAATATAAGTCTCTAGATTCCTTAGCTTTGCAAGGATTGCAGGCAAATAAGAGACTTGGTACTTACCTGCTATTCTGTATTTGGTTTGGCTATTGTTGCAATAATGTTCTAAGAGCTTTTCTGGTAAATCAGGAAGGTGCCAAGCTAGTATTTTGTGCCTCCTTATGTTTTCTCGGAATTTTCCTGATTTGTTCCAGAGACATGACTGACGTTGACCGGAAAGATTTCTAAATTCTTCAGAAAGATTCTAGGATAATTTTATAAAGCTTACTAACCTTTAACCATTGCTTTTCTTTAACGTTTCTGATTTGCTTTTACAGTATAGCTAGAAGGCAGCTGAATGCAGTTACTGGTGGAAGAGTCGTTACAAAATGAGGAGTGACTTAAGAAAGTGCGAACTCTTGATTATCGAAACTAATTTGGAACTGAATTAACGAGGGTAGTTGGGATGTTTGGTAAATGAAGGTTTCTTGAGTGATAGCATACAAGCGTTGTAGAGGAAATAGTGGGAACTTGACTTAGAACGTGAAAGAGCGGACACGTGGACAAATAGGGTATAAGAGAACAAAGGTAGGGTTGTCGTGATTACTTATAATACAAAATGTAGCCAATCTGCTGAAAAGGGTAACTTTATGTAACCTTAAAGTAAAAAGTTTCATTTTCATTGCTCTAAAGCATGTTTTTAAATGGCGATCAGCAGTCCTGGTTTGAAGTCGAGGTTGCACATGACGAAAAGGAATCGGAATGGTATAAAGGAATACTAAAAGCATGTCTCGAAAATGCATTTTCGTATAGGACGGTTACGTACGGGTTGAAACATTTTGTTCGGGTCAGAATGAAACTGCGGATTTGCAACGTGAAATTTGGCCCTCCAATCCTCAAGATCAGATTCACATCTTGAGTGGTCTCCTTTTCATAGACTATCGACAGACTGTTCAGGAATTTTCCTTAGAGATTGGTCTCACTCATCACGCACCCCGAGCTTTAGGGGCTCCGATACTGACTTAACCATTAAATCTTGCCACTGGTCATTGGTACCAATGGCTGGGTTAACAGGTTCCTTGGACTCAATGGACCTTGGACTAATGACCTTGGACTTTCTAGGTAGAACGTCTTAAAAACCTCTAATCCCCTTCTTTTTTTCCGTCTACTCTAAAACTTTTTTGCAATTCCATTTTAAAAACTAGAGCAGCGATTCCCAAAGTGTGGTCCGCGGAACACTTGGATTCCGCGAATGATGAGAAGGGTTCCGCCACGAGTCGCATAAATTAATTATTTTCCACAGTAATTTCAGAAAAAGAGAAACTTTAAGGCATAAAAAAGGGCTGCTCTAAATTGGAGTAGTAAGTGTCAGTGTATCATCGTTATGGCAGTATAAAAAAAGCATCATTTGATTTAAAGAAAGTTCTTGACGAAGCTTCAGAAGTAGATATTTTTTTCAAGTCTCATTGCCTCCAAATCACACTATTGAGCATGATTTATGAAGAAACTAGCTGCGTCACCCGGCTTTGCACGGTCCACCTCGAAAATGAAAGTTATGTCAAGTGACGCGAGTTCAACACTCAGGCTTGAACCAAAAAAAAAGTCTGAAATTTTGCGGCAGATTGCGGAAAACCCCCAAAAAATAAACATTTTAAATTCCCTTATTACAGGAAAAGCCTCAAAACAAAAACAAGAATTTTACCTGTTCATATTCGAGAAAAAAATGGCAACAGATCTTTCATCTCAATTATTTTCTTCACGCTATACATTTTAATTCGCAACTCCAACGAACTATAGGGGGCACTGCAGTCACTGTCCTAATGGCGGAATTAAAAACTAAAACAAACGCATGTGGTAACGAAGAAAATGCTAAAAGTGTTGTGATTTTTGTTGTTATGTATGATTTTTTCGCTTTATTCATTTGAAAAGATTTTTCAAAGTCTTTTGGTTATTCTGACCCATATAGAAAGAGATTAGAAACCAAAAAGTATTACGAAAGTAAACAATTAATGCAGAACACACAGTAAGTTGTTCTGAAGCAGCCATTTTCATGATGTTGAATTCGGAATTCATAAATTTTTGGTTCGCTTCGAACGGCATTTTCATTTTGTACCGGTTTTTCTATACATTAGTACATATTAAGTTGAGTTTCGTGACATTTCCGGCATTTGTTGACATTTTTGTCACATAGTGCACATACGTGGCAGACTGTCAAGAGTAACGTTTAACACTAGATAATTTATTTCTATGACTATATGATTGGATATCTAAAAAAATCATGCATTTAATTCATTCGTCATGGAAATGATTTACCTGATATGCGAAATCTTGTCAAGATACATTATTCTTTCACACAATTTTAAAACCATAACCTTATAAACAGATTTTTGGCCAACTTTTATTTTTTATTGTTCAAATTCTTAACGTTCTTTCTGGATTTTTCAATCTGTTCTGCGATAAATATTTTCAAGAAAATTTATTTGCATACTTTCTATTTCAGTAGGATACTGTAGTAACAAAGGTTATTTAAATCATTTATGTGGAATTAGGTTAAGGAAAAGTGTCCAATCAATGTTGTTAAGTTCGTTTTTTTTTTCTTCATCGAATTGAAAAACTGATATTTATTCAAATTCACTCAGAACAAAATAAATAAAATGTGTACTCACAGTTTATATATGGTGGTAGTTTTCTTTTCAGTTGATTGACCATTATTTCTTTTTACTTATCGAACTCTGTAATCTTACTATCATTTTATTCCACTCATGATAAAAATTAAAAATGGTTCAACTAAAAACGCGAAATCTCGCCAAGGCTACTTTGCTCGCACATTCCAAAACTATAACCCTAAACAAATTTGGCGAAACCTTTCAGCTGAGAATAAAAGGAATAAAGTAAATTCTTTCTCGGTTAAACATTTTTCATTTTGTTCTACGAGGGCGAGTCAAATGAAAGTGAGCCAACCTACCCTGCGCAATAATGGCTCAGTCCATCAACCGCGACGCATGCGCGCAGCACACAGGTAACCCTCATTTACAAAAGTGATACGTAAGTGTGAGGATAATAGTTCTTTAATGTTCCCATAATCCGGGTTGAAATCGGTTCGTGACATAATGGACGCTCCAAGAGATGAACAGCGTGGTGTGGTCAGGTTTTTGACTGCTGAAGGTGTTTCCCAACACGAAATTAGTCGCCGTATGGCTGCCGTGTACGGTGAACATTTCATTTCATTGGCCACTGTGAAGCGTTGGTGCAAACGGTTCAAAGAAGGACGTGAAAGTTGCAAAGACGATCCAAGACCGGGCCAAAGCCACCGTGCAATCACCCCCAACACAATTGCACAGGTTGATGAGCTGATTAGACAAGAACGGAGGATAAGCATCGATGAACTGGCAGAGCATGTGAACATCAGTCACGGTTCGGTTCACACCATAATTCATGACCATCTCGGTTATCGGCTCTTGTGTGCTGAATGGATGCCCAAGATTTTGAACGACCGCCAGAAGACAGAGAGGTTCGGCGCTGCCTTGACTCATCTGATCCGGTATCACAATGAGGGTAACGACTTCTTGACTGCAATTGTGACAGGGGACGAATCATGGTGCCACCACTACGAGCCTGAAACACGCCGGCAGAGCTTACGTGGAAACATTTGAATTCGCCAACCCCAAAGAAAGCAAAGGCCGTCATCTCCGCAGGTAAGGTGCTGTTGACTTTTTTTTTCGATCGTCAGGGGCCATTACTGATCGAATTTGCTAAACCTAGAGAGACTATCAATAGTGCCCGATATTGCGAAACGCTGGATCGCCTGCGTGTCTCTATCAAGAACAAACGACCCGGAAGATTGACGAATGGGGTCATCTTGCTGCATGACAATGCCCGTCCCCACGTCGCTGATGTGGTTAAGACAAAACTGGCGAAGTTCAAGTGGGAAACGCTGCATCATCCGCCCTACAGCCCCGACCTGTCGCCTTGCGACTTTCATTTTCGGGCAATTGAAAAAACACCTAAAGGGAACCAGATTCGTGTCGGACGATGCCGTGAAGGAGTCAGTTTCAGAATTTTTGAAGCAGCAACCCAAGGAGTTTTATGAGAATGGAATCACGCGACTCGTTAGTCAATGGGACAAATGTTTAAATGCCCATGGTGATTACTTTTAAATAAAGTACTCCTTTTGTCATATATTCGCATTGGCTCACTTTCATTTGACTCGCCCTCGTACGATAATAAATTCAAGAAAATATTTTGCATACTGTCCATTCCAACCAAATGCTGCTGTAAAATATGATTAGTTAAATTAATTTAAGATTAAAAAAAACTCATATTCTTACAAATTCACACAAAACAATAAAAAATTTTACCTGGTATAACGTTATCCAATTTTGTTAATCCAGAGTTTTCTTGTTTACGCTTCCACCATTTAATACTTTTTTGAAAGAAATAAGGAAAACTAACATTATTTTGAGAAGCTCAAGAATACTACTAAGGGATGAATTAATTTCTGTTGTTGAAGGCGTTCTTAGACATGTTGAATGCGTTACTCAGAACAAACTGACCGCGTTTACGTCAACAGACACACGTGGAGCGCAACGTGGCAATGTTTTAGTTGCATTCGCAGTTTTATAAATCACCGCAAGGTAGCGTATTCGAGCGCTGGAGTTCCGAATAAGAGCATTGTTGCGGAAAGTTGAGATGAAGCACTGAATAATAATTTGAATGGAGGAAAGCCTTCGAAAAATAGGGATTTGGTTTTGAAATCTAAGAGTCATATTTAATAGTTTTCGATTGATATCTCCGCTAATTATTATCGGAGGATTGTGTTAAATAGCCAAACATGAAGACGGGAAGATTACGAATCCATCGATACCTGGTTCGATGGTCAGTTCGCTGTCGTTCGGGAGAAGAAGCTTGGACATACATAGATACGCTCAGTTTTTAATTATATAAAAGACTAGCATTCCCTTACCCGGCATTGCTCGGGTAATGGAATTAGCAGGGGTTAACAGTGCTTGGTGCACCTAGTTTCGAAAATCCCCTATAATAATTACGTATTACCTATAACTTTTTCTAATTTGGGGAGGATCCCGGGGCCCCTGGATTCCTTACATATATGCCTTTGTCCTTAACCGATCTTTAACTGTTATTAACGATCCTTTTAAAGTATTGATTATCTTTGCAAACACAGGCTATCCACATTTTATTGATACAACCTACGTTTAAGCAAGAACTTACTTGTATACAACATTTTTAGTTTTTTTTTCTGGTGCTAAAATTATTAAGTTGCTTGATGAACTGACTTTGGAGCAAGCTACATAACATTGGCCGTGTGAAAAAGAGTCTTCTCTTAAATAGGTCCCTGCTACTTTTAATGTCTGTCCTTGTGACTTATTAATGGTTATTGCAAAGCAAACTTTAACAGGAAACTGCACTCTTCTGAATTCAAAAGGATAGTCCGCCTGTGATGATGTTCTTAAAAACTTCGTTTCCAGTTTTGAAAAAATGAAAGCAATAGACAGAAACATTATGATTTGACTTGAGAAAAGCCTCGAAGAACCACGTGAGAAACAAAAACAATATCAAATTTATAGTTCGCTATCGACCAAAAGTTGAGATGAAGTATTGAATAATGATTTGAATGGAGGAAAGCCTTCGAAAATATGGGATTTGAATTCAACGACAGGTTTTAATTTCGCAGAAATTAAGAGGTTTTAATTAATTTCTCCCGAACTAATTGAGATTTCGAAAAATCCTTTCTTAGTGGTTACTTTCGTAATCATGCGAACATGCCTGCCAAATTTCAAGTCTGAAGCTTCAGTGGTTTCGGCTGTGCGTTGATATATATATATATATATATATATATATATATATATATATATATATATATATATATATATATATATATATATATATATATATATATATATATATCAGGACATTGATTTTCATAGATTAAGATGAGTAATCATCACAAATCCATACTTTTCCGTATGAAATACGCTGGCTATCTAAAACAAACACTTCTGAAAGAGTGAATGAACTTACAGATGAACTGAATATTTTTCAGCTGGAGCAGAAGACAACACTATCTTTAGCAGTTTTTAATGTTTTGCAAGATGTCGGTTGATATAATAGGCCCATCTGTTGTCTATATTTTTGGTAAACTGAACTAAGTCTCTATTTTCTTTCAAGGAGAAATTTACCTCTTCTTATAAGACGACAAAAGCACTCGATGCACCACCCTTTCTTAAGCAATCAGTCGATTCGAAAGTCAACTCAAAACTAATCCACAAATGCTTCAGTTGAGGTTCCCTCTTACTTAAGTTTTTGTTTGAATTCTTACATTTTTTTTTTGAGAAAAAAGCAATATTTTTGTTCCGACACCCCTTGGAAATGTATGAAGGCAAAGCCTTATCAGCTTCTCTCCCATTAAGGTGCATATGAGCACCAATTTTTATGATAATTCTTGTATTACTGTTTCAAATAAAGCAGTCAGACTAATAGCGGAAATCATTCAGATGTGCCACTTTCTGAAGAGATTGGCGCCAAAGCTAAAAATTACCAGTTCACATGGGGCTGCATGTGTATATTTGTCTAAGTCCATGCATTACGTTTTGAATTAGAACGCCCACATTTAATCAGTCAAATACATGAAAACACAATCAGATAGACAGATAGTTTCCAAAATTGGTCAAAACGTATTCAGAATACTTTAAAACGCATTAGTCTTAAAATACAAAAATTTTCACATGATTAATTTTTCCTTCTACGTAGAAGAAAGCATTCAAATGATTTTTCATTTTTATCATTTAACTCCTAGAAGGTTAACATTTTGTCTTTAAGACATAAAAAATGATTTGGTTCCTTAAGGTAAAAGCAAACCACTAAGAGTTCCGCTTCATAAAAAGTTTGGGAACCGCTGCTGTAGAGTATGGTATCTCATAGAAGCTTAGACTCATGTGTGGCATTTCCTTTTTCCTTTAATATTTTTTAAAGCAGGACAGATTATAATTCGGCCTAGATTGCCTTTAGAATTGTGCTGCTGAGTGTTTAATGAAAGTCTAAACTTACTTTTAGCGATTAAATATTTTTCTTTGATAAATTCTACACCGAAATAGAAGGAAAAACTATTCTTTCCCAATTTCTCCAAGAGATCGTCCACAAGTGACGGCATGGTGTGTAAGGACCACTGGGGTCACAGCCCCCCGTGGGTGCCCTCCCTCCCTCTCCCTGACTGTGAAATTGCGAGTTAGTGACATCGGGAAGAGAAGGTGTAACAAGTAGTGAGACGTTATTCATTTTTATTGAGATATAAAAAAAATATACCAATTATGTTCATGTTAAAAAGCGTGGCGTGTGGCGAAAAGGGGTAGGGTGACAATTATACTTAAAAAGAGAATGACATCATTAATGGACAACCCGTGGTCTCTTTCTGATTTCATTATTGAAAGTGAGAAATAGAATATTAATTTATTTCCTATGATAAATTGCGCAAGGCTTGACGATTACACTTTTATTACTTCCTTGGAATCTGTGAGACGAAAAAAATGACTATGATGACGTTATCCAATTCTCTTGTGCCACTTCGCATCAAAAATTTCTGCCCTTTTACATCAACAAGCAAGACATTTAAAATGTAAATGCATTTAAGGATAAAAACCACTTTATTGTTGACAGTCTCTACGATTTGATGCTCATAATTTATCACTTTAGCTCTTCCTCTGTCCCTTAACAATAAGAGTAATGAAGTTTCAACACCACTTTTTCTCGATGTATCGCTCAAATAACGGTTCCATGCGTCCCTGTTCTTCTAAGAGGAGGAGGAAGAGAAGGTGACGGTTATGGAGACTACATTGGAGGAGTAATTAAGGAGGGTGGAGAACGAAACAGATCTAATTTGGGCGGCGATTCTATTTAAAAGCAGCGATTTCCTAACAAAAATAGCACTCGGGGACTGCTGCAGTGATCAATATTGAGGGCTGTCAGTTGCAGGCTGGGAAAAGAGTAACGGGAGTTGAAACTCCCGCGGGAAAGATTGCTGAGGAGGTCGAAAATTTATTTGTCCGAAACGACGATAACAAGAGAGGCGGCGAAAAGTCCCTACTTTTTCACTCTTAGGCGCTAAATGACCTGTTTTCTCATACGTCTTCTTTTCCGGGGAAGGTCCTGTTTCTTTAGGCTCATTCCCCAAAGTAAGAAATAAATTAAGCACTAACTGAGCAGTCATTCGGCGTAGCTTTGATCCACAACTTTTCTATTTTCCTGGAAATTGTGGATCACTTGTGTGAGTTGCTCCATTCATATTTCAATTAGGCTATTGCTTTAATTAGAAAAACCTTAATTATCAATTTCCCTACTTTTAGAGAAATTGTGGATCACTTGTGTGAGTTGTTCCACTCAGATTTTATTAGGGCTATTGCATCTATTGGAAAAACTTTGATTCACAATTTCCCTAACCACTAACTGAACAATCATGCAGCGTAACTTTAATCCACAGTTTACCTACACTGCAAATAAACCTGCACAATTTGAAATACTTTGTTTCAAAAAAAGTGATCCTAATATGTGCATGTGCACTATGAAGTGTTCTGAATAAGCTCCGTCAAAAGCAAAGTGTTCCGAATGTGTTCTGGATACTGTACCTCGTGTGCCAACACACGAGTCCAGGCAGCAGATGGTTCGTCAACACATTTGAAAACATGTTTGGTCACATTTGATCACACTTGTAAAATCATTGCTTTCGTAGCTGCAACGAGAATGGCTAGATGAAGATTGGTTGGTTGTACTATATACTGTATGTATACACTATTAAATTAAATGACGTTATTTTTACTGCAAATTTTGTTACATTTTTTCAATACCCTTACTCATAAACTTAATTGAAAGAACTTTGTGCTACGAAATTGTGACGTATTTCATCACGTGTGCCAAATTCTGCGAAGCTACGCAGAAAGTATTAGTAAACAATGATGTCGATTTCAGAATTTTCATCTGTAACTGTTTTGTTCTGGTTTGGAATAATTTAATGCAAGTTACTTATTTCCATTACTATTCATTACATTATGCTTAAACATATGAAAATTGACTTAGCACTCGCAGATCGTTGAGCTCCATATTTTGTGTACATTATGCGTTAGCATTTGTACATTAAGCACTTGTACGTGTCGAACAGCAAATTGAAAAATTGATTTAAATAAGGCAAAAAAAAGGTAAAGTTCTCAGAATTATCTTCTAAACCAATGGTTTTAAACCTTTTGTTTCCCAGTCCTATTTTTGAACAATTCCAGGATTTCTGAGCATTCACATTTTGTTTTAAATAAACCTTTATTCATGATACTGTTTAAATTGTAGAAGAATCTAATTAACTAAATTAAAAAAATTATACAATTGTAATCCAGATGTTTGACCATCGATTATGCTTGGAACAAAGATCCCTAATCTTTATTGTTATTTGTTACACTTTATAAATTTATGAAATTTGAGTCTCACAATTTAAATTTAACACAAATCCATAGTAAAGCAATAAAAAATGATATTTGAATTTCTACTTTGAACTCGAAATATATGCAAAAAGTTATATCACCTATCTTGATCTGATTACTGAAACTGCTAAAGCTTATATAGGCTTGTATAAATGTATGTGTGTGTCTCAGTATATATATCGGTCCTGGAATTGTTCAAAAATGGGACTGGGAAACAAAAGGTTTAAAACCATTGGTTTAGAAGATAATTCTGAGAACTTTACCTTTTTTTTCTTTTGCCTTATTTAAATCAATTTTTCAATTTGCTGTTCGACAAGTTAATAAAAAATTATATATTTTGAAAAATGACCATGTCCTATTTTTAAAAAAATATACAACTTGATGAACTAAAATTAAATAACATATGATGAAAATTTTGACGAAAAACGTGTAATTATCGGACAAGTAAAAAGTGCATTCTGTTGCAGATATTAAAGAAATATTTCAATATTATACATATATTTCATGCAATCGATTTAACACTATAAAAGTGAGACTCGGGGGGCACAGACTGGAATACTCGGAATTTTCAGGGCTTTTAATTAAAAAAACACCAATTTTAGCTTTCATAACGCAATTTTAGGCCATATTTTTAATTTTCCAGAATTTTAATTAATTTGGCAGAAGTGTAGGAATACCTTACCATGATATCTGTTGAAGCTGATGTTTTGAAAATAACGTTTAAGCTGTTTTTGGGTGATGTAGATGTGAGAAAATGAAGGGCGTGGGGGGGGGGGGGGGATCTAGAAAAATGAATTAAACTGGAGTCTTAAAACTGCAATTTTAGATGGGTCTTGAGTAAACTGTAAGGGTAAGAGTTTCCATGAATGATTCCCTACGAAAACGACTCTTAGGTGAAGAATTAAGAACATCTTTAGGGGACTTAAGGGGATATCCAACCTCAATGTTTCAAAATTTAATTTTAAAAGTACAGTTTTAAGTTGAACTTGAAGACGTTAGAGGAAGGAGACTCGAAGAATCTCGAATCTCGCCGTAAATTTAAATTAAAAAAAATGATATCTTAAAAACATTTCAGCTATATTTGATGATAAAAGGGAAGGGAGGAGGGGGGAGGTCTAATTCTAGAAAAAGGTTATCCAAGAGAATTTAGTGTTAAAGGGGACATGTATTATTTGTGTTCAACTGATAAAGTTTATAAATGTAAAAAATAGCTTTTATAAATTAAATTTTTATGGAATTTTACAATAGAATCGACTTGCATGTAAAAACGAGGATTCTGCAACACAACTGTTTAGCAATGTGATGTAAATTTTAAAATCTGTACATGTGTCAAAAAAATTAATTAGAAGATATTGAGTTAAATGACTATTAAGTAGTAAAAGTAAACGATTTCTGCAGATGCGTTTCAAGATTTCCTCTTATTGAAAAAAAATGAACATACTTCTGTTCAAGCTCGAGTTATGTAAGACTTTTTCCTGACGTCGTTTGTATTTAAATTTCCAGACATTTGAAACGGAAATTCATTTTTTTCGTATTTTTAAAATCTTTGAAGCAATGAACCTATCACACTAAATTTTAATTAAACGTTCGACTGGAAACAAAATAAGTCAAAGTTGACCAAACACAAGTAATTAAACTTTTGCCCAAAGTCGATGAGGATTCCGCAGTACTACTTTCAGCAATGTGATGTAAAATTTAAAATGTGTATTTATGTCAATTAGGTTAATTTAAAAAAATATATTTTGTTTTACGACAAGATGTGTTTAGTAAACTGCAAAGTAGAAGTTCAGAGGTTCTTAGTGCATCAGTTTAAAATGTAAATTAAATACGTGTTTTAATTTTTAGCTGCATTAGGGAACTTATTTCTTCCTTGAGACAATTTATTTTTTTAAACATCACTCTGTATTTCAAAGTATAATTAAGCGAGTTTGACCAGGAATTTCTGTGAACTCGAGTTTTTATTTAAAGAAAATCGCACTATTGAAAAAATTCAAGTACATCTGAAACATTTTAAGTTGAAGTGACCCATTCAACTCAAACATAATTCGATCCAATCGAATAAGATTGTATCTACCAATAGCACAGCCAAAAATTTGTATTGCCTCATCCAGTTGAAATTTCTCACTACTTTACTGGTAGATAGCATTCCATCGAATTGAACACAATCGAGTTGAATATGCCATTAAAAGAACGCAAGTAACGTTGAATAACTTTTAATCAACCTAATAATCGGATTTTCACAAAATTTTATTCCAGAAGTAATTTTTCCGAAAAATCATACTGAAATAATAATTTAGAAACAGTACGTAGTGAAATATTTGTCGCTCAAGTTTTCACCAAATGGGCGTCCATTCATAAAATTATTTCAGGTGCACATTCAACCTAACATAATTGATGATTCGATTCGAACGAATTCTATCAACCAAAAGTGAAGCCAGAAATTTCCTTTACTCCACCTAGAAGAAAATGTCTCGCTACGTGACTGGTAGATAGAATTCGATTGAATCAAACGTAATCGAGAAAAATATACTTCTTAGTCGTTATTGAAAACTACAAAGATTTGGTTTAAAAAAAAAGGAAAAGTGTAAACGCTTCTTTTGGAACCTCTGTGCACACCAAAAACGGAGATGCACAACCATACTCCACTCAGTCTACATACAAAATTTTAAATTATTACGGCATACAGTTTTTCAGTTATGCGAGATACATTAAAGCCAGGGCTGAATTCGTGCTTGGTCTTACTGGAACGCCGTTACTTTTCAAGAAAAAGAATTCCGCTTCCACACAAAACTGGCCAAAAATCGTTATTCATTTATTTATGATTAGCGTTTCTTGTACTGGAACATTTACGAATTCACCTTTGGTACATACGTACTTACTGACGACACGAGAAAACTCGTGATAATGAATTCAGTATTTATCAAAAATGGGCATTTCGATTGCCCGTACGTTCATATGCACTTGCAGACTAAACATACATCTGGGAATGAGTTTAATGGAATTTTTTAGCCTTATTCAAATGAAATTGGTTTTTTTAATTTAATGAATTAACTCCTGTACTTTGTACAAGGAGGAAAAACTAAATACTAATTACTTGGCAATTCCATCTTTGCAGTGAAGTTTCACAGAAATGATCAGTTATTAAAGAATTTCATTGCATTTTAATGGTATAAAAGAACACTACTTTTTTTAATCGTCATTGATCATAAACCGATCAGTAGCTAAGTAGTAGGAACGTAAACAAATTTGATTTATAGACAGAAATAAAAAATGTTTTTGATCTTGAGGAATTTTTTTTTTGATTATTTTATGTAACCATTTGTTTTTGACACATTTTTGTTTACTTTTCACATTATTGATTGGCTTTGAAAACTTAGTTATGGAAATTTATATTTCCAATTTAGTTGTCATTTCTGTAGTAAATATGATTTTGTACTACAATTTCCTGCTACTTTTTTTTGCTCGTTTGTCATTTTGTTGTAAACTATTTAATTGGTTTTCAGATGCCATTAGATTTTAAATTTTCATACTAATAATGCAGATTAATAATCATATTCACTCAAAGCCTAAACCCATCATCAAGCCTGCAGTCTCAACAAAAATGAATTTAGTGAGCATTTTTTCTTTTTATAAATTTCTTTTATACTTGGGTAACACGCATTCCGGGAGGATATTAGTGATCGGTAATTGTTCCGAAACATATCTTAAAAACTGTACTAAAACGTGTGCCACAAAATGTTTAGCGCAAGTGATCAAAAACCATTCTTTTACACTATCCATGAAATGTCTAAAAAGTGCGCTAAAAAGGATATACATGTTCCGAACAGTGTTTCTAGAAGTGTTTTGAAAACTGGCCGGAAAAAGCGTTCTAAAAAAGGGGACAAATGTACGTGTTCAAAAAGTATTATGACATGTGTTCACAAAACGGTTCTAATAACTATTACAAAAATTGTGTTCTCAAAAAGGAGACAAGTGTACGTGTGCAACTAGTGTTCAAAAAGTGTTTGATTATTTTCAGTGTACTTTCCGGGAGATGTGGATCACTTGTGTGATTTGCTTCCCTCATGCTTTAGTAGCATTATTGCAATTACTGAAAAAACTTTGATTAACAATTTCCCAATTTTCCGGGAAATGGTGGATCAATTGCGAGACCTGCTCTACTCATACTTTAATAGAGCTATTGTTTTGAATGGAAAACTTTGATTCACAACTTTTCTGTTTTCAGGGAAGTTGTGGATCACTTGTGTGAGTTATTCCACACATATTTTACTAAGCAATTGCTATTGCTTGTATTGGAAAAACTTTGATTCACAATTTCCCTAACCATTAACTAAACAGTCATTCAGCGTAGTTTTAATCCGCAATTTTCCTATTTTCCGGAAGATGGTGGATCACTTGTGTGAGTTGCTCCCCTCATGTTTTAATAGCACTATTGCACCTCCTAAAAAAACTTTGATTAACAATTTCCCTATTTTTCGGGAAATGCTGGATCAATTGTGAGACTTGCTCTACTCATATTTTAATAGAGCTATTGTTTTTAATAGAAAACGTTGTTTCACAATTTTTCTATTTTCAGGGACGTTGTGGATCACTTGTGTTAGTTGCTCCACTCATTTTTTAATAGTGCTATTACTTGTATTGGAAAAACTTTGATTCACAATTTCCCGATTTTCAGGAAGTGTGTGGATTACTTGTGTGAGTCACTCGAGTCATTTTTAATAGCGCTATTGTATCTATTGGAAAAACTTTGATTCACAATATCCCTATTTTCAGCCAAGTTGTAGATCACTGATGAGAATTTCTCCACTCATATTTTAACAACGATATTGTTAATGCTGGCACAAACTGAAGAAAATCTCCTAGATTTTTGTATACTGCCGTGCTAAGCGCAAAAAAGGTATCTGCAGCTGAGTTCAAAATGAGAAAGTCCCGTTTAAAGTTGTGTGGCCCCATGTATTTGATTCAGATGAATTTTTTTAGAATTTTTTAAAAAATACTTCACATCGACAAATGACCATAAAACATTGTATTTGGATAAAATATGTGACAAAGAACCATTTGGTGACAATAACTCAATTTTGACAAAAAGTGCAGATACCACTTTTGTGCTTAGCACGTCAGTATAGTTATCCAAAATTAGGAAATATCAACTACAAAAGCCATCTAAAATTTATTATTAATCTTGTTTGAAGTTATTCTGCTCCTTAGGATAACTTTGAATCATGTGAGAAAGGGAGTGTAAATAATTCATTTCTATAAAAGTAGGGCCACTTAAAATCAGAGAAATAAGATTTTTAAACTTTTAAAATTTTACACTTTTGCTTCAGAGCATAATAGAATTTTATTAATTGTTATATGGCATATAGAACGTTATAATATAGTGTGAGATATTTGAGCAATTTCAAATCAGAACTTAAAAATATAATAAAAACAGTGGCTTTAGACTGATGAAAAAATTATGTTGCTGGGTTAAGGGGGAAGGAAGGAGAGAGTAGTAGTCAATGGGCCTTTTTCTCTTTTAGTTTTGAAATTTTTGCATTGATCATTTATTTTTTCTTTCAAATGTCCATAATAATTGCATTGCATATTCAGGAACATAGAAAAAAATTCTGAATCTTGAAAGAAAAAAAAACAGAAAAGAAAAGTTGTCACTTGTTTCGAATAACACTTAAAAAACTAATGAAATCTGTTTGTTCCATCCATCCTCATGTAGCATTAAATGGGTCCCTAGTAGTAATGAATGGGCTAATATTTTTTAAGTGAGAATAATACGTTGGAACTATGATTGTTTGTATTTATGTGATGAATGACTGGTTACCATTACAGAAGAACGTGTTAATACCTTAATAAGAAAGATACCAGAGATAATAGTAACAAAATTTTTGAAATATTTTAGATTGAGGCATATCTTTCTCCACTTCGCATTCAAAACAATTTTAGCGATTCCAACTACACTGTACATTTACAAGCATAACCTGCAGTATTACGAACAAAAAATAACTTGAAATTCATCACATGGTTTTAGCACACCTTGTACTACAAAAAAAACTTTTTTATACGCTGAACTGCCATTTATAGAGAACTACCGATTAACATTTATTTTAATTTTGTTCTCCTTTTTAATTTACAACTGATTATTTTCATCATACATGACAGGCTCTTCATTAATTTTGCAGTGTTTCATTCGTATTTGTTTTACGTGATTGGTCGTCACTTTTTCGTTTTTTTACTTACTTGCACCTGCACGTTTTTTCGTCTCGTGATTGTTTGAACTAAGATAGTGTTTTGTTGCAAAATAGTGTATACTATTTTAGAGTTATCGAACTTAAAGTTTGACTTTTCAACTGCGCGAAACAAAGAAACAGATCTATTCTAAATGTCACATTTGAAGCAAATAACGCAACCTTATAGGAACTGCAATAGATATTACTCGTTCATCAACAAATCCATAATTACCACCCTTAAAATACGAAAATTCAAATTTGCTTGACTGAAAAATGACGCAGTTCTACTTTATTCCTTAAACGTTGTCTAGCTGTTGAATTACACTGGTGTGCAAAAATTAAGGACGAGACGGTTTTTTCAATATAACTTTGTACAAAAGCTTTCCAAATCAATACATTTAATACCGTAAGATCCCCAATACGTAAGGAAATGTGTAATGTAAGCAACACTTACTAATAAAGAAATCAGAGGGATAAAAAGAAGCTTTATTGAAAAAGTAGCATGGCGCGCAATGCGACTGAAGGCCGAAACATCCCTATAATGAGTGTCCAGCAAGAAACATCCGGTCTTTAGTAGGGGATATGATCTCCCCCGACTGCTAGGCAGGTTTCACAGCGTCTGCCCATGCTGAGAATGAGGGTGTCAATGAGTTAGTTGTTGAGGCA
Organism: Uloborus diversus; assembly: GCF_026930045.1. Lineage (NCBI taxonomy): Eukaryota > Metazoa > Arthropoda > Arachnida > Araneae > Uloboridae > Uloborus > Uloborus diversus. The sequence continues at coordinate 107,877,884 of NC_072737.1, read as the reverse complement.
TTGCTGCCATTCGTCTTGCAGCGCCAATCGAAGCTCCCGAATCGTTACTGGTGGTAAGGTACCAGCTGCCAAGCGTCTGCCTAGAAAATCCCCTACATGCTCGATGGGATTGAGATCCGGAGATCGTGCCGGCCAATCCATACGTTTAATATCCTCACACTCTAAGAGCTGTTCGGCAGCTACTGTGCGATGACATGGTGCATTGCCGTCCATGAAAAGGAACTGCGGACCCATAGCACCTCTAAAAAGACGCACATATGGAAGAAGAATCTCGTTACAATAACGGGTCCCGTTGACTGAAACTGCGTCGAAGATGTGAAAGTCTGTACAACTACCAAGCATGATGCCTCCCCAAAAGAGAACAAAGCGACCTCCATACCTGTCCCTTTCAATGATGTTCGAGGGATGATTGCGGCTTCCCTGCTCTCTCCAGATGAGTATGCGATGAGAATCGCTACTCAGACTGAATCTGCTCCCATCTGTAAAGAGTACTCGTCCCCATTCATTGTCTCTCCAATTCCGGTGTTCCCGGCACCGCAGAGAACGCCTTCTCCGATGGGCAGGCGTTAGAGGTACACACCGTATAGGGCGTCGTGCAAACAGACCACCACCGTGCAGTCTTCTGGCCATGGTAAAACGCGATATCGGTCGTCCAGTCGCCTGTGTCGTGTGTCTAGCGATTTCTTCCGCTGTCTGCCGCCTGTTTCTTCTGGCCTGTAAGACAATATACCGGTCATCTACGGGTGTGGTTCCTCGTGGACGACCACTACTGAACCCCCGGATAGCTGTTCCTGTAGTTTGAAATTGTCTCCAAAGTCGTGAAACGATGCTGTGAGCAATTCCGAACTCTGCAGCCAGACTTGTCACACTGCGGCCTTTCTCCAACTTCCCAATGATACGACCTCGGGTAAAAGCATCCAGATGTCGTCTAACAAATTGATTATTCGCCATTTCTCGCTGAGGCAGCAACTCGGTGTGATTTTAACTGTTATACGGCGTGCAATCTCTTTGCCAGAAATACTGATCTTCTACACCGACAACATGCTTTATAGTACTCAGACACTCCCCCATTACGTCTGCCTGCATATCTGCGCATGTGCTACCGTACATCATCTTACTTAATCTCCTGATTGGTCTTTTTGTCCGCTCTGCCTCTTCGTTCAGCTGATATGCTAATTTTTCGACTTTCTCCTTAATTTTTACACATCAGTGTATTTTAACTTTTATTTTTACTTTTTTATTTAAAGGTTGAAAACTCCTCGTGTACCACAAAGTTTGACACGAGGCTTACAGAAGTAAATAGAAAAAACAAAATAAGTTAAAAAAAATACTTAAAAAATTAAATTGTAATAAAATCAACAAAGAAGGTAAAAGTCTCGAATCTTTTAACAAGATCCGAGAGAACAGGAAGCCAGCGAACGAAATGGCTATCCAAATTCTTCCTGAAGGCCGACCTGGGGCTTGCATGCAAACTGCAGTGCAGAAGAACATGTTCTACGTAGAAATTCTATATACGGAGAGATTGGACAACGGCGCGCCGCTATCCGCCATGTTTAGTCCACGTGTCGTCAGCTAGAAATGCTGCGCTGTGTGCATTTCTAGCTTTCCCACGGAATATAGGACATTAAATCTTTTGAGTAGAGACTTATTTTTTTTTCTCTTCGTATTTTCATTAAACTAAGTGAGTTCAAAGTAGGGAATACCGTCGCCAATCGTTTCGTATCGTCATCTCGCTTGCAAAGAAAAGATTTTTTTCTCAAAAATTTGTTCATAAAGATAGAAAAGAAATAGATATTTGTGATCTGCACATTGCATTTCATAATATCAAAACTAGCTTCTAATTTTTTCGATACAATGTACAGTTGTATTTGGGGCAGAAGATGCATTACAGTCTACGGGGAATGAGCATCTTTGGACATACGATGGCCGCCGCTCTGAAGTTGTCCAATCTCTCCATATTTAGGATCTCTAGTTCTACGTGTTGAATTATTCGATGATTAATTACACATTCTAACACTTCCTCACAAGCATGGTAGCATAAAATTTGGTTGGATTGCGGTAACTGCTACAGTTGAATCAAAGTACTTATCTGTGCGTTGAGAACAGATACATTTCAACTTTTAAATGCGTTGTTATTGTGAGACATTCAAATATTTTTAAAAAAAAAACTGAAAAAATGAACAATAATAACTAGCGAGAAAAAAGGGCGCCATTAATGCGTTGTTATTGCTATTTTTAAATTTAGCAATAAATCTGCTGAAAACGAAAATACGTATAACATTGTTATTCGATTAATGAAAAAAAAAAATCATGCAGAAATTTATTACAATATGAAATCAGTGTGCTAGATGTTCACATGAAGCATGATTCTGCATAAACATTAAAACAAGAAGTTGAATAGTGCACTAAAAATGCTTTTTTCGTTCGTTACTGGCATTGTTTCTTTCCTTTTCTGTCCTTCCCTGCTCTTTGCTTTTTTTTTTCTTTTTGTTGCTGTAGCTAATGACACCATTATCAAACCTCGTACTTTTTAAGGAGAATGGAAGGGGATAAATTGAAAATTTCTAATGATTTGACGTCAATTTTCACAAAACCAATTTTAAAAATTAAAACTTCAGAGCAAGAAATAGCGAGAGGGCAACAAAATACCCAAATCACGTCATGGTTTTCTATTCCCTAACGAAGTCTTAACGAAGCTCTGGAAATTTATTTCTCTCCGCAGAATGGCAGCAGACTTTTTGCAAATCAGGTTGATGCATTCAAGAAGGGTAAATCGAGGCTATCAGCCAAGCCTCGTTATCGGAGCGGAAGTACTCATTAAGACGGATTAACTTTGATCACGTATACTTATCGTCTGCCGATTTCTGTAATGAGCTTTATTTTCTAATTTACAGACTTGACACTAGGCTCTGTCGCTCCTTAAACTGATCTCCGCTCTCATGCGTATTGCTGTGATTCTTATGCTCCAGTGTGGATAACGTTTGCAATCATGTTTCTAAATATTTGGGGAACTCAGGCATGGTTATTTTTCCTTTTTGATGCAAAGGACGAAGATTTTAAAGCTTTATTTTCCCAATTGAAAGTTATTTCTTTTCAGTGACAATAGTTTGCTTAAGACACTGGTAATCTTCTAAGTACAATAGGATTAACTAAAAATTTTGCACCACCTTACCGTTCTGTATATATGTTACGGCCGAGCGATAAAAATTCTTGCTTTGCGACCTCTCTGTGAGACTCGCGTTGTGGAATCAAACACCATTCAGGCGTTCTGACTGTTATACCTCTCATAGTGCAATAAAGATATCTTGTTTGTATATTAAAATAAACTAATAACTGGTGTATATTGATTGTGAAAATGCATGAACTTGATAAATATTGAGCAAACGAATAATTGAAAGCAAAATCTGTAAAAAAGAAAAAAAATGCAATGGGTTTCTATTATGATTTTTTAAACACTGTTAAAACGGAAATTCAAGTATTGTAACTTACTAATTAATATTTGTACTTTCAATTTAAAACGTATAGGAAAAAAATACTTGATCACTTAATATATCTGGATAATTTAAACCATCCAACAGTTAACTTAAATTAACTACATACCATTACAAATAAGTACCCGTTCAAGAAAGTCAAAAGAAAATTTTTGTTTTGCTATTGTGTAACCTTTCAAGCAAGTTTTTTGTAAGCATACAGAAAATTCAGGTCTAAACTTACGCGGGAATAAGTGGGACTTTAGACTATAGTTACATTACCATGGTGTAACCTTCCAAAAGCGATGTGTAATTGTTTTATGTTGTAAGGTCAGTTGCACAATTTTTTTACAGAGTGAAAATTTAACTTGTAGCAGTTAATGATGGGCTTTACACAATCGTAATTGCTTTCGTTATTTGAAATCACTAAAATTCACTATTAAAGCAGAATACTTAAAAATCATTGAAATGTACTCATTCTTGAGCACTTTCTGTTTGTATGTATTTTCTGAAATCTTCAGAAAAAATATGGAACCTACTAGTCTAGCAAACGACTGACATAATTGAACAGAGAGAGAGATAAGAGGACACACCGTTCGATGTGCAGCTCAGTGCGTTACCAAGTAGGTTAACTCGCGAAAAAACAACAAAGAAATAGTTTACGAATGATCGTTCTTTTCCTGCCCCATAAACCAAATGCTAAATTTTACAGATTACATTCTCTTCCGAAATGTAGATTCATGAAATACGAGCTTTTTTATAAAAGAAAAAAACAATATTAAGAGCAAATTAAAATGAATATAATGATATTTATGTATAAAATATAAATAAGGACATGTTGTAGGCGAAATTCGATAGATTGTGCAAATAAAGACACGTCTTTTAATTACATCTCTACATAGTATAAAATGAAGTCCCCAAAAAACGTCTGTGTGTTTGAACTCGCAAAACTCGAGAACTACCCGGCCGATAGCGCTGAAATTTTCACAGTTTGTTCCTCTAAGTCCTGAGAAGGTTTGCAGACCTGTTCGAAAACAATTCGATGAATAGTTCTTTTTTTATTCCAATTTATGTCCAATTTTCACATAAATTCTCAAATATGGGGGTGAAAAATGACTTGCACATATTAATATTACATATCGTTGGAAAGGGTAGAATTTTCCGCGTTCTACGCAATTTGTTTCAATACTCTAACTTTATTACGGCGGGAGTTATTTGCGTTTTTAGCTCGAATGTTTTAGGCTTAGCTGAAATTTAGGCACTACTTTCTTCATTAAATAAATCAATAAAAAGTGAAGGAATTATCCCACAGCTTTCTTTTTGAAGCCTTTGGAAAAAGCGACCTTTTTTACTCCAGATCTAACTCGACCTATGGTCGAAAAAATAAGCTTTTATATCAAAAGGAAAAAAAAGTTACAAGCCTTTTTAAATCAAATTTAAGAAATCTCGATTCCATTCAAATTGTGAAACATTTTCTTTTGCATTTTCATTCCTGAAACTTATTTCATTTTGTGTTTCCATGGTTACGCATTTTAAATCCATCTTTCTGGATTTAATTTCTTAAAAGTATTTTAATATCTGCCATCGTTGTTTGGAAAGGAAATCATGATGTTTTTTTAATTTAGTTTTTACGCCTGATTGTTGAATATACGTCACTTGACACAATTTGTATTTTCAAGGTGGACCGGGCAAAGCCGGGCAACGCAGCTAGTTAATGATAAAACTAATTTTCCTTTACGTTTGCTTTAATTAACCCTTTTATTTGCTTTTCCAAAATATTTTATATTATTTGAAGCGATATTTTGGGAGACTATAGGATCTGGGATCTTTCACATTAGGTGTATAGAGCAGACTAAGGACCACATTTAAAGGCAATTGAAAAATTGAATACTTAATTTGCCTTTGTATTTATAAAATTGACGTAACGCGTTTGTTTTGAAGGGCAAAAATGTAATCTTCTTCACGCTATATCATGCTGGTACATCATATACACTCACTGAATAATATCTGTTATGAATATTTTAAATGTACGAACAGAATAACACGAGATCATAGTTTTATGCATTACAAGCTTATTTTCAACACAGAGGTATCACTTATATTTCAACTCGTTTCTGAAACAAGTATACTTAGGAAAAAAATAGTACATACCTTCATTTTTAAAAGTGCGTAAAACAATATGATCTTGATTTCTTTTTCCGTACTTTGGCCGATCGTCCCTAGCCACTTCGCGAATTGGTCGGCGAAAGCCCGAAATCAAGAAAATTTCGGGCTTTGGCCAGTAAGTTTTCGGCAATGTTGGCCAGTTCGCAAATTGGCTGGTCAATTCGCGAAGTGGCCAATTTCGGGCTTTAACCGTAACATATACATCATGTATTTTTAAAAAGTGAGAATTAAAATATCAATCTGGTAAAAGCTGTAAGAAGCGACCGCAAGTTTTTAAAACAACTGAAAATATAGTAACTATTTGTTTTATATTTAAAAAAAACGCTATTAGACCAATATTAGACTTAGGCCTACTTCCCCTTACTTTTAGAGGAGCGACTGATATATTAAAGTTTGTTTGATACCAATACCCAGACATAACAAGGAATAATCAGGAACAGTCTTGACCTGTTAGTTTAATGCTTATTATTCTTGATTTTGCTTATATTTTCTATGCTAATTCTTTTGCAGCCTTGAAATAAACAAAAAAGAATTAATGCAAATAGTTACTTTTGAATACTGCTAGTCCATTCCAGTATGACTTAAGCAAAGATGCAATTTATTACAAAACAAACCAAATTAAATGTAAATCCAGCTAGGACACTGATCAAACAAAATTTCAGCGTTAAAGTTAACAATTGCTCAAAAGTTAGGAAACCTCTTCTGGAAACATCTTCAGCAATCGTTGAACATTTGTTTGCTTTTCTTGCAAATATTTTAATTGTGAATTACCCAGTTTGTCTTTGCTTTTTATTTCCCGCACAAAGGTTTTTCTAGCTAGCAGTAGAAGAGTCTATGTTCGGTAACCTATTGGTTTTGGACCCTATACGCGAATCTCCCGACAATGCTACGGATACTCACACTGCCGTATAGGAAAGTAAAAAGCAGTGTCTGCAGAAATCAGTTTCTGGGGTATTTGAGGAAACGCGTTTTAGATTTCGTACATGGTGGAATTTCAGTGCTTTATTTGTAGCGGAAATTAAATAAACAAGCTTGTATAACAAAACTAAAGTAAAACTGATGACAAAAATGCAAAAAAGAAAGCTTTCCAGCTACTGCCCTTTAACTTTGCACTGTAGCATACTACCACTTAACTCTAGTATTTTATGCCTGAAATTATTTTTACGATTATCATTGCTGATTTCGTATGAAAAAAGATGTCACAATAGTTAACTAAATTAATTTTTCAAGTAAAAATTTCAATTTAAGCAATTGTTAATCTTTTTTTTAATCATCCTCCAATGCTTAGGGACCATGACTGACTAATCATGGTTAATCTGCATTTTTGTATCGTACATTGGCAACAGCAGTGACACAACTCAAAAATTTGAAAATAAATAAGTTAAAAAGGTACCAATACTCTTTCTTGCTATAAAATTTGCACAAAATTAGTTTACCTAACTAGGTTGTCTTAGCATATACACAATATAATCAGTAGTAACACATCAGTAAAGTTTCACAATTTTGAAGAGAATTTCCTTACTGCAAGCATGGACAATTACTTTTGCCATTACTAGGCAACTACGAAAACAAAACAGCAAACATAATTATCATCAATATTTTAAACGTATTTAAGAAAAAGAACATTTAACGTAGCATTGAATTAAGACCTTGATTTTCTCCAATGCTTTCCTTGAGTTACTTTATTGCTCCTGCCGACATGAAATAGATACAATCTACCACTGAAATCGACAGAAATATATACAAAATACTAGTATATTTATACTAATACTTTGATATTTTTGACAGACGAATATCAAAATTAAGTTTTTCATAGATAATACTTTTAAACCGCACGAATAAAGTAGAAATGAAAAATTCTGCCGCTCACACGTTTTCCCACGTCTACCAACCAAATTTTTCTTATTAGACTTTCTAAACATAAAACGAAATAATTGGGGAAGGAACAGAATTGTATATGAAACTTTGAATGAGAGTCGGAAGCTGAAAAACCTCAGACAAGATAATTCTTTATTAACAGTTTTCCAAAAAATAGCAATGTGTTTCATAGGAGCAGTAAAAATTCAGACAAAACACGCCCTTCCAAAAAATAAAAATAAAAACGTTAATAGGCATAAATTTGCAAGAATATAACTCTTAACGCTGTATCGGCAGCTGAAAAAAATTTCAAGCAGATAATCTTTTATCAACAGTTTTCCTTGCAAATAAAATAAAAACATTTTTAGGGAGACTCTGATTCTGCGTTTCTCAAGAAACTGGTTTTAAAAACGTAAAATGTGGGAAAACGTAGAACATGGAAATACATAGCAACAGAACTGATGATGGGCCCTGGTGAAAAAGCATAAACTACAGATAAAGCGTAAAATACCGGAAATACATAGTTGCTGATGATGGGCCCTGATGGAAAAACGTTTAATGCGCGGAAAACGTAGATTCGGGGGACGTAAAATCGGGGTTTCACTATACGTATTCCTTAAAAGTGCAATGATGAGCTACAGGAAACAGCTCAGAAAATCTATTGCTCCACTCTGATAAATTCACTAAGAAGAAAACATAAAGCGTATAACTCCTCAAAATAACCTTTAAGAATCCGATGCCAAAACTAATGTTGAATAATTCAACCACTCGTAGCTCCGTGTTTTTACTTCAAATAAAACGTAGCTTTCGACAATTTCACCGTCTGAGTACACAGCAAACTGCCGCGGAATCAAACTACAAAAATTCCACGAAACACCTCCCATGAATATCTATGCAAAGTATTGTGACGTGATCTGTCTGAATAAACTGCTTCCAAAGAAAGCCATCGAAGTTGTAGTGTTTACTGCCGAATAATTCATCCGTGAGTAAACTTTTCGAAACAGAGGACTTGTCCTCGACAACAAAAGCCTAAGGGACGGTCCTGTTTCTCTCAGATAAGCCGCTGAATAATCCTTGTGCTCCAGGAAAATACCTCCCCCACCCTTCCACCACCCTCTATGGAATCCACCCGATGTCGTTCCATATTTCCGGCTTTTCCCCCGTTACAACGATCGGAAGAAGCGTGCCTCTCCGGTTATAAGGTCATTAAGAGAAGCCACCGCCATTTTCATTATAAGCTCGGAATCTCTCTCTCTCTCTTCAGCGTGCAACAGTCCTTTGGGAATTCATTTCCGGCCTCGGGAGCATTTCCGCATTTTAACGGGGTATGAAAATGTGAAACCAGTAAGAGAGGTTTCTTCTTTTTTGAGAATGTTTGTATGCGGTAAATTTGCTCCGACGAAATTGGCTAATGTATTGAGATGGTAGTGCTGAACAGTGAATTTCCCTTTTAGCGATGTACTTAGATGCAAACAGAGAAGTAATTGACAATGCCTGTAGATATGAACAATGCGAAAGTTTAAAACTGCGCTTCGAACTTGCTTCGCGAAGCGAAAGAACTTTGAAACCGAAAACCGAAATATTAAGAGGTCAAATGAAAAATTATCATATAAGCTTTGTGCTACAATATGATTAAGGTGAAAAAACAACGTAAATAAAGCACAAATATAGGAGAAAAATTCGCAACTTCTGGTTGTGTTGGTGAGCTTTTTGCACTGATGAAGAGGCTCCATTGTAGCCTTGAAATAGCTATATGCTGTATTTTTCTCCTATATTTGTGCTTTATTTACGTTGTTTTTTCGCCTTAATCAAATTAAGAGGTTAAATTAGAGTCAGTATCAATCAAATTAGAAGATTTTTCATGGATTAATGCTTCATGTTACTCACACATTTTGCGTCACTGTTTTAAAGCATTAAAACTCATTGGACGTAGTACTAGAATGATGGTGGCATAGGGTTGACCGAAAAGTGAATGAACACCTAACATTTATGGTGAAAAATTCAGGTTTTAAAACTTTTTTTTAAAGATGATTTGAGAGCAAGTACTCCCTTCTACAAATTTCCAGAAAGAAAACGACTAAACAATGCTATTTTTGTCCCACAGGTTGGGGTGTTCATTTACTGGGTCGGATCATTTTTCTTTTAATTTCAACACCCCAAGAAAACCTTGATGCAGATTCATAAAAATTCTCACTTTTTTAAAAATAAATAACCACAAAACCACATACATCATTTCATGCTATTTTGCTATCATGAAGCAAAAACTACTATTTTTAACGATCCTATGAATTGCTGAAAGTGAAAACTCGTTTACGTGTTCCGTCACTGGTAGATCTAGCTTAAGTTGAAGATTATTTTACAGAAGAAGCACATGTCGATAACTTGCACGTGTTAAAATGATAGTGGGGTGTAAGTCAAGGGTTTATTTTTAGTTCCTCCACCATCAAATGCTCAAAAAAGACAAAAGAAAAAACCAAGAATATATTGTGCACTAGGAGCGCTCGAAGATGGCTATTAACAGACGGCTGTTCACGTGAAGATGACAGTGGAGTAAGTCGGTTCGAATGTTGCTAATTGGACAAACAACTGGAAGGGCCAGCAACCCCTTGGGACCAAAAACTCCTAGGGAGCTCGGAATCATCACTCACTCACAGCAGTTATAGCATATATTTGACTTTCTTTTTTAAAAATAAAACCTATCGTAAATGCAGAATCATAGTGGTGTAAGTTATTTTCAAGAAAATTACAAGTAACTTTTATAAAAAGTGATGCCAGATAAAAGAAAAAAAAGTTCCTTTGTTTAAAAACAAATCCTTCTCTTGAAATTAAAGTCTTGGCAGTCCTGTTTTTAATAGATGTTTCTACAAAGCCTAAAATTATTACAATCAAAGTTAGTACGGCTTCCGCTACTCTCCTTAAACGTGGCAACACCTAACGTAGTATTTGAAAGCTTGGTAAATCAGGCAATTGATGGACACAAATATGTGCTAAAATTTTATGAAGTGTTTAAAGGAGAAAAAAAATGTAAGATGAAGACTTGCCAGAAGTAATATTGTTTTGAATGCAAAATTTCAAAACGCTTTACTTCTGTCCGACTAATTAAAAGGAAGTTTCAAATCACCTGAAATGGATCTTGATGAAATATCTTTTTCTATTCCGATGTTCGTAAGTACAAATACTTTACATACTTCCTTGCTGAAAAATTCTGGTTGCCAAAATACTTTTGCGCACAACAAAATTATCTTATCGTAATTTCTGTAACCATACCTTAAATTTCTATGACAAAAGTATTTATCATTGTCTCCCAATTACCCAGACATTAGTTGTTTAGCACTACCATACGTTATTTCGCCTTTTCAATGGACTTTTTAAGCAAAATAAGTTTTAAACGAAACAAAATTATTCCGTTTTAGTGAAAAATAGACTACCATTTAGTTAAATAAATCCATCAGAAAGTAAAATAATCTCGCCAAATAGAAAAAAAGCATTAAGAGCCATTGTCAGTAAGAATCAGGCAGTTTGAAGCATTTGTGATTGTTGACATTTTTAATTTTTTTTATTTTCACATATGTTGTTCCTTATCATAAATTTAATGTAAATCCGAAATTTGAGCTTTGTCATACTCGCCGTTTTTGAGAAAACAATTTTTTTTTTATTAGGGGCGTGGCACATTTTTGCCGGTTTTTCAAATTTGCAGATTTTAATGTTCTTGTTGCTTGAAGCGCCGTTATAATGACATGGATTTTTTAATTCCATATTACTATATGGTCCTGTTTGATACTGTTACAACTGTCAAATCGGTGACACTACGAGGGCGACTCCCACAAACTCCGTTTAAAAATGACCGAAAATGAATTTTTTTCTATATTCAAGGGCAATTTTCTCAAAGCGCCTTCATGATGACACCAACATTTTTAGATCATTTTCTACCCACACTTACATACATCAAAAATATGTATCAAATTCGGTGTCACTATAAGGGCGCCAGAAGATATTGGAACTTTTATTCAATAAATTTCACAAAAACACAAATATTTAAAATCTAATTACAACTGTCGCCCTCATAGCAGATATCTGATACTATATTAGGTTGATAACCAACATGTTTGTCTAACATTTGCACAAAAAAAATCGGTGTCACTCCTAATATTTTTGGAAATATAATCGTTCCAAGTTAGTACATTTTGGCGTTTTTTTTATATTTATTTATTTAATATTTTCACACCCAGATTTTTTTTGAACATATTTATTTTTAATTTAATACAAAGAAGTGTACCTTATAACATAAACAGCGTTGGGCAGCAAGAGAATCTTTTTCTTGAATAGAAAATGCCCGTTTTGACATAGGTACCAGGTGGATCTATTGTGCATAACATATCTAGACTATTATACCAATACTCGTCTTGTTTTTCCGACCAAACACATTTATTTATTCCAATTGTTCTTGACATGCATTTGACCTAAACTTGCAAATGGTCAACTTCTACTATTTTTCTGGGATACCATGTTTTCCCATGCGTTAGTGCTACAAAATTAGCAGTTTTCAATAAGAGATGACCGTCTTTCTGAAATTGGTTTGATTTGATTCTTAATGTTTTCTTCGTTTTGGTCTACGTTATCCTCAAATTCAATTTCAGATTCTGAATGTTCGCTTTCTTCAATATTCTCATTTGATGTATTGAGAATGCATTCGTTTTTTTTTTTGTTTCTTCCATCGAAAAAAAAAGGGATAGGATTTGTTTTATAGTACAATACTCTGAAGCAACGAACAGTTTTTTCCTCGTTACGAACTGCATTTCTCATCTAGTGTGCAACTTGACAGCAGTGGCGTACATATGTTTTTATTTTGGAGGGGGCCTATATAACCAAGATTAGCTCCTCCCTGAAATCCCCCAGGAAATTTCTTGAAATTGTGGTCCTAAAAACTCAGTTTTAGACGTTCTCTGGTGATGCTACGAGGAGAAAAAATTCGGAGGCCTTCTGCGGAAATGTTTAGAAATTCAAATCTTAAAAACGCCATTATAGGCTATAGTTGTTGACTTTAGGGTAATGAAAGGAATGGGACTTTTTGAAGTAGTCCAAGAACAATTCAAAAAAAAAAAAAAAAAAAACGAAATCGACCACCCCTTTGCTCAATTTTTCAAAATTGATATTCCAAAAACGCAGTTTCAAACTAACTTCGAAACTTCAATGATGTTACGGGCAGGGCGGTTCTGGGGATCTCCTCAAAAACTATTTCAAAATTGAAATCCTAAAAAACGACGTTTTAAAGAGACCATTCAGTGATATTAGAAGCAGAGATTTAAACGCTCTCCACCTTAAATTTTTCGAAATCATAGTGTCTTCATTTTCCGATTTCATATGGGAGCAGTTTTGAGCCTTCGTTCGAAATTGTTTTGTAATTGAAGTGTAAGAACGTGATTGTGGACCGTATTTGGTAATGTTAAGGATTCTGCCATTTTTACTTTCTTCTATATCTAATATATCTGATATATAGAAGAAAGTATTGGATTCGTGCAAATTTTCGAATTTCGAATTTTGACGGATTCGAACGTTTTGAGGTGTGCTGAGTCCATTTCGACTATTTTTGGAAAATGTCTGTCTGTCTGTGTGTATGTGTGTGTGTGTGTGTATGTGTGTGTGTATGTGTGTCACGTCTGTGTGTGGCCAGTTTTTTGTGGCCGCTCTACAGCAAAAACTACTGCATGAAATCGAACGAAACTTGGTACACATATGTGTCCCTATGTGAACTTGTGCCCATTGGTTTTTGGCGCGAATTCCTCCAAGGGGGGTGGAGCAATGGGACGTTTTTTGAGTTACGCGTGATTGCTATTCCTCAGGAAGTAACTGGTGGAATCAAACAAAATTTGGTCCATATGTTGCCAGTAACAGAAACAGGTGCTGATTCAATTATGGTGTCAATAACTCAAACGGGGGTTGAGCTATAGAACGTTTTTTGTCGTCAATTGTGACTGCTGTATCTCAAGAAATAATGAACGGAATGAAAGAAAAATTTATCGGCAAGTAGCCCTTAGTGGGTATAAAAGCTGATTTTATTTTGGTGTCAACAGCTAAAAAGGGGGTAGCGCAATCGCCCGTTCTTTTTTTCCATTGTGAGTGCCCTATCTCAAAAAGTAATGCTACGTTCTGGTTGAAATCTGGAATATGTGTGAATCCATATGTAAACAGGCTTTGGTTCAATTTTGGCGCCAATCGCGCCAAGGGGTGCTGATTTATTTTTATTATCATTATTTTTTAGCGAATAAAAACAGCTTTATTAATGTAACAATAAGAAAGATAAATCGTAATAGATTATCGTCTGCGTATTTCTCGTGATTTTAATTGTATGGAAATGACCGGAAATACTATCTCAATGATTTAAAATTTTTAACTGTTGCCATCTTATGTTTGTTAACAAATAAAATATTTGTAATTAATTCAAGCAAGGCTTTTAAAATAACTTTCAATTTTCGCTCTTTGCTTTGCTTTTGCAATAATTCAAACATTGGGATGGTCGTCAAGTTTTTGCATGTGTAATTTTGTTTTTGTTGGGAATATTGCTTCCTCGTCAAGCATGGGGAGGGATCAGAAGAAAAAAAAGAAAAATATAGAAGAAAGTTTCGTAATAGCCACAACATACTAGTTCGAAATTGAAGCTCCATAAAAGCAATCTTAAGAGGCTTTTAGAAGGCAAGACGTTTGGTAATTGTACCCTTGAAATTTTTCGACATGAAGACTTGGAAATGAGACTTGAGAAGCTTTTTAATGGCTTTGGTGAGGGGGGGGGGGAAGTTGCCAATTGTAGCATTTTGAAGACTTCTCTTATTTTTAAACCGACTAGGAAAAAGCAAAAAAATGGGGCGGGGGGGTGAAAGAAACGTGAGGTGTTGGACGTAATTACCTGATCTTGAAGCAACTTTTGAATTTTTTTATTTTTAGGCTCTTTTTTAAAAAAGTAATATAGATTTTCCCCAAAATTAAGCAATTTTTGGAAAGGAACCGTTCAAGAATCCTGATCTAAAAGGTAAAGCACAATTACAGGTTTTCGTTCGAGTCGTTTAGAGGTAAGGAGCGGTTAGAGATCGTTCTCCGAAATTTTTTAAAATTGAAATCTTAAAGGCACACTTCCAGACTTTTTTTGGTAGTAACCTCAGTGAAAAGGATGTTGGTTCGGGAACCCTCCTCCAGAAATGTTTTGAAATTGATGTCCGTAAAACGTCTACATAAATGCGTTTTTGGGACATCAATTTCCATTATTACACACCAACCGAACAACTAAAACTTATTTTAAATTTCTTGCAGGGGACAAGAGTTAAAGAGAGAAACGTTTTGAAGACCCTTCTTTTCATATTGATTAGGGAAAAAGGGGAGCGGGGAGTGAAAGAAAGAGAGGAGAACTTAACTTGCTAAGCAATAATTTGCATCTGTTAAAAATTTTTAACATTTCTTTTTGAACAATTAAACATTTCCTTTTGAAAGAACTGAGACCGCCCCCCCCCCCAACATTATTTGTGTTTCCTTTTGTTAAAATAACTTTACTTTCTCAAGACACGTTCTTTTCTTGAGTAAGGGGTATGGATCCATTGACCCCTTCTGAGCACCATTGCCTAGTGCCCTCTAACGCGGAATTGCCAAACTCAAACACTTCGAGGCACCCTTTGAAGAATTCGAATTTTCTCCCGGCAACCTAGTCTAGCTTTCATATTACAGTCGGCGCTCATTATAACGACCACTCATTATAAAGACCAATCCATTATAACGACCAGTGGTAATAGTCCCAACTTTGTTCCAATGAACTCTATGTTAATTTGCTTCCGCTATAACGACCGCTCTGCATCATTTAATCCAATACAGCGACCGAATTCAGCGATTCACACTATTCCTGGTGTTTTTTCCAATGCTACTAATATGTAACTTGAAATGACCTTCATTACCGTCTACGTACTGGAAGAAGGTGAAGATTACAAAGTGGGTATCCTTACAGCTTTGCATCTTTCTAAATCAGCATGGAATTCAGAAAAGACCATCAAGAATTGCCTCCACCATGTTGATTTTAAAAAGCAAAGGAAAAATGCTTAAACCATTTTTCAGGCAATCCAAGATGAAAATTTCGACGAAAAAGATGAAATGATGTATAAAATTTCTTAAAAAAATGAAATTGGTAGAAGTGTTAAACTTTAACAGTTATGCTAAAATCAATTATGATTTAGAATGTGTCAAACACGTGTCTGTCAGAAAATGAAGTACCTCTCGATATTGTGCACAAAAACAAATTAATGTATCACGATCAGATGAAGAAGAAGAAATTGAGACCAAAGTTCCCAGTATGAAAAATGTTTCAAATGCTCGAGAGACTTTTTAGTTTCTCTGAATAGAAAATTATGTTTTGCAAAAATTATATGTGCTAAAAAGGAAAGCAACTCTTTCTGATTTTATCTTCAGAAAATAAATGATTTGTAAGTACTGTAATACAATTTTTCCTATATTTTCTACTTAGAAATATTTTGTCATATTTTGCACCCATAATTAAAAATGAAAAATCCCATGATAAAAAATAATTTGGACATTTTACTGGCATCTTTAAAAAAGTGCCAATTGTATTGGAACAACGGAACATACATGATGCATGTGTATATTTTTAAAAAGTTATATCTCTTATAATGACCACTCATTATAAAGACCTTTTTCTCTGGCACGGAGATGGTCGTTATATCGAGCGTCG
This sequence comes from Uloborus diversus, assembly GCF_026930045.1. Taxonomy (NCBI): domain Eukaryota; kingdom Metazoa; phylum Arthropoda; class Arachnida; order Araneae; family Uloboridae; genus Uloborus; species Uloborus diversus. The sequence goes on along the minus strand of NC_072737.1, from coordinate 107,861,669 downwards.
ACTGTATTCTTACCTTGTATACTTCGCGGCACCTCTCGCCTCTTCTTGGCCCAGTTCGGAAGTCTCTGATCTAACGTATTATAACTATTGTTATCACTATTATTGTTTATTAATTCTTTTTTTTTTTTTGCAGCTAGAAGTTGGTAGTAAAAGTAAAAACAAAAACAAAAAAAAAATAATAATTTGAATTTTGACATCTTGGATTCAAATTATGTTTTTCGCAATCACAAGTGTGTGTATATAGGCGTGTGTTTTTGTGTGTGGGGTATGTGTGTTTGTGTGTAGGGGTATGTGTATGTGTGTGTAGGCATGTGTGTTTGTCTGTGTGCTGATATAAATGTGTGGGTAGTTGTGTACATGAATGTGTGTATGTGTGTGGGGGGGGGAGGTATGTGTATGTGTGTGTGTAGGCATATGTGTTTGTGTCAGTGTGCAGGCATGGATGTGTGGGTAGTTGTGTGTATGTGTGTGTGCGTGCGTGTGTGTGTGTAGCTGCGTATGTATGCGCGTGTGTGTAGGACATGGATGCAACCTGGAGACGGCTTTCGCTATAGGAGCAGCATCGTGAGGAGCCGGTCGACGGTGACAGGGTGCGGAGGGTGGCGGTGGGAAAATAAAAAGATAGGACATCAAAACAGTCAAATGAGAACAATAAGCAATCGTGATTGCTCAAAAAAAAAAAATTCTTTATTTAAATTTTTTTTCCAGATTTTGGAGGTTGCCCGGGCCCCCTTAGCCCCTCCCTTATATACGCCCTTGCTTGACAAAGATGTTGTTTTTTCCCAGTATTTTCACCAATCGTAAGTTGTTCTTATAAATACTTCTTCTGCTTTGAAGTGAACTTGAACTGAGCTCGTAAAGATAGGGCTCATCCAATTTCATTAAATTGAACTTTTGGCAATACAGGGGTATTTATTAGTTGAAAATTTGAAGCATTTATATAAGATGTTTGTAAGAGCTTCTCTCTGTACATCTTTCGTATAAAATCCATTTGCAAGTTGAGGTCAAATGTCTGTCAAGAAAAATTGGAATAAATAGATTTGTTTGGCCGAAAAAACAAGATGAGTATTGGTATGATAAATAAGACATATTATGCACAATACATCCGCCTGTACCTATATCAAAACGGGCATTTTCTATTCAAGAAAAAGACGCTCTTACGGCCCAAAGCTATTTATGTTAAAAGATACACATTTTTGTATTAAATTAAAAATAAATATGTTCAAAAAAACTATCTGGGAGTGAAAAGATTAAATAAATAAATATAAAAAAAACGCCATAACGTACTAACTTCGAACGATTATATTTCCAAATATAATAGGAGTGACACCGATTTTTTTTGTGCAAATGTTAGACAAACATGTTTGTTATCAACCAAATTTAGTATCAGATCTCTGCTATGAGGGCGACAGTTGTAGTTAGATTTTAAATATTTGTGTTTTTGTGAAATTTATCGAATAAAAGTTCCAATATCTTCTGGCGCCCTTATAGTGACACCGATTTTGATACATATTTTTGATGTATGTAAGTGTGGCTAGAAAATGATCTAAAAATGTTGGTGTCATCGTGAAGGCGCTTTGAGAAAATTGGCCTTGAATATAGAAAAAAATTCATTTTCGGTCATTTTTAAACGGAGTTTGTGGGCGTCGCCCTCGTAGTGTCACCGATTTGACAGTTGTAACAGTATCTAACAAGACCATATAGTAATATATAATTAAAAAATCCATGTCATTATAAGAGCGCTTCAAGCAACAAGCACATTAAAATCTGCAAATTTGAAAAACCGGCAAAAATGTGCCACGCCCCCTAAACAAAAAAAATTGTTTTCTCAAAAACGGTGAGTCAGACAAAGCTCAAATTTCGGACTTACATTACATTCATGATAAGAAACAACCTATGTGAAAATAAAGAAGTTAAAAATTCCAACAATCACAACCTGCCTGATCCTTACAGACAATGGCTCTTAAATAATGTGAAAAGTTCAAATAAAATAATCCTCCGACTAAATAAAACAAAATTAAAAGCTTCATCAAATAAACCAATAAATGTGCTGTTCGTCAAATAACTACACTAAGTCATTGAAAATTAATACAAGTTTCCTTAAAACTAAAACATAAGCAGCAAACATGGCGGTGACGTAAAAGGTACTTTTCTGTTTTCAGCAATTTAGAAAACTAACATCCCACTAAATGCCATTCAAACGATTTTAGTACCTATATCGGAAAAACGTTTAAAAATAATTATTGTGTTTAGTCTAGTTTAGCTTAAGCAAAGTTTACTGTTTCCTAAAATTTATTTCGCATGGTGTTTCCTACTCGCATCATCGTCTCACACATATTATTCAAAAGCTTGAGAGAGTGATGATTATTTATCGTTTATATTTCGTAATCTTTACTAATAACAAAGCTGAAAGTCTCTCTGTCCGGATCTCTGTGACGCGCATAGCGCCTAGACCGTTCGGCCGATTTTGATAAAATTTGGTAGAAAGTCAGTTTGTAGCATGGGAGTGCGCACCTTGAAGCGATTTTTCAAAAATTCGATGTGGTTCTTTTTCTACTCCAATTTTAAGAACAAAAGTATCATAAGATGGATGAGTAAATTACGAAATTATCATAACGTGGAACTGTAACATGGGAACAAGCCAATTGGCAAGATACGAAACTATCATAACGTGGAACCGTAACATGGGTACAAGCCAATTGGCAAGAAAATTTGCCATACATTGTTTGTAAATATACAGGCGAACCAAAAGACCTTTTAATTTTTCTATTACGGGCAATGCCGTGCGGGCACCACTAGTAGTGAATAAGAGAAATATATTATCCCTCAGATGTCTCGTATTTTCTTGGATATGTCTCGCCAACAGTTATTTTCAGCGTATATTTGTTTTATTGCATAAAGAGTCCTAAACATTCACATAGTAATTTAAGAAAACTTGACGGAAATTTAGCGCACATATTCTTTTTTTTTTCCGATTGCAACAACTTTTTATACGAAACAATTAATTGATATTTCATTTCAATTTTTTGAAGAAATCTTTCAGAGTGAAACTAAAAACTTTGATCGTACATAAATACTTTTAATTACACTGGTGATAGGTTTTAATATTATAAAATCATATTCTAAATGTTTTTACGCTGTCAGAAAGAAAACTGCAAATAAACGAAACAGACTTCATTTAGAGCCGGTTTCATTCAAAAAGGCATGCTGAAAGCAGAATTTCTGAATCTTTTGCATTTCTCCAAACACGCGAAACTCATAGCCTTTCAAATAGTTCTTCATTGTTCGCAGTATATCTTCCAACGCAGGAAATGTATCTCCAATAACTTCGCACAATTCTACAAAAATAATATAGAATATTCTCTTTTAGAAGCACTATTATAATATATAGATAGCTCAGTGAAAGTAAATATATGAAAATATAACTTGTATTTCAACAAATATCTTATTCGACGAAAAGCGAAACTTTTCTCCAAATATAGGATTCATCTTTTTTTTTCCTTGTCTTTTTTTTTTTCTCTTCTTTTTTTTTTCATTGCCATAGAAAATGTTCTACCTAAAAGTGGTGGATGTCAGTTGCAACTTCTACGAATTAATAAACATTTCCATGCATATTGTGCGATTGAAAAGTAACCGAACTTTTGGCTGAACACCAAGTTTATTAAACTTTTTGACGAATACACTTAATGTTCTTCGAAACACATTCCTTGGACTTCGATCCACCGGCTGTAGCAGTCCTTCCACTGTTCAAAGCATTTTTTAAACGCGTCTTCCGGGATGGCATTTAGATTGCTGGTTACACTCTTTTGAATGTCCAATATTGACTGAAAACGGCTTCCCTTCAGGTTCTTTTTGATGAGCAGGAACAAAAAGAAGTCCGGGGTAGAGATGTCTAGAGTTCCAGCACTTCACGGCTCATTTTCACACGTGTTTCCTTTTGCTTGGCTCTCAAAAACTTGGGAACCAGTTTCGTGCACACCTTGCTCATGCTCGATTCCTCCATCACAATTTCTTGAACGCTGTAGTAAGTTAGATTTAACTCTTCAATCACCTCCCGAATGCTTGCCCAACGGTCGATGTTCAAGAATTCCCGAAACTGTAGACTTTTTCGTCAGTTTTTGACGTCGAAGGCCTTTCTGCGCGTTGCTCGTCTTCGGCGTCCTCCCGGCCGTCTTTGAACGCCTTGTGCCATTCATAAATTTGTGTCCAGGACAGAACATCATTTCCGAAAGCTTCCTTAAACAGGTCCTGGGTCTGGGTAAAGATCTTTTTTTTTTTTAGTTTTACGCAAATTTTGAATGCATAACGCTGATCAATCTCGTTCGTTGCATTTTCACCACTCAGAAAACGTAACCAACTGCAAAAAGAATCTTCGTGCATAGCGCGATATTTACTCAACCGGTGCTCGGAGTGCACTGATTTGTGTTGGGCCTGAAAGAAAAAAGTCAGACGTACATTTTCCGCCTAAAATAATTCATATTTGACGCCTGGAAACCGCGCAGCGACAAAAGTTCGGTTACTTTTCAATCGCACCCTGTATAAGAAAAAAACTTATTTAAAAATACAATTGAAGATCGATTGAAAATAAACACCAACGTAAATAAAATACAAACTATCAAGAAAATTCTGTGTTTTCATGAAAATTTTGCATATAACTTACGTTGTTTTTATGTGCGTGTTGGAATGACTTTCAACCATATTTTAGCATATATCTTATATGATGATTTTTAATGATTACCGAAATCATTAAATAAAATATCCTTTGGAAAGTTCAATGCATTAAAAAATATATAAGTTTCTAAAAATAAAAATATTATTAAACATGACTTGGTTTCCTTATTAAAAGTAATATAAGTAAAACTTTTGGCACTTTTTTGTGTGATATCTATATTTTGTAACTACTTAAAAAAGTAACAAAAGTTTTACAACAGAACAGATAACTGTCTCTCATATCAGTGTCTTAGATCTGCTTACAGGGGTTCGACTTATCGAAAGTAATACTTTTAACCTTAAATGTTCAACAAACTATTTTAAAACTTTCAACCATCATTTTTCATTCCTCTGCTCAAAAAATGCTACCAACTTTATTCATACGAAGCTCTGAAATTTCTGAAAATTTAATTCATTGCCATGCATCCATCGCATAACCAATAATAAAAATGTTTTCCCAACAGAAATGGTGATCATTTTTCATTTCATTGTCCGAATAACTTTTTTTCTAGAGAGAAAAAAAAAGCTTCCCCTCCCACTGCTTGATATATTTTGGGAATAAATTCTCGCTGGAAAAGCCTAACCTCCCTCGTTTTTTAATAAACCGCTTTTGCAACGGGCAAAAGGGTCGTTTAAAAATCGAACGATGCTCTCAACGAGCGTAAGAGCGGAAGACTTAGAAGATCGGGCGGAGAGAGAGAGAAAAGAGTCTCTGAATGGGGCGAGAGGGTTTGGCATGATGCCAAGCAACCCCAAGTCTTCAATGGACGCAGTGGACAGACATCAATGAAAGGGATAGCAGTGAATGGAGAGAGACTTCCCATTGTTAAAAGGATATTGGAGAGTCATAGAGATGTACAGCATTTGCCCGCCAGCATCTTTAATCTAAATGGTGTGGAGGGAATTTTCATGTGAAAAGGAACTTTCCTGACTATCATATGCAGATGAATGGGTTTTCATTGTCTTGAGAAAATTATTTCCAAGTAGTTAAATGAGTATTGTTTTATATGTGTGTTTAACAAAATAAAGTTGAAAAGTTGAATAACTTGAAGCGAGTAAAGTGTTAAGTTGGGAAATGCTTTAGTCACTAAGGGCCGGTAGTAACAATTTCATTAGTAGACAAGTTTTTTTTTTCTTTGAAGAAGATAGTTTTGAGCACATCCTCATATATATAATAGCAGATGAATGAGTAATGCTCCTGACACCAACAACAATGAAACTTGCGCCACGACATGATACTTTGATAATGTTTTTTGGTAATGTTTGACGTGCAGGGACTTTATTGTGCCAAGGCTGAACTGGATCCGATATCTCAACTGTCTTACTGGTAAGACTGTCATTTTAGGGGGATAAAGAAACGAATAAGTGGTCAACAATGAAGGCTATCTACTTGAGTTTAGTGTTAATCCGCTGGAGTTAGGGTTAAAGTTTCAACTATCAAAATATCACCAAAGAGGCAATGGCTTCGTTCGAATGTGGAAGTAATTTTCACCCGTCATACCTTGACGGGTAATTTTCTAGTTAATTATTATACCTTTAATAAGTTAGTTTATACAGACTGCCTCTTGATTTTGGTGGAAAAATTTCACCAGTTACTTTGCTTCAAATACACTTTCAGGTCAGTAGTTTACTTATTTGAAATGTCGTTTCACATAAGATCTTTTATTTACCTTTTTTCCTCTTTTGTTGCCTTATGTTCAGTGATGATTACAAATTTTGTCTTTTAACAATGAGACAAGATCAAGTTTCCAAAAGATTGGTGATGTAATATCCCCTTAGTTTTTATGTTTCAATGAATTAAAAGTATTGCGAGTAAGAACTAATCTTAAATATTGTTCCACAATTCATACGGTATGAACTATCACTGTAATAGACTTAATGTTGAACTCGTACGTAAAATAAAAGATTTGTAAAACACTTTCAGGTAGTAAGTTATTCACGTTTTAGAAGATGAGCTTCGTCATTAAAATGTATTGTAAATATTTAACTAACTTTTTGAAGAAATTAGTTATGTTTTATTTTCTCAATGGGCCTGCTCATTCTGAATCATGATATCTTCATTTACCAAAAGTTATGTTTATTCTTTTTTCAAATTATAAAGGAAATAAAAAAAAGTCGCTGAAAAGTGATATATATATATATATATATATATATATATATATATATATATATATATATATATATATATATATATATATATAATATTTTTGAAGTTGAAAAGTATTGTGTATTGAAATTGAGCTCAATTTTTCTCTTATTTACTATTCATTATTGTTTCAATTAGAAAAAAGTGTTCAATCCATATGACGTGTACGCCAAATTCTGAGACTTTCTGAAGATACTTATGCTTGGAGAAATTCCAACAAACTCTCTCAATGCAGCACTAAAGTCGACATTTTTTTATTTTAAGAACAGCCAGAAATTGCGTATTTACACGCAAATTCATAATTTAGCGGAAAGTCCAGGAATACATTTCAAGAAAGGAAATACCTAGATAAAAAATATTTTCAGTTGCTATTCCTCGAAATGACAATGCATGCAAAGTGTTGTTGGAAAATGTATAATTAAGCACCAATAAATGACATAGTTTCATTTGATACGTGTGTAGGGTGCATAATAATTCATCCATAATGGGAAAAAAATGTAAAAACTGATAAAAATTTTTAGCAGTAAAAAATGTCAAAGAGTTTTCGTACAGCACATTGTACGAGATGTTTCATCGGAAACATTAATGCAATTTGCCACGTAGCTCTTTCTTATTTTATATACTATAACCATCTAACCATCTCTATCTTCTCTCTCTCTGCAGTAGCGGATTTTAGGGGGGGGGGCAGAGGACCCGTGCCCCTCCCCCCAAATTTAATTAGTTTCACTATTTTATTTAGTACTTTTTAATTGACCCTTTTTTTGCATTTTTTTACGTAGTTAATTAAAAGGAATAAAAAACACACACAGCATAGTTTGAATAAAAACATTTTTGTTTGCTAAAGAAGTATTACTGGAGTCAGAGTTGCAGAATACATTTAACTCACTGGTTTCGAATACAAGGGACTGTATTATCGCGATTCATCCACTAATTCTTCTTTGATGGAATCAATAATTAACATCTTTTATTTTAAATGTGTAGGCGAACCTAAAATAGTCATTTTGATAAAGGAACCTACTTGCGAAATAATAAATTTCTTCTCCAGCATATAAAGAATACCAAAGGAAAGAAGTTATATGGTAGTTTCTTGGAAAAACCATGATTTTTAATGGAAACGGCATGTAGTATCAATATGTTATCTCAACTGTATCATGACTTTAAGAACAAATCAGCAACTATTTTGAAATTCACACAGAAATAGTTTTTGAATTCCTCAGCAAAACTTATATGTTATGAAGTTATGATTTTCTTTATAAATTAATTTAAAAAAAAACTCAAGTGAGATATGGGTTTTTAATAACCTTGCCCGCGTGTTATAATCATTATGACAATGTTCCTAAATAAAGCCGCTCATTGTCTAGCATCTCAGTGACATTATAATGGGTTTAGTATTTAAATGGTTTGAAACGTCAAAGATGTTTTCCATCCACATTAAAAGTATATTAATGCATCATATTCATGTACTTAGAAGTAGATTCATTGACCTGAAGGAATCCTATAAAAAAAATAAATAAATAACACGCATATTTAAAAACCAAGTCATTAAAACTTTATTATGAAACATCGAAGGCGGTGGGGGGGGGGGAGGCTATTCAATTTCCTGTGTCCCCTTCAAAAGATTTTTCTGTATCCGCCCCTGTCTCTCTCTCTCTCTCTCTCTCTCTCTCTCTCTCTCTCTCTCTCTCTCTCTCTCTCTATATATATATATATATATATATATATATATATATATATAATTCAATCAAATAATATTTGGAGGTGGCGTAAAGCAATCTAATTTAGTTGAAAATTGGCACTATTTATTAATTCCATTACTGAAAATAATAATACACTCAAAAGGGTGTAATTTGAAATATGAAACGACTCTACATGGTTAACAAAATCTGAACAATTAAAAAAAAAAGATTGTTCCCGCCTGCCACAGGATCAATATGAGTGAGGAAAAAAATCCACGTTGATAGTAACTGCTACAGTAGAAAGTATTGGTTAAAAAGTGGAAGATTTTACCCTTAGTCACTCGTCTATCATGCGGCAAAGGAAAACTATCCACTCCGAACCGGTCATTAACATTTTTCAAACTTTTCCTTCATGGCTCTAGCCCCATAGATAGTGCACTAGGATGGAACACTAACACAACATAGTGTATCTAGAAAAACAAAGTATTAGAACGTGTATTAGTATCAGGATTACACATCGATGAACAACTGTGGAGTGCTTTTAAATTATTCAGTAAGACGAATTGCTATGGAAAACACTTTTGCATAAGATAAAATATTGCAAATTTGCTGTTAGATAAATGGGCACTTGATGAGCTCGTACGGGTATTTGATGGATACAACAAAAATAGTAATATTGCTACTAAAATTAGAATATATTTTACATTGAAACAATCTAGAAAAACAGCTATTGTATTTTGAAGCTGGAGTGAGAAGTGCTGAGGGTGAGACGGCCATTCAAAGAGATATGATATCAATAAAGACATTTGCGTTAGCTAATTTCTGATTCTCCATGCAAGCCACTTACTCAATTTACTTTATGGAAATTAAAAAAAATAATAATAATTTCTTCACATGTAACCCTATAGAGAGAGACATGTGAACAAGCCTGGGGCACATATGAATACGAATGAAAAATGCAGGAGAAGCATCACATTTCAACGAAAAACTATTTAATATGAAATTTCTACGTATATATCAGAAACGATGAAGGTTTTGTTTCCTACACTGTGTCAGTTTAAATTGGACAGTAACTCTCAATGAGAAAATATTTTTCCCGAATTTAAAAAATTTCGTAGCATGTTCTAATCATTGGATCGACAAGAAAGAGACTTATAAGACTAAACAATATATAAAATATTTTTTTAAGTTAAGTTCTTTCTTGTTATATAGTGCGTTTAGGTTTCATACAGAATATAATGATTAATTTTACAATTGATTTAAACTTCAGTTTTTAGTTAAAGAAAAATATTTTGTCTTTCTTTTTTCCTTGTAAATATTATCTAGCACTAAATTGTTGACCAACTATTTAATAACAAAATAATTTAAAAAATGAAAAATAATAAAATAAATAAATAAATAAATAAATAATAATGTAATAGTGACGAATAATAAATTTACAAGCTGATTGTAGGATATGCGCCCCTACATGTTGTGTTCACAAGTCCCACGTCATCTGCCTTATAACTAATTTTCAATTAAAAATTTAAACATTGTCATAAATTTAATTGAATGTTCATAGAATGGTTTGCAATAGCTAATTTTAGCTTATTAGTTAGCTTAAAATATGTTTTTACATGAAGAAGAGAGTGATAAAATTACATTAACATCTGCTAAAACGAAGAAGCTGTAACCACAGGAACATAAACTGGCTTATATATATATATATATATATATATATATATATATATATATATATATACAGTCTGAGTAAAAACTTTAAGGTCAGTATAATTTTCTTTGAAAAAAGGAAAATGAAATTAAAGGGATTTTTATATTATTGTATTATTAATTATTAATGTTCATCGGAAAGAAATAACGCAACAGACAGGATTTGTAAAGCATGCAATAACCAGAAAATCAGTGGTTTATTCAAAGTTAGCATTTCAGCTTGAGTAAAAACTTTAAGGCCACTAGTATTTTTTAAAAAGAGCAAGTACATATACTGTAATATAAATGTCACCTCAGTTAACAAGATTGTGGAAACCCTTTAACTTGCAGTTTTGTAATTAGTTTCTTCAAAGTTTTTGTCCTACTTACGACAATATCGTAAGGTAAAAAGTTAACTGTTCAAGAAAGAGGGCAGATTGAAACTTTTCCTTCAACAAAGATAAGTAGGCGTACTATTGCGAAAAAATGGGAAGATTGAAGACTGAAGTCAACATTCTTGTTTGATTTAAACACAATTAGGGTAAAAAGAAAACCCGGTAAAACTTAAAGCTTTGTCCTCGCGTCATGGAAGAAGAGTTTGGAAATTATTACATTACCTGAAAAGTACTCAACCAGGAAACTTATTCAGACGATAGTTTTAAATGTTTGTCAAAAACGATATGTACACAATTAGAAGGTGTGGGAATTTTATTAATGCTGCAAAATTGCTTAAACCTCATTTATTGAAAATGCACAATATAGAGCGTTTCAACTTTAGCTAGGAAATCATGACCTGGGATAACCAATGAATACAAATAATTTTTTCTAACGAAAAGAAGTGGAGTTTGGATGGACCAAACAGACGGAAGTACTACTGGCATGATTTACGAAAGGAAAAAGAAATATTCTACAAGCGCCAATTAGATGGAGGCTCTGTCAGAACTTGAGAGTGCTTTGCTTACAATGGTGTGTGCTCAGTTCCGTTTGTTTCAGGTAAAATGAACTCACAAGCATATCAAAATGTCCTCCCAAGTTATCTTTTACCAAATGCTGAATTTATTGCTGGAGAAAATTGAAAGTATCAGCAAAACAATGTATCTATCCATCCGAGTAACAGTGCAAAAAATATAGGTTCCAAGAAAACAATGTTGAAACTTTGAAATGACCAACTAAGTCTCCAGATCTTAACCAAATAGAGAACTTATTGGGTAACTTAGCAAGAAGAGTTTATGCAAAGTAGAGACATTTTACTTCATCAATAGAGCTGAAATCTACCATCGAAGATGAATGGTTAAAAATACATCCCGAATTTTGCCAAAAACTAGTTTTATTCATGAAAACAAGAATATTTGAAGTAATTTAAAGGAATGGCTCCCACACAAGCTTATAAATATTTGAATATTTGTCCTCATATGCTTTTTTCTATGTTGGCCTTAAAGATTTTACTCAGGTTCCAATATTGATCTGTAATATTTCCTGATAATGAAACACTTACAATTAAATTTTTTTGTCTTTTTTACTTGTATGTAAGGTTAATAATTATCACCCATGTGATTTTTTGATCCTAAGATTAAAGTGTGTCCAATTTCCCACAAAAGTGCACTGGACTTAAAGTTTTTACTCAGACTGTATATATATATATATATATATATATATATATATATATATAAGCCAGTTAATAAGTTTACATTTAAAATGTAAAAACATTCATTTTCCAGCCATTAATAAATAAGTAATTAAAAATGTCAAATTTTAATGACTCGAATTTGTCCTGAAATCTGCTTCCATGGGGAAAATATTCTGCTAAACAATGGTTAAAATATCTGAGCACCCCCCCCCCCCTTACAATTTTGCATATGGGCGCCCATGCTGATAATTGTTCTCCCCATTTATTTTTCCAAAGTTTGTATTTTACCAGTTGTTCTAATTCTGCAAACTTAGAAAGATGAAGATGAACAAATGAAAATATCTGAGCCCCCACCCCTTACAGTTTTGCATATAGGCGCCCATGCTGATAATTGTTCTCCCCCATTTATTTTTCCAAAGTTTGTATTTTACCAGTTGTCCTAATTCTGCAAACTTAGAAAGATGAAGATGTTCAAAGTAAAAAGAATCGAGGGAACAACGTGTATAATATATGTAAAAGAGTTAGATAGACTGGAGGGAAAAAAAGAAAAACGTTGGAAAAAATACATACAGAAATAATAACCTGCTCATTAGGAATTCAGTTTTTATGTATTTTCTAGCTTTTATGTCCGTCTAAGCATAAGATTAAGAATCATCTTCAACTTTGCTTCATGATATTGAACATATGCCGTTAGCCAATATAAAGTTAAAGAGCAGTTTAACAAATTATAAATAGAAAAATAAAATCATGGTCTACATAACAGATGCAGTATTAAATTCTGTGCAAGGTTTTAAATATAAACGTGTCCCCATTATATAATAACAACTTTCCCCAGTAAAACCAACTCATTCTCAAACACAACTTAACCTTTCGATGTTTCCACTAAGCTTATGCTCAGGAATCAGGTACCCAGTTTCCTTCGCTGTGGCAGATAAGAGTACCACTTGTCAGTTCCTGACAGACAACATTCAGCAAACGATGCCATCCTGCCGCTAACACAAAATCGCTTCGAATCTTTGTGGAGAGGTGGGATTAAGGGTGGATAAAAGAGAGATTAGAGGCACCCGCTGGGAGGCTCATTCCCTTCCCGCTTTGGGGGCTCATCTCCACCCCCAACAGCCGTTAGGGGGTCGCTTAGAAAGAGATAAATCCTAGCGGAGCAGTGGTGCGAACAACTGATTTTCTAATCACTGAAGAGTATTCCCAGCTAAACCCCCACCTCATCCCCATTTGAGAGTGTTCTCCGGGTGGCGTGCGTCACAAAAGTGAAAAAGGAAGCGGGAAGGGAGCAAAATTCTTGGATACAAATTCAGGGATTATTTATAAATTGGTATCCCTGTGGAGGACTAAGGTAAGATTTTTATTCAAAAATTTATGGTGTGTAAATGCACTTTTTTTTTGAAGGAAAATATTGGAAACGTTAAATTGCACTTCTTATTACTTACATTGATCAGCGGTTGATTTAGACTACTCTACTTCTTGTATTTTTAGTTGTTCAGTTACTTTTGTAATGAAGAAATAATGTTGATAGTTTGTAGAGTTGCTCTAGTACTCTTTATCTTTGCTTCCTCCAAAAATGGAAAGTAATATAAATAATTCAACTTTTAAAGTAAACAATTACGCTGAATATATTCTCACAAATTGAAAGGATATTGTTTTCCGAAAACGGATAATGTTCTTTTTTCACATAAACGAAAAGTTAAGCTCCGTTTTAAAATATTTGTTTCGGGCGAAAAAAAAAAGAAGGGAAAAAAAAAACATAATTTGGAGATTTGTTATGATAGCTAACAGAAAGCGCTGTGGAAAACGGGATAAAGTTTGGTTCTACAGTGCTGATAAAATTATTAGACTAAAGAGTTTTTTTTTTTTTTTTTTTGTAATCTATTTGTACTAAATTACTATTCATTTTACTGTTAAAGTACAGTACATACTGTACACTTATTATTACGTTATTTTAGCATAATTTAATGTTCGCAGGTGGCAGCACTGTCTGCTTTGTTTATGTTCTTTGTTTATTTCCGTACCAGGAACATAATCTCAATCAGCTTAAACAGATCACTAGTTCTCTTTATTAGTGTGTTCTGTTATATTTAAAGTAAGTTTTAGGTAATTAGTGAGTATGTGTATGTGAGTATATATAATAGTGAGTATAAACATTTTTTTATCTCCTTTAAAAAAAAAATAAGAAATGGTGTAAACCTTGTGAAAAGTATGACAAAAAGACTTAAAATGCTCATCAAGAACAATGGAATGCATACTAAATATTAGATAATTATTTCACTGTTCGTTAATGTGTCTATAGTTATGTAATCAATAAAGAATTTGCTTTTAAAACAGTCTTAGTCTAATAATTCGGCCAGCACTGTAAACGAATTTAGTGCTTTACAATGGGAATTATTCTGACTCTTATCGTATTGCTTTTCGTTTTCTTATTGTCTGTTCATCGTATCATTAAAATAGATAAACGAAGTATTTTGCCTTGTCTTCACTCCTTTATGTAATTACTTTCTATATCGTACTCCTCCATTTTGGTGTTCTTAAAATAGTTTTTTAGTTGTTAAAAGCTCGACGTACTTCATTCAATCTCTATGCTCCCCCCCCCCTCCCCCCCCCCAAAAAAAATCCATAAAGTCGAAAAAGCATACGAAAAGTTTATCTTTAAAGTACACGTGCACAATTAAAAGTACTAAAGGTAACAATATCTGAAAGACACTCAGTGCGCTTTCTCTATTCATTCTGAAACAAGTGACAATTGTAAATCGTATGGTAAACATAACGTACAGTCTGATTACCAATGATATAAAAAGATAAACACCCGGTTTAAAGACGGAAATGGATGCATTTATTAGTTTTCATGGGTGAAAGATTATCCGCCTCTTTTCGCTTCTTATTCGCTACTGCAATAAACTATAGGGGGCGCTGCAGAAACTGTCTAATGGCGGATGAAAAAGGTAAAACAAACAAATGCCGCAACTTATAACTTGCATCGACGCTTCGTGAATGGAAGTAATTTTTCATCGTGTTTGTAGGAAGCTTTCTTTTCTATTCCTCTGAAATTACATTACACCATAAACTGTCTGAAGCTTGTAATTTACTCCAAAGAAAACACGTGGAATAGAACGTTTTACCTTTTTCTTTAGTATTGTTAGCCATCACAAGGTAGCGTATTCGAGCTCTTGAATTTCGAATTGAGTTTGACGCAGTTATGTGAAAATGACAATTTGTTCACGGCAATACTTTTTTAATCTAAACTATATCCGATCTATATTCTCACTACAAACTTTGATTTATTTCTTACAAAAAAAAAAAAAAAAAATCCAGCGGGCTGTATAAGAGGCAACTTAGCCATAAGTGTTCACTTAGTGTGCTCCCCGACAAGGCGTCAGTCTTTCGTGTGCCACCATGCAGGCGCTGATGCATGACACAAGTAGTTTTGGACGCCCAGTTTCCACCAGATGGAGGCACCTGGACTCTCTTTGATGCGAAATTGCACTAGAAATTTCACTTTTCCGAGATAATTCTAAGCCAAACGAATACCCAAAGGATCTTTTACATGCCACATAATCATACGGCATGGGCGCTGAAGATTTTCTGCGCCTCGAAAATCCACCAACTGGTCACCTCAGTAAGCCAGAACCCGGGTCCAAGGCACAGAAGACCAGCACCTTACCATCAAGCCATCAGACGCTTATTATTATTATTATTATTATTATTAATATTATTATCATTATTATTATTATTATTATTATTATTATTATTATTATTATTATTATTATTATTATTTACAATATAATACTGAGCTTTCCATTTTATTTTTACATTTCCGGACGAGGAAAAAAAAACATTTTATTTTCTTTCGCTTAAAACAGTTTTTGTTTCAACTCATTTTCAACTTACAGAATGCAATAAATTAATAAATCCCTATTGACGTTATAAAACGCGTGCATAAAAATCCCATTGCTATTTTTCCTTCTCCCCTGCTAGGTTACGACGCGTACAGGAAGTCATGTAGTACACTCACATCAGATTTTTAATTTTAAGCTTTACAATGTTTACCCTGATACAGTGTAATTCCAAAAATATGGCGCGGTTCGATGTTTTTAAAATTCGTGCATCATATTTTAATTTTTTTTAAATCTATCCGTTTACCTGTCAGTTGTTCATACAGTTTTTTAATACTAACAATTAAAAAATGCAGCGCTGTCTCACATAAATTTTCATTTAAAAAAAAAGTCAAAAGTTGTCAAGCGTCACGCCGCAATTTTTCATTCCCTTGTCAAATTCTCGCGTTAATGCTTTAAGAGCCAGGAAACTGAAAACGAAAAAAAAAAGAAAATGCTTCAACTTCTATTTTTATTTACTCTCCCTTTCCAGTAATTAACGATAAAGTAATTGAATTAGCAAAAGAAACTAGCCTTCTATATTAGCTGTGAAAATTATCAATGTGGAAATTTTTTCGGCTTTTGACACCAATTTTCGCAAGTACGCGGAATTAAATTAACGGGAAAAACTGTTCGAGATAGAACTTGTAAAAATCACATATCATAATAGGTAATTACCAAAGTCATGGGTTGGTTTTATTTTTTGATGAAAGAATATGGTTAGTTTCGAAAATATTTCCGGTGATTAAGTCTAAGAAGTGATAAATTGGGAACAAAGCTGAAACAAATATTTTGCTGCGAAAGCTGTTATGTATGCCATAATTTTAAATCTTCTTATACCCGCAAGGCTTTGCCCGTAGTTGAAAATTAAAAGTTCATTTGGTTCGCCTGTATATTTACAAATAATGGATGACGAATTTCAATGTTCATTTGCTCGCCAATGTTACGGTTCCACGTTATGATAATTTCGTAATTTACTCTTCCGCGTTGCGATATTTTACTCGGTAAAATTTTCTAAAAATTGGAATAAAAAAAGAACAAAATCGAATTTTCGAAAAATCACTTCGAGGTACACACCCTCATGCAACAAACTAACTTTGTACCAAATTTCATGAAAATCGGCCGAACGCTCTAGGCGCTGTGCGCGTCACAGAAATCCAGACAGACAGAGATCCAGATATCCAGGCAGAGACTTTCAGCTTTATTATTAGTAAAAAAGATTGACTTTTCATGCTGTGGTGGAGAAAATGAAGAGCATGTTCTATTTGAGTAAAGGATAAGTGTTAATTACCGTTTTCTATATTTTCTGATCACTTGGTCATTGGCTATAATGTTGCTAATCATTTGTTCATTGGTTATAACTTTCAGAACAATTGGTCAGTACATCCAGTGATTGTGCTCCAGAGGTTTGCTGATTGTATTCCAGCAAACGATGATTAGCTAATTGTGATTTCTTGACTGTTCCTGAGGGACATGATTTGTTGATTGCATTTTGACTGTGTTCAAAAGAATAAGGATTTGTAATTGTGTTGTGACTGTGTCCCAGACCACCATCATTTGTTGACTGTATGCCTGAGAACCATGATTTGTGCGTGATTTTGTTTCGCTTATACATTGGGTGGGGGGGGGGGGGAGAAATCGTTAACCAAATCAGAGCAACAAGTCATTAGACAGCAGTGATACCAGTCATGTAATTTGGCATTATTGTCAGCTCAGTGTTGTTTATGTCGTGTCTCCCCAGTTTCGTCGACAGTTCATCCCCCCTCTCTTTTTCAGATTTAGTCATAACTTTTGATATATTAAAGGGGGGAAGAAATTTGAAGTGTCAGATAAACTGGGGACAAAACTTTTTTTTTTTTTTTTTTGTAAATTTAGTAAGTTTACTGTTACTTACTTGAAAAGAAAAGTAGGAATAGAAGTATAGAAGTTGAAGTTTTTCTGTTTTTAGTTTCTTGAGTATTTTGACCATTACCATGAGAATATTGACAAAGATAAAAAATTGTGATATGACGCTTAAAAACTTTTTCGTCATAATATATATATATATATATATATATATATATATATATATATATATATATATATATATATATATATATATATATATATATATATATATATTACAATTTTTAGAAAATAAACATTTTTTAATCATAGGAAAGCATGCGAAAGAATATAAAGATTATTATATAATAACCAGCCAGATAGATAAAAGAGGAAAAAACAATAGACACATAAGTTTTAACACAATTAATGGGTAGGGTTTTCTTTATGTCGATGAAACTAAGTACGTTCTTATAACTTATTTTCCACTATTACGCTTTAAAATGACTGGTAAAAAGATACTTCACTTTTGATTAGTTATTCGTCCTCCAATTCAAAAAATTCCGAACCTCGTGAACAAAATTTATAATTCAGAGACTTAGCATAAAGGGATGAGGAATGAAATGAGTATGTGTAAGAAAAAATTATTCTTTTTCATTTAAACTCATCCACTTTGCATGAAAAAAATGTGAGTACACTATCCTCATAACATTTTCAAAACGAATCTCATTAAGAAATGTATTTCCACTAAGGTGCCGAAAATATTTTGATTAATTTGTCCTTTTGTAAATGAGCTTAACACAAATAAATAAATAAATAAATACGACACTCAAATGTTACATAAAATTGACTTTTTATTGTTTCGTCAGAGATCGGACCTGATTTAATCGAAACCAGAGTCGCCTCGGAGAATTTTATGATTGAAATCGCTAAGCTTACCTATTTGATGGTGATGTAAATAATAATAATAGATACTGATGAAAATGCAAAAATCAAATAGGATCATCTAATGCAGGAAATTTATCATTCCCAGATTTTTTAGAAGACTCGACGATTCGTTGTAACAACAAATTATTATAACATTAAACAAACAATTTAAAATTTTACTGTCATGAGGAATATGCTTACAGAAAAGGGACATTTCAATTTTTATTTTAAACCGGTTTTAGAAGGGTTAGAATTTAAGAGTGTAATATTACTCCAATAGAACAAAACATTAAAAATTGAACATATCGTTTCTCCACTGATTTTATTCAGTAAAAAATAAGCAATGAGTTTTATTTTTAAACGAGCATTGCCGTGACTACTGACATTTTCGCTCATGAACAGGAACTTCGTTGAACTGAATGTAAAATAATCAACTCTATTGAGGCACAAATCTGTGAAAAAATTGAAGCACGTATTTCAGGGCTGCAATGAAACTTTTTTTGAAAGCAAAACGATGTGAACTTATCGTGTAAAGACGTTCAATAAAAGCCATCAATAAAAGTACATCCAAAAGCTTTTTTTTTTTTTTTTTTGATGCATTAAAAAGATTTTTGTAACTTATAAAACACATGTCTTCTACAACTTTTTTTCTTAAGAACTTGTGCATTCATAATGTTGTTTGTTTAAAATTTACGTTTTAGCAAGCACAAAACTATTTATCTATTTCTTCGTTCAAATGGATGATGATTCGATCAAATCACTATCGTTATTGGTTGTTAGAGGTATTAAATCCTAACATGAATGGTTTGCGTTAGGTCTGGATAGATCAAGTCGATAAGTATTTTTCAAATATAAATACGTATTTATTATAATTATTGCAAATTAGCCCTTGATTGTACAATTATATGTATTTTATAAGTGTAAATCTCTCTCACGAAACATAAGCAGGCATGAAAATGAAATATCAGCGTTTAAAATATTTAAAAAAACTTTTAAAAAAATACTTTTAACACCCGAGTTATGACTTTATCCAGTTGGCAATATAGATGAAGCAAAATAAAAAAACGCCAAAAATGTCCCAAAATACCCTTACGTTAACAAATTTGTAATGAAACCCTATGAGCTTTATTCACACATTTTTACTACCGGTACTAACTTATCCAAGGCTCCCGAACAATATTGCTTCCGACTAATATTGATCATACATTACTGGCTTTATCTCATAAGATGTAATTATTTCTCATTACAGGGAAAAGTTTTTGTGACACTTAATAAAGAGGAAAATAGATACTTATTCTTTGTCTCAACTTCTACATAATCAAAAGATACGTACGTTAAATATTGCCGCTAGTATATTTATAATTGATTTTTTATTTTTAATAAAGAAAAGGAAATTTTCCCGAAACGTCTACGCTTTTAAATTTAAAGGAGGTTTTGAATTAATTAAATTGGTTTCGAATTAAAAAACCATTATTCCTCAACATTATTTTCAAATACTTATGATAGAAATACCTTTACTTTTTTATGTCTGAACTGTAAGTAAGTTTTGATGTAAGTTGATGCTGATGAATTGATTTCAAATAATTGTATAGTTCGTTTTCTGCGTTAGTAAGAGAATACTTTTTTTCAAGAACTCTTCATTGAAGAAATCTTTTCCGTTTACGCAGGAGTTAAAACAGGAAAGCAATATTGCCAATCCTTATTTTATTTCATTTTGAGAAGATACTCCTGTGCGAAAGATAATCCAGTTCCTGTATTCAAAAATTAAATTACGCTTCGTATGAACTAACTTATTTCTTGGTATTAAGTGTTAAAAGACTTTTCCCACAGATAGTTATCTCTCGCTAACGCAACCAATAAAGAAAACGTATGTGCTGAGCAAAATAAATAAATGAGAAAACAAATAAAATAAAGCACAATGAAAGAAATATAAAACCAGGGGCAAAGTTTCTAAAGACGTTTTGTTGTTCTCGCATCGTTATTCGTAAATGAAACTTGATATACACATTTCTCCCTTTTCAAACGGGAAGGGAAAAAATCACAGCAAACATTCTTCTCCAGAGCATCATCCTCTAGTTTTCCCTAAGGGATAGGATTTTATCCCTACACTAACGCACCTGCCTTTCTAAAGGCAGGCTAAAGTCGCAGCCAAAAGCCATGGGAAACCTGCTGACTCTTTAGAGGGGGAGGGGAGAGGAGGCTTAAAAAGGGGTGCACTCCCTTCTGCTACTAATGCTGAAAGCTTAATGGGTCTAATCGAACTGTAGGTACGGAGGGAGAAGTCCTCCCCTTATAGATTTCAAGTTCTCAGAGCAGAGTTTATCTATATTTTTCTGAATGTAACGTTTTTTTCTTTTTTTTCTGGAGAAGAGGAAGGGGGGGGGATTCTTTTATGTGTTAGGGGTATTAAAAGATATTTTTCTGAAGTTTCTGTCGTTGTTCGAGTTAGGTTTAAAGATTAATGTCTCCGGAATTGGTTATCTGAAAGATGTTTCTTATTTTTTAAAAAAATGAGAAAAATTTTCACTGCCACTCAAATATCAATAAAGAGTGAAAGTCTTGGAATTAATAAATTTGGTATTATTCTGAAGAATATGTTCAAAATAGTTTTATAGTTCCTTTTTTGTGTTGGTATAAGAATACTTTTTTACTGAAACTCCTTTTTCTCTTTTTTAAGGAAATCATTTCTGTTTACTTAAGAGCTAGATGATTACTGTCTCCAATCAAAAGCGTGTTTGAAAACAAATATCAACGTAATCAAGTGAAAACGTATTAAAGAAATTATTCCCAATAATAAATTGTTCGTCACTTGCGTTCGTGATTTTTCAAGCAATTGAACAAGAAGTTGTAACTGCAATTATAAACAAATGTTATAAAGGGGAAAAAACCTACAAAAATTACAATCATTCTATTATGCAAATTTGTTTGAATCTTAGAGCAGGAAATAGTAAGAGGAGCAAGCCCAATAATTGGATTAGTAAAAGCGGAGGCAAAGACGCCAAGTCACGTGACGCAGCAACGACGAATGGTTGACACGTTTTGCTTGAAATTAACGAACGAAACCTGATTTCTTCCAATGCTTTCTTTGAAAATTCACTGCATGACTTGGGTTCTTTGCTTCACGGATGAAAGTCTTCACTCCCTTCATTTCATCTTTTCTTGATGGTTCGAACCAGTTCTTCGGGTGAATTCTGCTTCACACATTTTCCAAGTTGATGGAGATTCCCGTTTTTGTTACCAAGGAGTTCCTAGCTCACTCGGTGATTTAGAATGAGTGATTCGAACTTAGAGCCCCTGGGGGGTGATACTTCGATCTGCTTATTTTTTTTGAGTGACCAAAAATAACCCAGGATTCGGACAATTAGTGGTCACAAATGGGGTAAACATGGTTCACCCCTTTTTTTTTTTTAAAGTAATCCGCGTCAAAAGTAATTGAATGTTCTAAATTATCATTTCTTTGCCCACAAAGATATTTTTTAATGTTACAAAGCGTCATGTTTAAGAAATTACACATTATAATTGAAATAATTTGATGTTACTCTTATAATTCGAATGCAATTAATTTTTGCTCTTCGCTCAAAGTTCACAAATCCACGAAGAAATTTTGTATGCGGCTTTCATATTACTCTCAACGACAAGTTTTTTTGTTTTTTTTTGTGATAACTAAGTAGTAATAAAATATGCTCTTGTTTCAAATTACTTCGAAAAAGGTCTCGCTTGGAGAAGGAAAAATTTCCGACACCTTGTTCCAGAAATTTCACTTCTCTTTTGCCCCAGTCCAAAATTAAAGTTTCTTTTCCATTGCAGAATCGGTAGCAATTCATATACTCAGCAAAATATTTCTGATGCTCAAGTACTGAATGAATTCTGTGTAGCACAATCTCTAAACACAGGGGTTCTCAAACTGGGTGCCGCGGCAACGCCCTGGGGTGCCATAGGAAGAGGCGAGGGGTGCCGCGATGTGTCCGTAGAGTATATGTTATGTGGGTGATGGCCAAATAAGGTCGTATAGACCAATAAGGCCTTCCCCCACATTTTTGATGTGGCATAGCAAAAATTCGCTGTATTGTGACTTCATCTTCAGCAGAAAGTCGAACTGCTAGCTGATAAAGCGTTATCAGCAAGCAGTTTAAGTTTTTCTTCTACATAATTCACTGTAGGCTACTAGTGTTAAAAAAAAAAGCTGTTTATGGTTCTAGTAGCCTAATTTGTGTTTGGGAATTCACAAAGGTAAATGTCGCTGGGTACCGTCATTTTTCTCCCCTGTGGTTTGATAACCAAGGAAAGTGTATCGTTAACGGTTAAAGCCGTGCTTACTGCTTAGCCTTCTTAGACTCAGTGTTCTTATAATATAACACTGGAGCATCGGGTTGACGGCATGATCTTGTGCCGCATATGCTGCAAGTATTGTTTCCATAATCATAAATAAAAAAATTAAAAAAAAAAACAGAAAATGAATTTTTATTTGTTCCAAATATGACGATTGATCTTCTCCTTTCCATGTAAGGCCCTTATATATATACGAGCCGACGCATCAGCTTAAGATCAGCCTTTTTGGATCGGAGCGCGTGTTTGAGTGGTTGTCTTTTCTGACGAGTTATCGCGTTTGGTGATTGTTTACTGTGAGTAATTATTAGCGGCATGTGAATTGTTTATTCAATAAAATATTATTTTCGGCATATTTGGTGAAATCCGAAACTTTGCTGTGGTAACTCTAGCAGTGAAACAATGAAAAATCCGATCCAAAATGGCTAAACTTAAGCTGATGCGTCGGCCTATCTATATAGCGGCTCTATTTCCATGGTAGTAAACATGAAATTTCCAGTAATATTTTTGAATTTACCTAGTGCAGTTTGTTATATATGGATATTAAAAGCTCTTTCAATTCGTTTTAGTTTGATAGCATTTTTTTAGTGTTTTTGTCTTCAACTTTGCATGAAGTAATCTTTCTCCTGAGTCTTCCCATGTTCCTAAAATTACTAAATCACTTTTATTTCCTAAAACTGAGGAGAAACACTATTGAAACTTGAATTTTCACTTGGTTTTATTTAATAATTCATCTGATGAATGGTCAAAAGCTGGAGCAATTCAATCATAAAAGAGAAATATTTTAGGTTTTACACCTCAGAGTAGCCATATTCGGTGCACTTACCTAAATAATAGAGGTGAATGGGTGCCGTGAAAAAATTCTAATTCTTCAAAGGGTGCCGCGAGTCGAAAAAGTTTGAGAACCCTTGTCCTAACATTTTCTAAGCAGGAATGTTTTTGCAATTGTTTTATTGCAAATCCTTCCGTGTTTCTCCTTGTCATAAACAATTCCAAAATAAGCTCATTATGCATTTGGGGGACCGTCTGTATCAGCTTTATATGCTTTTATTTATTTTAATTATTTATTTATTTATTTATTTATTTATAACTATTATTATTATTATTATTATTATTAGTATTGGTATTATTTTGCTAACGAGGTTTTTCTTGATAACTTTATTTTTCTGCTTTGGAATTTTCTTTTTATGCTTTCCATTTGATTTCTCTTCTGCTTCTTTTTATCCTGTACTTACAAGATACAAGAGAGTTCAACTCGTTATAACTATACAGAATTTGTAACTATTTGTCTTCGTATTTGATACTCGAGGGATTTGCGTTAATTTGTTTCGTATTTTGGTACTTGATGTGTGCCCTAATTGCATGCTGACATAGATTATCTTCAAAACAGGACTTGATTTGCAACCCATACTTCAGCAGCAATTTGAGATGCTCTATCGTCTAACGTTGCGCACGGTGCATTAAAGTTTCTTTTTGAGAAAGAGTTCGGCGAAGAAAATAAATATTAAAGTTAAAACTTATGTCACTTACATAGAAAAGAATACTAAAAGCAACTAAAACATCAGAAAATATACTGACCAAGAAGATTTACCCCAGTAAACTGGGGTATAAATCAGTATACTTTTAGCCCATTGTTTTTTTTAAAACAAAAAGAAATATATGCAAGTGTGAAAAGTTTGGACCATTTGCTATTAAAAAACAGCACCAACAAAATTGCTTTTTTAAAAGTGTTTCGCTGACATGAATTACTTCAAACCGAACTAAAAGTAATCTGAAAATATCCATCACTGTGAGTTGCTTATGTTTAATTTATTATTTATTTCTTATACAGACTGAAAATAATTTTACTTCACACACATGTTTGCATTGCAAAGAAAATCCCAACAGAGAGGCCATAGATGTACAAACATCTCGAAAATAAATGGTTGATGAGTCACTGTAAATCCGTAGCCAAAAGAATGTTACTAAAAATACACTGCAAATATCCCATAAGACACTCGATTAGGCAGAGTTGTCATCCAAGATCTGTCAGTGCGGTCATCAGTTGCGTGATATCTATCGACGGAGCCTCACGATAGTAATAATCCACTGGGGGAGGGTGATTGGATTGATCAAGTTAAGCCGCTAGGAAACAAGATTGAATTGACAAAAATAAGCCCTTGGGTAACAAGATTGAATCGATACAGTTAAGCTCAGCAAAAGCTTGATGTACCGATTGTAGGCGAAAGTGATTTTTTTTTCCTGGAATAACGTATAAAGTTTTGAATTTCGAACTAAAATAACCATTAAGTATACAATATTTGTTTCATGAAATTGTTCTGACTTTTCGGAATTTTAACGCATTAATTTTTTTAACGAATAAAAATTTACTACTTTAACAGTTGGGTACATTTACTCCCAATTTATCGATGTTTTAGGATTGTACTATAGTTAAATTATTTGTTGTTTTTAAAATAAAGCCCAATGCTTCCAAATGTTCATTTTTTTAAAACCATAACTGCTTTTAAATATGATTTAAAATGTATTTTTCTCGTGACTGAAACACGAAATAATAAGCAAAATATTTTTTTTTCTTAATCGGACAGTTAAAAGTTTAAATTGTGCTTTATGATGAACATCATTAGTTATACTAGCCTGCAGATATAAACTTTTTTACTGCTCTAAGTATTTAGAATGTTTTTATATAATGTTGATGTGCTGAATCCAGATTTTCAAACCGTTTAATTTTATTACGTCTATTTTCTTGCACATTATTTTGTATGTATAGTATATTTACCAGAATTTCAGTACAAATGCATTCCTAAGCCATTTTTAAAAGAAGAAAAAAGCAATACTTAATGTTTACAAATTGCAGAATTTAGTTACATAATTACTCTTTGGATATACAGAAATTACTCTGTGGGGAAAATGAAATGAGTTCAAAGTGGAGTGAAAATAATTCGATACAAAAGAAAAAGTCTATTTTCGATCATTTGTTTTGACGACCGAGCAAATAATTATTAATTTTTGAAACCACTTTATAGAGTAAAGTAACATTTTAAGAATAATTTTTGAAATTTTCATTAGTTTTTAGGAAGAAATGAGCCATTGACAGCGACTTTCCACGGACGGTTAAGGACAAAAAAAAAAAAAAAAAAAACATTTTATTGCAGTGACCCTCATAACCAATCACTCGATTGTCTGAAAACAAAAAAAAAAAATGATTTTATTTGTTAACAAGTTTCCTCAGGAAACAATGTCGATTACTTTATTTGTATTTTTTAAATTTAACGTAATTTTAAAATAGCAACCTTTTGAATTTTTTTATGAAAAACCGGTATTTTGACTTTTAAGTTCTGTGAAAAATTGAAAAATCAATTAAATTAAACGAAATTGACTTTGTTACCTGCAGAAACATACAGGTAGTTATCAAAATAATGGAAACAACCTGTTACAAATGTGTTGGGAATCGCTACTCTGCCATAAATGTTCAGTTGATAAAGGTGGCTTCTGACTCTAATCATTCACACTGGTGAATAAAGTTGATGATTGAGTTCCATGGTTATTTTTGCTGATATTGTTCGCTTTTTAGACATTACAATACTCTTCAATACCGTCGGTTTCTTTCACTAAGCTTCTCTTTCCGTCCACTATTTTGCTTTGCCGAGCTTGTCTTACCGCGCTGCGTGTATGCTGTCATGACTTTAGAAACTGTACCTCTAAAAACACCAAAAAGTTGAGATGTTCCAGTTACACTTGCTTCAGCTGGATGTGCTTCAACCATTTGGCCTCTTTTAAAATTCGAGAGGTCTGATATTTCACGCGTTTGATAAAAATCCAAGATTTCCAGTACTTCAGTTAATCCGCCATATACTACCAGAATATGTACATTGCTAAAAAAAAAAAAAAACAGATGTCTAGTTTTATTTTTTATTACGTACGAAACACATTCAAAAATGTCACTTTTATTCACAGGTGTTTCCATTATTTTGATGACTACCTGTACATACCAAAAAAAATCATTTTTTTTTTCGATTTCAGATGACCCAGTGATCAGTTAAAAGAGACACCGCAATGAAACTTTTTTCTTTCACACATCTTCGGAGTTATTCTAC
This sequence comes from Uloborus diversus, assembly GCF_026930045.1. Lineage (NCBI taxonomy): Eukaryota > Metazoa > Arthropoda > Arachnida > Araneae > Uloboridae > Uloborus > Uloborus diversus. The sequence goes on along the minus strand of NC_072737.1, from coordinate 107,834,769 downwards.
ATTTAGCATACTTTTAAATAAACCTTTCCTTTTATTGTCTTTAAAAATATTTGCAAAAATATTATATGATTTTAAAAATTTTGTCACAGTACTGTAATTGATGATTTATGGAAAATTCGAACATTCTGAAAAAAAAAAAAAAACTTTTCATTTTTGTATATATACGACTGGAGATTTATTGCATTTATTCATTTCATTTGCTCTGCTATCTAGCAGAAGCAGTTCAGAGAGTTTCTTTCGATTGAAGCATTATTTCCTGTATACAGCACACTGTCCACAAAACAAACAACCATCAAAAAATAACTTTTATGTTACGTTTACATAACCCATTCTATACAAGTGTTATGATCCAAGAAAAAATGATTTTTCTTGTCGATAAACTTTGGATTAAGCCGGAATTCAATTATCCTCAAAAGTAAAACAGTTTAACGATGCTTTACGCCTTTTCAGCTGTCTGAAAGACTTTTCCAGACGCCTTGCTCGAAAAAAAAAATTCTCTCTCCAACATAAATATTTGTCTTCATGATCTAAAATCAACTTTCATTAAGTATGAAGAGATCTTGAGTGCTTTATCGCGTCAAGTCTTTCGTAATAGTGGGTTTTCTTGTCTTTTATGTGTGCTGGTGTGTTGAAAGTTAGGTGACAAGTTCTTCAGTTTGATAAGCATGGCGTTGAACTGCTGTTATTAGTTTAAACCTGAGTAATTAAATGAGGAGATTTTAGGTTTTAGATTGAGCAGTACTTGAGGAATATGTAATGCAAAATTGCTTCACGATGATATTTTAGAAACGTTACGTCTTTTCATGCGATAAGAGTGAAATATCAACGACATTAATGCTAAGGAATCTCTCAGTTGGAGTGAAAACAGATATTGGATCTCTGGGAAGAAATTTAGTTCCTTCTAACCAAATATAAAAGATCTGATTTCTCAAACTCTTGCTTTTAAACGTTTCAGTCTAAGGATGCGCCTACAAGCAAATAGGCCGATTTCCGATTAATCGGCTGTTGGTTGGCCGATTAGTCGGCAAAACCGATTGATGACCATGATAATTATTTTTAACGCTACCAATTTATCCATTAGTTTTTCCTTTTTGAAATAAATAGTTCTCAGTTTATTTCTAAGAGTTGATTTATTTTTCTTCATTTTCCTAATTTTCCCAAACTAATTTCAAAGAGCTAATTCGTACTGAGCGAATTTTCATATTTTTGTTACTTAAGTTACATTATGTTAACTAGACATGAAACTTTTACAAAAAAACTGTTGGGTTCCTTCGAGTCAGAAGTCTAATTTAGGAACACTTTTATTTTAAATTTATTTTTTAACTATTAATAGCTATTTAATCCAAAACTTTTACTCTTTATGAAAATTATAAAGTTATCTATAAGCGCTATGCTAAAGGAGAAAAGTATCGACACATGAAAAATCTAACACTATTGTATTTATGTATATATATGCTCAAAATTAAAAAATTAAATAAAAAAAACATTACTTTAACCACCAGTTTGTAAAAAAAACATAATTATATTGATGAATTATATGCATCACAAAATATGCTATACTTAAGTTCGTTGAAAACTATTCATTATTGTTTTTAAATTTATTCATCGTAGTTTCTTTTTAAAAACATCATAAAGTAATTGTACTTAAAAAGAAGAAAAATTTCAATGCTTAATCGGAGGAATTTAATCGATTCCTAACAAAATGAAGTACTTAAGTTTTTCGCATTCCTACTTGAAAGTCCTGTAATTTATGTATAATAGTGTCATTTGAATATCAGCTGTGATGGTTAATTTTTAACATTTCATTCAGATTTGTACACTTTCAGCTCACTATACACTTTCCTTCAACATGTTATAGTAATGTTTGTCGAATATTATATTTATTTATTGTTAATAAATTTATTCATCATAGTTTCTTGTTGAAGGTATACTCCGAAAATATATGCATTTAAAAAATTTTTCTTTTTTTCGTTGATTGATCAAAAAAATTTTTGCCGATTTCAATAATCGGCAAAGTGGGTGATTATGGTCAATAAATCATCGCATTTCATTTTAAACATTTCTTACGTATAAAAAAAAATCCATTAAATTTAAACTCGGTCACAAAAACTCTCCGTTGGTGTTTGAACTTTTCTAGATTGCTAAGTTGCGCATTGGCAAGATTGCTAGTCCTTATTCTTATGGTATGAATATTTGCTGCGTATAATAGTAATTTATTTATTTGAAAAAATGATAAAATCTTGCGACTCATAAAATATTGTACTTTAATGGTTCTTTTTCCTTATTTACAAACTTTGCTCAAAATCTAACTTTATGGTGCTGTATATTTCGTGCACAACTTTTGTTGTTTTATAAAATCTTGATCTCATCCTTTAAATAAAATTTAGATTTAAATTTCATAAAAATAATTGAAATTTTAATGAATAATACCTTGAAATGTGCTAATACGACTACTCCTCTCACCCCCTTTATTTTACTCTTTACTGAAAAGTAAAGAGTAAAATAGTCAGTTCCTTTTAGAATTAAAAAAGTCAGTTCCTTTTAGAACTGAACGAGCTTACTTTCCCATGTATACTAGCATCTATTTTCTAGCATATGATTCATATTTTCGCCATTAATTAGAGTTGCATATATTTTGACACAAGAACTTAATGTTTTAAAACTGATTTCTGAAACAAATCATGTCTACTGGCATGATAACAAATATACTTTATGTATTGTTGATAATATATTGTTGATAACAAATATACCTGGAGACATTGAATTTAACAATGATTTGAATTGAACATTTTTCACAGAAAAATAAAACAGGGTTCGTACTCAATTTCAGAAATAAAATGTAGGAGTTTTGGAGGAGTTTTGAAGGAATAAAATGAGATTTTGAAGGAGTACTACTATTGGGCTATCCTTGTTGCCCAATTGATGTTGCACTTTTTTTTTTTCAATATTTTCGACTCTCTTCCCCTTTGTCACCAAGTGTCACACTTCACCTTACTACTCCATTTGTCACATGTTATATTATTATAATTTCTGTGTGATGTCACTTTTTGTCACCATCTCTCTTCCCCTTGTCACAATTTCATGAATCCGTCTCCCTCTCAAGTCACAGGCCCGACGAGAGGTCATGTCAGTCTAGTCGGAAACTAGGGGCTGGCGACAGTGACGCAAAAAAAAAGGAAGAAAAGAAACGAAGAAAGAAAAAAAAAGAATAAAGAAAAAGGGGGTGGGAGACTCCGAATAAGAGAAAATAAAAAAAATTAAGTGAAATTTACTCTTTTGCTATTTATTTTTATGGCACTTAAAATAGAGTTAATTGTTTTCTAGTAAGCAGTTCTGATTTTTTTTCTTTTTTACCCCATTTTTTCCCCTTTTCTTTTCTCCCCCTTTTCTTCTTTTACCCCCTTTTTTCATCTTTTCCCCTTTTATTTTCTTTTTTTTGGGGGGGGAGGGGGAGGACGGAAAAGGCCCAGTGACATAACTAACAAGGGGCTCTCTGCTGCCCTGTTAAGGCATGACATCATTTGTGGATGTGGATGACCTTTTTTCCAATATCATAACTGCGATTTACTAAACAATTGCTTTTTTTAACACAATCACTAAATAGAGTACATTTGAAAAATACTTATAAATTATTAAATAATAATTAGACAAACTGACTTTTGCTGCTGAGAGTTTGGTGGAGGGAAAAGCAACAATCATAAAACTTGAAAAAATAACCAAGCACCATTTAAGCATGTTTTACTGCACTTATGAAATGTCTTAGTCACCTAATAATATTTTCACCTTCAACTTCTATGATCAATTTGTAATTCACATTTTTTGAAGAATATAAATATACGAAATTACTATATCAAAATCGTCCTTATACCTTTGCCTTTGTGACGATGCTAAGTTGTCGATCGAAGTTATTGTCAGAGAAGAAAATTTTGTAATTTTGAACTAAAAAAGAAGGATTTTTGAAGGAGTTAAAACCAAAATGAAGGAGTATGAAGGGCCCTTCAAAAAAATTCCTGAATGAAGGAGTATTGGAAGAGTTTTGAAGGAGCGTACGAAGGTGTAAAATCGCTTGCAGTTATCTTTCGAGTAAAACATAAAGTGTTTCTACTTTCAATTCATTTTTCCAGTCGCCAAAAAATAAAATACTTTAGTTGAAACTGAGAATGAAAATTATAAAAAAATCTTCTCAGAAATCTTAACAAAAAAAAAAATCTTTTGTGATTTGAAATACCTTCATTTTGATTCATTCAGTCAACTTCTTACTTTCATCAATGTTAAGCCTTCAAGAAATGGGATTGTAATTTTTATTTATAAATTTTAAAAAATAATGATAATAAGAATTTTTTCAGAACCTGCACAATGATCTCAATTTTCGGGTACTAAATAAGTAGTTTTTACTGTAATGGGTCTTTAAATGCAAAAACTAAATTATCCCGTTGACGTTAATGCTTTTTTGTTCTTTTCCTCTTTTTTTTTAGCAGTTAAAAATTGAACGGAAACTTGCTCGAATCAGAAAGAGATATGGAAATGAAATGTTGTCCACGATCCTTAGAACAAAAAAAAAATGTTCGAGCGTTACCATTCTCTTATTTTTTTTTTTTTTTTTTGTAAATGCTAATGTTAAAATTTTTCTTTGAACTGTTCAAAATTGAACGGAAACAGACTCAAATAGAAAAATAAATAAATACGAGAACGCGGTGTCCTCACCGAGATCTTTCGGAAAAAAAGGCACTTGCTCGAGCAAACATTACTGGGGATAAGGAGAGGAAGACATTTTTCTTATCTCAAAGCCCTTTTTTGTTTTTCAATATTTAATATGACTATTGAATTCATGTGTTTTGAGTTATCTTTGTTTTAGCGGTTTATAATATAGCAATTGACTCCAGAAAAATTACAGGGTTGTCAAACTTGCATTTCCCAACTCAGAGGACCGTATAGGGCGCCATATGAGTCATAACTAGGGAGTGCAATACCGGAGCAAAAACCGGTATTTGGTATTTTTTAAAACGTGATATCGAAATACCGGTATTAGAAATTTCTTAAAAATTATAGGAAACATTTTCTTTCGTTGAAATATTTCATAACTTTGAGCAAAAATTATGAAATGCGCCGTATATGTGTATTATTTATGAAAACATATGATCAAATATAAAATCAAGGAACAAATCTCGTAATGCAAAATTTTTGAAAATAGAAACATAAAGCATCTTTAACGTTGTCCCTAAATCTGGAGCTCATTGTAGTGCAAAACTTTCCTGCAGTCGAAGAAACTCTTTCTGAATTCCCGCAGGTTGGTAGTACTGTCAACAATGCGTGATACACATCCTGCAATTACCTCGAAGTCTTTCATCTTCAAATAATTCAGTGTCTTGCGTATTATTTTTGGATAAATTGGTTTGTGTGTGTCTTTCTTTTGTATTGCGTGTATTATTATTATTATTATTATTATTATTATTATTATTATTATTTGAATTTATAGCTAGTTGCAACTCCTCTTCGAGACACCATACTTTTCCGATATTAACATCATCTGCAATGTCTTCCTCTTGACCAAGATAGGTATGTGTTAACAGACCACACGGAAATGTTTGATAAACATAACTAAATTTGAGCTTGTTAGTTTATTTTATTGGTTTCTCTTTTCGTTTCAAAATTCTTTAAAATTATAATTATGTAAACATTTGAAAATCTTTTCCAGTTGGTTATGCCTTACCTCTTTACAAATTTTTATGGTACTATATAATTTCTAAATATTATCTTGCCATGTATAAAGAGCTAAAGAGCGATGCAGGAGAACAAACCAATACCGGTGACAGCAAATTGCCATTTGTTATATGCTAACAGGAAAAAGTTATTGTCGAAATTCAGTGCAGTTGAGAGGAAAAAAAAGAAAAAAACACATAAAGTATTACTGCCATGGATGATTAGAATAAATTATTCTTAGCATAAATTCATTCAAAATTACACTTTATTCTAAGGGAAATTAATTTAAGGAATTTTAAAAGAAAGTGAGTGAAGTAGTGAAAATATCATTTTGCCATCTTTCTGCTACTGTTATTTATGATATTCTATTAGTTCATGTTTTTTAAGCAAAACACTTACATAAGTAAGTTGATTTTAGTATGTACTATATCATGAATGTGAAGAAATATACATTTAAAATAAACTTAGATATCTAATAAGTTAAATTGAAAACTCTTTTTTTTAAACTGTTTATTTTTTTTTCAACTAATACCGAAATTACCGATATTTTAACACAACAAATACCGGTACTTCAAAATTGCAAAATACCTCGAAGTACTGGTATTGAAATAACTAGTCATAATGATGTGAAATTTGACCTAAAGATACTTCAAACCACGTGCTCTCCATTTATCGAGTAAACGAATAGTACGAAAAGGTGCCGACAGGTGACTCTAGCACGCGAAAAAGAAAATGCTCCACGTCACTGAACCACTGAAAGCGTTTGTCAACCCGAAATTTCACGAACGTAACATATTGCAGCGTCTATATCGTGTGTGGTGAACCTCCCTCCTATTCATTCTGGCGTCAAACAGGTGTTCCGTCAAACTTTCTCCAGCGAACGGAAAATTAGTAGAGTTTTTATTTTATCTACCCTAATTAGTTTCTTGTTTTCAGCCCTTGCGCTTTTTGACTAAAGGAATTCATTAAGTGTTAGGTTAAGCAAGGAAATTCCCCCCCCCCCCAACCCGCCACATTATCGCATCTGAAAGGGAAGTTTGTGAATGAATCAGCGAGCTCATGAAATGAGAAAATTTTATTGCATACGACTGCGTATCAAATAATTTTCGGTTCCAAACGATTGTGTAGACAATGTGTAGAAACACAGGACTCAGAAATTATGTAAAAATGTTTTTTTTTTTTTTTTTTTTTTTTTTTTTTTTTTTTTTGCGGGCGCGCGTTAGTTTTACTTTTTGTCTATTTGTTCTACTAATGCTTTAGACAAGACGTTTCAAGCGCGTGGTGTATCTATCGTTCAAATTTTATGTCATTTTGACCTATAGAACTTTCTGTACGGTTTTCTGAACAGAGGAAGTTTATTTTTGACAATCAGGTAATTTTTTTTTCTTTTTTGGAAACTACTGTACGATTATACCATTCAAACTCTGACATGATAAGTTTCGTGATGCTTCGGCTGTAAGAAATTTTTCTTTCTGGAAAAATAACCAAGGCAGTCAAGGAGCTTCATTTTTCATCAAAATTACTTCAAAATAAAGAGCGAAGTGGTCAAAAGAAAACTGTGTTTAGAGGTGTTTAACTTCGGTAGCCAAGTACATTTTAACTTTTAGGAGGGAAAGGGGAGGATTCAACTCAGAAAATTTTTGTTTAGAAATTTTTTAATAATTTGTATTAGTGTTCTGACGTTTCTCAACCAGAATAACTACCAAAGTCAATATTCCCGCTGTTTTAGTTTCCCTCAAATGGTCCATAAACAAGTTAGATTCAAAAAAGGAACTCGAGTTGGGTCATTTCCTGCGCGTCAAACACAAGTGAAACAGACTGGCACGGAAAAGGAGGCGCGGGGGAGTTCATTCATGGGGGCGTCCGTTGAATGAGACGATCGATGCCGCCCATTGATTGGTGGACTCGAGGAAACAGCTGGCGCGGCGCCCCTCTCTCTCCACCCACGTGCCGTCAATGGAACCACGCCCCCTCCGCCCCATTGATGAAAAGGCTCCGCCGCATCCCGATGCGTCACCGGATGCCGCAGCCATTTCGTTCCAACCCCTTCCAGTCGTTCCCAAATATCTGCAAAATCATTCCGCTGCTGCCTTTTTACACCCCCTGCACCTCTGAGGGAAAAATTCGATCTATTTATCTCGGAATTTCCAGTGACAAATTTTTTCGCGGAATGAAATTCTCCTTCCATTACGAAACGCGTGCCGGGAATAGGCTGGGGCCCCAGAAGACGTGTTACGTGATATGGGAGCTGATAGGTGTGCTGTGAAGTTACTTCATTGACGGGCAGTGGGTGAAGAGTCGTGTTTACATGTGCAGGAGTTTTTGTAACTTTAAAAAAATAAATCGAATGACTTTTCTTTTTTAAATGTTTAAAATGTGTTATCGAAGTTGTTTTGTAAAACTTCTCAGGTCCTGTAAATATATGCTGTTATTGAAGGTGATATTACGTCATTTAAGTCTCTTAACTGAACCCAGGGTACCAAATACCTATAGTACGTAATTCTGTAAATATGTTTTTTCCTTGATATTTCTATTTCTGCCAAGAAAACTACAACTTAAGAAGGTGAAAGGGTAATTCGGGTACTAAATACTTATCGTACGTAATTCTGTAAATATGTTTTTCCCTTTATATTACTACTTCTGCCAAATAAACTACAACTTCAGAAGGTGAAAGGATAATTCGGGTACTAAATACTTCTCGTGCGTAATTCTGTAAATATGTTTTTTCCTTGATATTACTACATCTGCTAAGAAAACTACAACTTAAGAAGGTGAAAGGATAATTCAAGTGACACGTTCCACTTCAGTTATAGACGGAATAGTGGGTATTATTAATAAATTCACCTATTATTTAGCTCTATTTACTCAAGCACTTGGAACGACAGTAGTGCTTCTATAAATACGTTTTCCCTCGATATTACTAGACTTCTAATAAGACTTCTGCTAAGACTCCACTTAAGAAGGTGCAAGGACAGCTCAAGTAATACATTTCACTTCAGTTATAGACGGACTTGTTGCAGATTGCAGGAATTAAAACTTCACCTATTATTAAGTTCCACTTCCTCAAGCACTTAGAATGACATTAGTGCTTCTGTAAACGTCTTTTCCTTGATAATACTATTTCAACTTTAAAAAAAGAAAAAACTACAACCTAAGAATGCGAAAGGATGACTAAAGTGACACATTCCACTTCAGTTGTTTCTCGAGCACTTGTAACGGCAGTAGTGCTTTCGTAAGTATGTTTCTCCCTCGATAATACTACTTCTGCCTATAGAACTACAATTTAAGAATGTAAAAGAATAACTAAAGTGACACATTCCACTTCAGTTATCAACGAAATTGTTGGAATTGATAAATTCACCTATTATTTAGCTCTATTTCCTCAAGCACTTGGAATGAGATTAGTGTTTCTGTAAATAGGTTTCTTCCTTGTTAAAAAATGCTATTGTGCTAAGAAAACTACAACATAAGAAAGCAAAAGGACATCCGAAGTGACACATTCCCACTTTGGTTATCTACGGAATTGTTGCAGATTGTGGGAATTAAACGATTCACCAATCATTTAGTTCCATTTCCTCAAGCACTTGGAGTGCTTCTGTAAATATGTTTTTCGCTTAATAATGATATTTCTGCTATGAAAATTACAACCTAAGAATGTGAAAGGATACCTTAAAGTGACACATTCCAATTCAGTTACCCACGGAGTTGTTGTGGATCGTTGGACTAAAAAATTCGCTTATTATTTAGTTTCATTTCCTTAAGCACTTAGAATGACAGCAGTGATTTTGTAAATAGGATTTTCCTTTATAATAATACTTCTTCTAGGAAAACTATAACCTCAAAATATGAAAGGATAGCAAAAGTGATACGACATTCCACTTCAGTAATCAACGAAAATGTCGGGATTAATAAATTCACCTACAGTTTAGCTCCATTTCCTCAAGCACTTGGAAAAACATTAGTGCTTATGTAAATAGGTTTTTCCCTTGCTAATAGTGCTTCTGCTAAGAAAACTATAACTTAAGAATATAAAAGGATAACTCAAATGACACGTTCCACTTCAGTTATACACGGAATTGTGATGGATCGTGGAATCATAAAAATGCACCGGTTTATTTGATCTCTTCATTTAATTTGGAACTCAGAATGATAATATTGCTTTTAGGCGAATCCATGGTAACGGACGTATCAATTGGTGTGCAAAACGCCCTGCAAAACCCCCAAATATGTTATATCTTTTCTCATTAAAAATGAACTGCTCTTCTGTAAATATGTTTTTTCCTTGATAATACAACTTCTGCCGTGAAAACTGCAACAAGACTATGTGAAATGATAGCTAAAATTAAATACACTTTCACTGCTGGAGCTGCTACGGAGCAAAATAAATGCTTCCTAACTTGTCCTTTGTTATACAGTTTAGCATGCATTGTTAAATTAAGGTGTAACAAGTTCCATACAGAACTACGTTCGCGTAAACCAACATCGACTTTCTAGCATGCAATTAATATTCTCTTATTTGGCTAAGAGTGCAAATTAATTATGTCAAACACAACTTTTTGAAATTTTAAGCTGGTTTCTAAAAACAAAATGTGCCCCTCTCATCTGATAAAAAAGATATGTAAAAAAAATTAACCGAACAAAAAGTACTTGCATCTTTTAAATGGTGCAGCTAATAGATTTTTCAATAAAAAAATTATATAATCGTTTTTTAAAAATAAAAAAAAAGGGCAAAAATTAAAAGTATGTCAAAATAAATACATTTTATAAACAAATGAAATCGTTTGTTTCTCTTTATTTTGGGTTACAATAAAGCGCTTAGGGTTTTATTTCTCTCCGTTGCCGAAAATTTAAAACAAAATGCACTGAATTCCTCCGATGACATTTTATCCAAAAGCTGACACTTATTTGCATTTCAAAAGGTGTTCCTTGTAACACCGAAACGAGTGTTTGCAATAATTTACAATTTTTGTGCATCAAAATGTTGGTAACTCATTCATTTAATTTTTAAGCACAAAGATATTAACTCGTTATTATCGTTAAATAAATAGTAACTTAAAAAAAATTCTCAAAAAATTAAATCGTTTGCGCAGCTCTTCCTTTCTGTAAAAAAATAAAACACTCCAAGTTTCATTTTATTTCTCATTGCTAAAAAGGAAATCAATAAATTATGACTTCAGATTGAAATTAAAAGCAAATAACTTTAACAAACACATTATTTCACAGTAAAAACCAGGGTTACAGAGTCTGTCTTGAAGTTGCGGAGGCGGAGCTGAACACGGAAAGGGAAACGAGTAGGAGTCGGAAGCAGAAGACTTTACAATTCCATGATTCGGAATTGGACATTTTCCTTCCGAGTCCACTTCTGCAAAATCTGCTGAGTCGGAATCTGAGATGTGGAGTTGGAGTTGAAATAGTTTTGAAATACAAGGGTCGGAGTGTAAAGGCCCTTAAATTCTAGGAGTCGAAGTCGGGAAGTTGTCATTTTCCCATCGATTCCACAGTCCTGGTAAGAAAATGTGTGCTTTGAATTTATTTCATTTTGATTCAGCCATCTTTATTTCTGACTTGCGTTTATGTTTTTAAGTTTACGAAATATAGTATTTTAATTTTTATTGAAAACGTTTTTCTACTTCTCGAAACCAGAAATTGAGAATATATTTCGAATCTACTAATTTTTTGTTTCAATTTTTTGATGCCAGATTTTTTTTTTTTTTTTTTTTTTTTGCGTTGTCAGTAATGTAATTTTTTTAATTATTTAAAAGATACCCTTAAAATAGATGACTCAAAAAAATATGTTCTTCACCAAGAGCTTTTTTCAACGAAATTTGCTTGAAGAAAATCCGCTTTTAAGCTCGGGATCTATAATGACCTTAAATTTTCCCAAAAGCTCGAATTTTAAAGTTTTTTGAACTGCTTTATCCTGAAAGAAACATTGTTCAAATCTAAAAGATTATTTTTATACATGTACTTCATCAAGAGTTGTTTCCAACAAAGTTTGTTTGAGGAAAATCCGCCTTTAAGTTTCGGGATCGAAATTGACTTTCAGTTCAGCCGTAGGTGCTAATGTTAAGGGTTTTTGAACTGTTCAAAACTGAACGAAAAATTTTCAAATCAAAAAGATTTTTTTCACACATTTTCTTCTTTAAGAAAAGTTTCTAACAAAGCGTAAACTGGTGTGCAAAAATTAAGGACGAGACGGTTTTTTCAATATAACTTTGTACAAAAGCTTTCCAAATCAACACATTTAATACCGTAAGATCCCCAATACGTAAGGAAATGTGTAATGTAAGCAACACTTACTAAAAGAGAAATCAGAGGGATAAAAAGTAGCTTTATTGAAAACGTAGCATGGAGCGCAATGCGACTGAAGGCCGAAACATCCCTGTGATGAGTGTCCAGCAAGAAACATCCGGTCTTTCGTAAGGGATATGATCTCCCCCGACTGCTAGGCAGGTTTCACAGCGTCTGCCCATGCTGAGAATGAGGGTGTCAATGAGATAGTTGTTGAGGCGTTGCTGCCATTCGTCTTGCAGCGCCAATCGAAACTCCCGAATCGTTACTGGTGGTAAGGTACCAGCTGCCAAGCGTCTGCCTAGAAAATCCCCTACATGCTCGATGGGATTGAGATCCGGAGATCGTGCCGGCCAATCCATACGTTCAATATCCTCAATCTCTAAGAGCTGTTCGGCAGCTATTGTGCGATGACATGGTGCATTGCCGTCCATGAAAAGGAACTGCGAACCCATAGCGCCTCTAAAAAGACGCAAATATGGAAGAAGAATCTCGTTACAATAACGGGTCCCGTTGACTGAACCTGCGTCGAAGATGTGAAGGTCTGCACGACTACCAAGCACGATGCCTCCCCAAACGACAACACCGCAACCTCCATTCCTGTCCCTTTCAATGATGTTCGAGAGATGATTGCGGCTTCGCCGCTCTCTCCAGATGAGTATGCGATGAGAATCGCTACTCAGACTGAATCTGCTCTCATCCGTAAAGAGTACTCGTCCCCATTCATTGTCTCTCCAACTTCGGTGTTCCCGGCACCAGAGAACGCCTTCTCCGATGGGCAGGCGTTAGAGGTACACACCGTATAGGGAGTCGTGCAAACAGACCACCACCGTGCAGTCTTCTGGCCACGGTAAAACGCAATATCGGTCGTCCAGTCGCCAGTGTCGTGTGTCTAGCGATTTCTCCCGCTGTCTGCCGCCTGTTTCTTCTGGCCTGTAAGACAATATACCGGTCATCTTCGGGTGTGGTTCCTCGTGGACGACCACTACTGAACCCCCGGATAGCTGTTCCTGTAGTTTGAAATTGTTTCCAAAGTCGTGAAACGATGCTGTGAGCAATTCCGAACTCTGCAGCCAGACTTGTCACACTACGGCCTTCCTCCAACTTCCCAATGATTCGACCTCGGGAGACATCTGTTAGACAACATCCAGATGTTGTCTAACAGATTCATTATTCGCCATTTCTCGCTGAGGCAGCAACTCGGTGTGATTTTAACTGCTATACGGCGTGCAATCTCTTTGCCAGAAATACTGATCTTACACCGACAACATGCTTTATACTACTCAGACACTCCCCCATTACGTCTGCCTGCATGTCTGCGCATGTGCTACCGTACATCACCTTACATAATCTCCTAATTGGTCTTTCTGTCCGCTCTGCCTCTTCGTTCAGTTGATATGCTAATTTTTCGACTTCGTCCTTAATTTTTGCACACCAGTGTATTTCACGTTCTGGATTGATTTTTACTTTAAATTTCCCCGTAGATGCTAATGTTAAGTTTAACTGTACAAAATTAAACGAAAACTTGTTCTGATCAAATAGTGCAATATTGGAATGAGGCGTCCTTGCCGAGATCGTTCGAAGAATAAAAAAAATTTCTAATTTGACTATTCACACAAAAGTTCTGGGGAAGGATACAAACAGGCAGACAGACCGACCAACAGACACAAATTTCCCCCATCTCAAAGCACTACTTTTTAATTCTTAACTGTTCGATGTACTTTCAATTATTCTATATATTTCTGATTTTTCCTTCGATATTTTTGAGATACTTAAGCCTTCTTTCATGCTTTTCTCTCACTCTCTCTCTTTTTCGGTGCATGTTTTGGTTGGATGATGTAAGATATTTTTTTAGAAGATCAATTTAGGAGTTCTTTCTTCTGTTCCGAAGTTTTTATAGCATCAACAGAGGTTGTAACGAGCAAACAGGATTTAGAATGGCCATTTAAGTTATCATTTCACCGACACATACTTGTGCTCTTGTTTTCTTGACGGAAATAGTATTGTAAAAGAGAAAACAAATTTACAGAGGCAGCAATGATTTCAAGTTTTGGAGAAAAAAGTACTAAGCAGATGCATTGTTCTAAAATACGTAATCTAAAATATGTAGACCTTTGCTCCTATAAATGCGTACTTAAAGTAACAAAGTAACTTTTAGCAGTGATCATATATAACTATTTACATTAAATATTCCTTCAAGACACATTTTTCTAAGAGTAGGACATGATTCCCACAAAAAAAAAAAAAAAAAAAACTCATAGTCGACCAAAACTTTCTGAACTATTGATCTAATTGTCATTGATTTGAAATTGTAACACTTTGTCCCATACCGTCTCTTATAGGAGGTAGGTATGGGACTCGTATGAATGAGAATGTGAGAAAGATTTCAAGAAGTTAAACTTAGCGAATATTGATTAATATTCCATATCTCTGTATACATCCTAAACATTGCCAATGTGATATGCTGTTACTATCTTTGTAGTGTGAGTTAACCTTTAAATCTTCTTTAACACTTTAACTGTACCGAATACATTAACTTTCTTTTGCGTCCATTCCTACTGCCTTTCAGTATGTTGTTATTTGATATAGTTTCTATTTTTGGATACATTTTCTTCCATTTTCGAGACTTTAACAAATAAAAAATATAAGTATCCTATTTAATTTAGATAAACAAAAGCCGATAATTATTTTTTTTCTCTTTGTTTCTCATTTAATTTTTTTTATTTATGTATGCAGTGCAGTCTCGACTAATTGAAAGAAAATGTTAGTATGGTTTTAGCTAGAAAGTGTTTTTTATGGGACACTATACAGAATGATTACAGAAAGTACTGTTCTTGAGCAAGTTTTCTAAAAAGAGCAAAGTTTTTTTTAATATCCGTTTTGGCTAACAGAAGACCTTTTTTTAAAAAATTGTTTTGCATTTTTGCATTGTATAACTTAGAGAACATAAAATATTATGCTTGGTAATGTATTTTAGGAGTTTAAAAATTATGAACTTGTTAGTTTATTGAAACACATTATAAATTAATTTTAATGATCAGACGGAAGATAAATTGATTTTTGAATTTATACAATTTAGTTTCTTGGAATCTGGAAAATAAGGAACGAAAATGTAACATTATTGTTTAGGGATGTATGGAGCATGTCAAATTCCTACACTGTAAAAAAAATCCGTAAAATTTACGGAAAAAAACTGTCAGCCAGGACGCCAGTTTTCTTCCGTTTATTTTACAGAAATCTTCCGTATTTTTATTATTTATTCAAGCTGATTTATTATTTTAAGAAGATTAAAAAATGAAACTATGCTTTCATAAATACATTTCAATATTTACTATACTACTACGAAATGCATGTATACAAAGGTACATTTCCGAATATGCCTCAGTAACAGATGACAAAAAAACATAATAATAAAATATTGATTAGGATGCAATGAAATGGAAGTTGCAAACGATTTAAGACTTACTCGCTTTAAATAAATATAAGATCAAAAACTCGAGCACGAGAACCAAAATCCCAAACACGCGGGCGAAATTTCGAAGATTCGAAGAAAAACAAAGTATTACCGGTTCCAGATTCAAAAAAACAGAGAAATCCTGTATTTTATTACGAACAGTTTTTTTCTGTAAAAAATACGGATAACTTCTTCAAAATTTACAGTTTTTTTTTACAGTGTACTACTGTAGAATGTTTTTTTTTTAATTCTTATCACAAAAGGCATGCGTAATGCAAGCTTAATTTGTTGTCTTAGAAATTTTACTTTTGATTTTATTATACATTTTTAAATATTTTTTGTTAACAAACAACATTAGAAAAAAAAATTAAGAATTCGGAATAACTTCTGAGCCATAAGAGAATTTTTTTATTCTTAAAGCAAATTATAATGCTGGTGGTGAATAAAATAGAATAAATCGAGTGTAACCTGGCACATCTTGTGAAAAAACTAGAAATAAATTCTCATGTTTAGTTTTTAGGACTTAAATTTCAAAAATATTACGGGTGAGAAAATTGGAACATTTGTCCTTGTAATCTAAGACAATCTACTGTTTTGGCTTTTGGACTTTAATTTCAAAAAATTCCTTGGGAGTACTCCTGATCCTCTCTCCCCCGCATCATTATAACGCGTCTAAAATTTCGTTTTTGGAACTTCAATTTCGAAAAACTCCGCTGGAAACGCTCCGAATCCAAACATTTTTCATATTATTTACAATGATGGCCTATAATTACGTGTTTGGAACCTCAAATTCAAAAATTTTCCGGGGAAAGTCGCCCCAACCCCCTTTCTTCCCTTAGCTTCAACAAAGATGGCCTAGAACTGACTACCAACCGGCACAACCTTGAGGGTCACGGATCTGGACGAAACTCTGAATTTAGGTTAATTCCCACTAAATATGAGCCCAAGTAAAGCGGTTTGACTGCATAGGTCCTAGTTCGACTGTAATGGGGGTCCAAAGTTTCTAATTTACCTCCATAATGCAATGGTTTTTCCTTTGAAAATAACCTTTTTTTTACACTTTTCTTGATTTTGCATGGCAGTATCACCCAATTGAATGCATTCACAATATAGAATAAATTCCTGCGTTGTACTAACTAGAGACGCAACAGATGTTAAGAAAGCAAATATTGTGCCAAAATTTCAAATTCCAAAGAAAAGGCTATAGCAGTTCCGGGTTCAAACCAGCAAAGTTACACCCTCCTAGCAGCCGAACTAAAGCCTATGTACTCAAACTATTTTTCCTGGGCTCATATCTAGTACAAATTGACCTGAATCAGGAAGTCTATCCAAATTCAAGATCCTCACAATTTTGCCATCTGAACTACACTGATTTGCATGACTCCAGAGTTGCAATAGTGTTTTTATAGGAATTTGAAACTTAGGAACGATATCTACCCTCCGACGACATTTGACGTCTCTTGTCAGAACAAAGGAGGGGGGGGGGATAGTGTGAATGCATTTAATTGACACATACGGCAATGCAAACCAAGAAAAGGTTAAAGAAAGTTTAATTTCAAAGGAAAAACCATTGCTTTTTCTGAAATTAAACGGCAACTTTAAACCTCTGTTGCAGCCGAACTCGGGCCTATGCAGTCAAACCGCTTTACCTGACTTCATATCTAGTGCGAACTGACCTAAATCCAGAATTTCGTCAGGATCTGTGACCCTCAAGTTCGTGCCGTTTTGTAGTGAACTTATTTGGGACGTATTATTTTTATTTCCAAAAAATTAGACATCATTCCTGATCCTTCTCCCTCCTACACTATCGCTGAAAATCGTCTGAAACCTCATTTTTAGGATGTCAATTTCAAGAAATTTCAAAGGCGGAACCTCTGAAAAGTCCCTGAACCTCTCCTCCACCGAATATCACCAGAGATCGTGTAAATTGCAACGTTAAAACTATAATTTCGAACCTTTTCCGGTGGAGAGGATATTTGCGAATGTTAGACTTACGACTGTAGATTCATATTGTTAATTCTCTTTCTCCACTTACATGACGCAATGGGGTTGCTTCCTTCAGTCAAAAGTACTACTTTCAGTCACTGAAATCGGTAGAATAAGCAAAAAAAAAAAACATGGAACTAGAAAATAATTTCATTTTCCCAACATTTATTTTTTAATTGATTTTTTAAATTTTCTGATTTTTTAAACAAGGCGTGGTCTTTATGACGTAACAATTGATGCGCTTTGACGCATTTTTCTACCGCGTTTCCACGTAATGGTAATCAAGAAGCGAATTAAATATTGCGCTCTACGCTTGCTATCAACCATATCGTTGCCAATACACGTGAGTAAAGATGTGAACTAAATATTGCGCTCTGTGATTGGCAACAGTGAATGTCATTTCATCATTTGTGATGTCGTCGGTAGAAGTGTTAACGATGAAAATGCACCGATTAAAGTATTTTTTTAAAATATTAAACCTAAACAAATTATTTAAAAAATGGTCCGATCCTATATTTTTAAGCATGCTCTTTCAGAAAAAAATACTTTTAAAATCTTGGAAACGACCCCATTATCTAAATTCGAATGCTCATATGCTAGTAAATGACACTCTCCTCCCCCCCCCTCTCCCTCCCCCCAAGCAAAAATCTGGATTATCTCTCTCTTGCTATATCCGTTTGAAAAAAATTGAATGTCTGCCAAATGCCCTCCTTCTAATTTTTTTGACCTCTCGACGGCCTTGTTAAAAGAAAACCTTATGAAAGTTGGAGACACTAAGACTATATAATATTTTTATGACCTTGGCTTCTCCAAAAACCAAATCCCGCATTAACCACTGCTAGGACGCAAAAATTTCGACAGTGTCGAAATGTATGTTTAACAATATGGACTATTTTGCTTTTATTACATATAGGGGGTCGCGGGAAGTTTAGTTGGTGAAAAAGGGGTCACGACGTGAAAAAGGTTGGGAACCACTGATCTAGAAAGAAGGTTGTAATTCAATATTTTAATAATGTACTTAACGTAATTCCATAAAAACTAATAAAATAAAGGCAGACCATTTTTCTTACCATTTAAAATATTTCAATTTACTTTTTTTCAATGAAAGAAAAGGATTTGGATTGCAAAAGTTAGTATGTTTTTGAAAAAGGTTTTTTAAAACAAATGAAGCAATCAAAGTGAATAAAAGACGTAGCCATGGTAATAAACAAAAGTTGAATGAAATGTACTTTCAAAACAGAAATTATCTTTAATTTTTTATTTTATTCTCGAGCTTAATTATTTAGAATATTATGGCTTGCTTAAGGTAAGCCTTGGAGTCTGCTTTTTTTCAACGATTCCTGTAGATCTCCGAATGCTCGTATAAACTTCGAACAAACTGCATCTGATGCAGAAAATTTCAATTTTTTAAATAACTTAAAATTTAAAAATGTGAATGAAATATTCCCCCTGTTAAACTACTCTGAAAAATATGCCTAAAATTGAAATAAAAAGAATAATATCGAATTTTTGAAAAATCGCTTCGAGCTGCACACCCTCATGCTGCCAATTAATTTTGTGCTAAATTTCATGAAATCGGTCGAACGGTCTAGGCGCTTTGCGTGTCACAGAGATACAATGTCCTTTCATTATGTACCTACTGTATTTTTTAAAACAAATGTCCAATTTGTTTATTTTGTAAAAGGTCAGTTATCTGAAATATTACACTTTTAATCGCATTCCTCGACTTATTATGTCTGGCAGCTCAAACAATGTGACTATTTAAAGCTTCAAACAAATCTCAAGACTAATCTTTTATCAAGCAAAATTGAAAGAGAAACAAGAATATTTAACACTTATCTATATAATGGTGCAAGCATTAAATGGATAAAGTAGCAACTTAAACTATTAAGCATTATATTACCGTCCGAAAACAAGGGCAAAAGGTAGAGCTACATACAATATGCCAACACCCCAGTTACCACATCCAGAGACTGCAGTTTCGTTCTTGTTATGGACTCATCAGTCTGTAAAAGTGAATAAACGTGCTGTAAGTAGATGTCTTCTCATTGAAGCTGAGAGCATCAAGAATCTGATAGCTAAAGTAAATTTAGCTCCCCAGCGAGAGAAACAAGGGCAAAATTGCAGTCTCTGGTAGTGATAATTCGGCTTTCGGTATATTGAGTGTAGCCATTTAAAGTATTCAAACTGCAATAAAGCAGTCAACACTGGATATAACCTTAAAGAAATTGCACCTAGTTTGTTATGAATTGAATAATTATAGTTACTTCAAATTGAAAAATGAATTATTTCATCTATATAAGATAATTTTCAATATCTAGTGTTCCCTTTTAAGGGCGTCGTAATGAGATACAGAATTACTGCTCAACACGACGTTCTTTCTTAATCTGTAAATATGTTTTCACCTTCGTAGTAGTACACGCGTTGAGAAAACAATAGCGCAACTCTTGTGATTTTTATGCATTGCATCAACTCAAGGTAGAACTTTAAAAAGTTATGAGTGAAACAAGCAAAAAGCAGGTGCTTTGTTTAATTAAAATCAATTTCATTACAAAGTAAGTTTTTGTTTTGAGCAATCACATTGCTCATTGTTCTCACTTGACTGTTTTTGAGGTCCTATCATTTTATTTTCCCGCCTGCACCCTCTGCAGCACCACCGTCGACCGCCTCACGATGCTCCTCTAGCGAAAACCTTCTCCAGATTGCGCCCATATCCTACACGCATACATACACACACGCATGCCTACACACACACACACACACATACCCACGTGCATGCCTACACACACACACACCCACACCCACACGCACATATCCACACACAAACATACACATATATACACATACACACACACACACACCCACACCCACACGCACATATCCACACACAAACATACACATATATACACATACACACACACACATGCCTGCACACAAGCAACACACAAGCCTGCAAAAAAACATATGATTGCGAAAAACATAATTTGAATTCAAGATGTCAAAATTCAAAAAAAAATTTTTTAATTTTTTTTATTTTATTTTTTACACAAAAAAACATTAATTCACATAGAATATAAAAGAAAATGACTACATATAGTATATTTTGCCCAGTCTCTTTGAAACTCCCTGATTGAGTAGATGGAAGCAAAGGCTGTAACAACAGCCTGACATATGTTGACTTTAATATTTTAATAAAGTTTGCAACAGTGCTCCCCCATTTAGGAGTAGCTGGTATTTGAATTACATCGCGTGATCAGAATAACTGAGAGGTGAAACACTCATATAGTAATATTCATGTCGTAGCAAAGCTTAAAGATATCACACTAAAATGCAATATTTTAAATTTTCAATTACTTCAAAGCACATTGCTCACCTGAACCTTTGTTAAAGTTAATAAAAATTGTTACTTTTGTTTATAATTTTCCCACTTCTGGCTAGTTTTTAAACTGAATTCGGTAAAAAAAAATTAAATAATTTAAATGATAAAATAATTACTGTTAAACTTGGTTGATACGAACTGACGAAAACCTACGAATTTCTTCGTATTAGCCGTTATTCGTAACAACCGTGAATGAGTGATGCTATGAAAAAAGAAGGGGAATGCTTACTTATATTTTAAATATATTACTACTAATACACACATTGTAATCTAACTATTAGTACATTAAAAAAAATCACTTATTTTTTTTAAATGAATGTTTTCAGAAAATATTGAAAAAGGAAGGCAATAATCGATAATCGTCGAATAATTGGTTGTAACCCACAATAGAATGTGACCAGTTTTATCTCGAGTAAATTAAAATGTCGACGGATAAACAAATGTGAGCTTTTTTTTTATGGAAAGTATTTAATATTTTCTTCTCGATACACATCGGCACTTCTAGTACCTAACAAAAATATAAATAATTTCTGAAAAAGAAAAATACAGTACTCAGCCACGAATATTTTAAGAAAAGAGGCCAGAAATTTTTGTTTGTCTTAGCATATATTTTCAATTCAATGTACGTATTATACGTGAAATTTTTTATGTAATTAGATAGTAAACCAAACTTACCGAACAAAGTGTTCATTTTAGCCGTGATTTCGTATTAAACATGATCGCATTAAGAGAGTTCAACTATTTCGTTTCCATAAACAGTAAAACTAATCTACAAGGTAATTGATGTTAACATGAACGTTTCTCAGAATCTCCGATTCTTGTGATTACGTTTAATGTTATCAAACGGACTCGTTTAATGTTATTACGTTTAATGTTATCAAACTTCAAAAGCTCCAGAAATCACTGTCTTGGTCACCTACCTCAACTGCTCGAGACCTTTTCTCCTCTGTAAATATGTTTTTACCTTCATAATAGGACGCACGTTAGGAAAGCATTGGCTGATGCCTGAGTTGTTATACGCATTCCAACATTTCAGGGTAGAGCAGGGCAAGAGTTTAAATAACTTAAGGCTCGCCGTGCATTCAAAGAAATAAAAATGGAATTAATAAACGCACATATATGTGATTTTCCCAGAATTCAGTGTCAGTTTCATATTGCACTCCGTTAACAGAAGTAATGCACCCAAACCTCTTTTTAAGCGGTGGATAGGGACCGCATGAACAAATTGCGTAAAACAATTGTTCAAAACTTTAAAAAGTTGTTTTCGCAATACAGTTTAAAAATATTTTTTTACTGCGGTGGATAGGGACTGCATAAAAAAAGTCTCACGTAGAAAATAACCCAAAATGTTATATTTAAACAAAATCAAAATAAACCAAATGATGATAATTTTGCCAACTCTCGAAAAATTTCCTGAATAAAGAAATTTTTGGGAGGTTCAGTGATTTCCCATCGGGATGCCCCTGTCATCATTTAAAGGTACTACCTCGCACTCATTTTATAAATAATTTTCATACACCGCACACACACAAAAAAAAAAAAAAAACTAGTATGTTGTGGCCGTCATGAAACTTTCTTTTATATCTTTCTTATAATTCTGATTCCTCCCCATGCTTGACGAGGAAGCAATATTCCCAACAAAAACGAAATTACACAAGCCAAAACATGACAACCATCCCAATTCTCGATTTATCGCAAAGGCAAAGCAAAGAATGGAAATTGAAATTTATTTTAATCTAGTGGAACCCGCACGGCTTTGCCCGTAGTAGAAAAGTAAAAGGTTTTTTGGTTCACCTGTATATTTACAAATAATGTATGATGAATTTTTCGCCAATTGGCTTGCCCATGTTACGGTTCCACGTTATGATAACTTGGTAATTTACTCGTCCATCTTATAATAATTTTCCTCGGGAAAATGTTCTTAAAATTGGAATAGAAAAAGAACAAATCGAATTTTCGAAAAATCGCTTTGAGGTGCACATGCCCATGCTACAAACTAATTCTGTGTCAAATTCCATGAAAATCGGCCGAACGGTCTAGGCGCTATGCGCGTTCACAGAGATCCTGACAGACAGAGATCCGGATTCTCAGCTTTAGACTTTCAGCTTTACAAAGCTGAACCTTCAGCTTTATTATTAGAAACGAAAAGAAGCCTTGCTAAAAATAAAAACAAACATTCATTTGTTAACAAACAAAGGATGGCAAAAGTTAAAAAGTTTAAATCATAGAGATTTTCTGGTCATTATCCAACAATTAAAATCACGCGAAATATGCAGACGACAGTCTATTACGATTTATCTTTCTTAATGTGGTAATTGTAAGGCCCCTATACATACGAGCCGACGCATCAACGTAAGGTTAGCCTTTTAGAATCGGAGCGCGTGTTTGAATGGTTGTCTTTTCTGGCGAGTTATCGCGTTGGTGATTGTTCACTGAAAAATCAATGTCCTGAGATAACATATATATATCAACGCACAACCAATACCGCTGAAGCCTCATACTTGAAATTTCGCAGGCATGTCCACACGATTACGAAAGTATCCACTAAGAAAGAATTTTTCGAAATATCAATTAGTTCGGGAGAAACTAATTAAAACCTCTTAATTTCTGTGAAATTAAAATCTGTAATTGAAATTGAAATTCCTTATTTTCGAAGGCTTTCCTCCATTCAAATCATTATTCAGTACTTTATCTCAACTTCTGTCGATAGCGAATTCGGAACTCCAGCGCTCGAATACGCTGCCTTGCGGTGATTTACAAAACTGCCGATGAAACTAAAACATTGCCACGTTGCGTTCCACGTGTGTCTGTTGACGTAAACACAGGCAGATTGTTCTGAGTATTTATTAACGCAATCGATGAGTCTTAGTTTGCTTTCAGCTATAGAAATTAATTCGTCCCTTAGTAGTATTCTCGAGCTTCTCAAAATAATGTTAGTTTTCCTTATTTCCTTCTAAAATATGAGTTGATTGAAAATGGTGAAAGCGAAAACTGGATTAACAAACTTGGATGACGTTATACAAGGTAAAAAAATTTATTGTTTTGTATGAATTTGTAAGAATATGAGTTTCTTTTAATCTTAAATTAATTTTACTAACCATCTTTTACAGCAGCATTTAGTTGGAATGGACGGTATGCAAAATATTTTCTTGAATATATTATCGTAGAGCAAAATTAAAAATGTTTCACCGAGAAAGAATTTACTTTATTCCTTTTATTCTCAGCTGAAAGGTTTCGCCAAATTTGTTAAGGGTTATAGTTTTAGTATTGTGCGAGCTAAGTATCCTTGGCGAGATTTCGCGTTTTTAGTTAAACCATTTTAATTTTTATCATGAGTGGAATAAAATGGTAGTAAGATTACAGAATTCGATAAGTAAAAAGAAATAATGGTCAATCAACTGAAAAGAAAACTACCACCATATATCCGTGAGAATTTTGTTGATAGTTCGCATAACATGACACAATTAAATCGTAGCTCAGAAATTAGAAAAATCGAAACAGAAAAATTTTAAATTAACCGATTCGGGAATTCGAGAGAAATAACTCAGCTACAAATGCAAAACAATATGCGCTAGCCAAGCAAGGCAAAAAAGTATCATCTTCTTTCGATAATAATTTGTAATGTCATATTGAATTTTTTAGCATTAATTGTTATTCTTGTCAGGCCACAATTATTACTTAGTTTTATCAAGAATTGATAAATATCGAATTTAACATCGTGGAAATAGCTGCTTAGAACTACGAACTACGTAGTTTGCATTAATCTTTGACGTTTAGTAATGCTTCTTGAATTCTCATTTCTTTCTACGTGGGCCAGAATGTCCACAAGACTTTGAAAATTAATTTAAGAAGAATAAAACGAAAAATATCATACATACGAACAAAAATCACAACACTTTTAGCATTTTCTTCGTTACCACATGCGTTTGTTTTAATTTTTAAGTCGGCCATTAGACAGTGACTGCAGTGCACCCTATAGTTCGTTGGAGTTGCGAATTTTTAAATTTGATATTGTTTTTATTTCTCACGTGATTCTTCGAGGCTTTTCCCAAGACAAATAATAATGTTGCTGTCTTTTGCTTTCATTTTTTCAACATTGGAAACGAAGTTTTTAAAAACATCATCACAGACAGACTATCCTTTTGAATTTAGAAGAGTGCAGTTTCCTGTAAAAGTTTGCTTTCCAATAACCGTTAATAAGTCGCAAGAACAGACATTAAAAGTAGCAGGGATTTATTTAAAAGAAGACTGTTTTTCACACGGACAGTTTAATGTAGCTTGCTCCAAATTGAGTTCATCAAGCAGCTTAATAATTTTAACACCAGAAAAAAAAATGTCGTAAGCAAAGAAGTTCTTGCTTAAACATAGGTACAACAATAAAATGTGGATGACCTGCGTTTGCAAAGAAAATCAATACTTTAAAAGGATCGTTAATGACAGTTAAAGAATCGGTTAAGGACAAGGGCATATATATATAATTAGTCCAAGGGCTTCAAAACCCTCCCACAATTAGAAAAAAATATAGGTAATAAGTAATTATTATAGGGGATTTTCGTAACTAAGTGCACCAAGCATGTTATCCCCTGCTAATTCCATTACCCGAGCAATGCCGGGTACGAGAATGCTAGTTGTTTATAAAATAAAATATTATTTTCTGCAAATTTGGCGAAATCCGAAACTTTGCTGTGGTAACCCAAGCAGTGCAACATTGAAATATCCGATCCAAAATGGCTAAACTTAAGCTGATGCGTCAGCCTATCTATATAGCGGCTCTAGGCAATTGTAGAGCTATTTTTATTCAGGCCAAAAAGCAATATATCAGCCCCCCATGGAGCCATTGGCCCCAAAATTGAAACAACGCTTGTTTACATATGGATTCGCATTTATTCCACATTTCATCTAGAACGTAGCATTACTTCTGGATATATGGCAATCATAGTGGAAAACAAAAGAGCGTTCGATTGCGTCACCCCTTTTCAGCTGTTAACGCCAAAATAGAATCGGCTCTTATACCTTCTAAAGGCTACTTGTCGATAAATTTTTGTTTGATTCCGTTCATTATTTCTTGAGATACAGCAGTCGCAATTGACGACAAAAAACGTTCGATTGCACAACCCCCTTCTGAGCACTTGAGGCCAAAATTGAATCAGCACCTGTACCTGTTAGGGGCAAAATATGGAAAAAATTTGTTTGATTCCGACATTTACGTCCTGGGGAATAACAGGCACTCATACCTCAAAAAACTTCCCATTGCTCTATCCTCCTTGGAGGAATTCGCGCCAGAAACAAATGGGCAAAAATTTACATAGGGGTACATATGTATATCAAATTTCGTTCGATTTCGTACGGTAGTTTTTGCTGTAGAGCGGCCACAAAAAGCTGGTCACACACATACGTGACACGCACACACATACTCCCACACACAGACATTTTTTAACTAGTATGTTGTGGCCATCACGAAGCTTTCTTATATCTTTCTTAAAATTCTGATCCCTCCCCATTCTTGACGAGGAAGCAATATTCGCAAAAAAAAATTTCTATACGACAAAACTTAACGACCATCCCAATTCCCGATTTATCTCAAAAGCAAAGCAAAGAATGAAAATTGAAAATTATTTTAAAAGCGTTGCTTAAAATAATTACAAACATTTATTTGTTAACAAATACAAGGCGGCAACAGTTAAAATGTTTAAATCATCGTGATTTTCTTGTCATTTTTCAGCAATTAAAATCACGCGATACGCAGATGAAAGTTTATTACGATTTATCTTTCGTATTGTTGCAATTTTAAAGGTATTTTATTCACACAAAAAAAATAAGCCCCCTATGTAGCGATTGGCGCCAAAATTGAACCGACACCTGTTTACATATGGATTCACATTTATTCCAAATTTCATCCAAAACGTAGCATTACTTCTTGAGATATGGCACTCACAATGGAAAACAAAGAACGTTCGATTGCGCCACCCCCTTTTCGCTATTGACGCCAAAATAGAATCAGATCTTATACCCTCTAAGGGCTACTTGTCGATAAATTTTTTTGTTTGATTCCGTTCATTATTTCTTTGAGACATAGTAGTCTTAATTGCCGACAAAAGACGTTCTATAGCTCAACCCACGTTTGAGCTATTGACACCAAAATTGAATCATCACCTGTACTTATTAGGGGAAACATATGGATCAAATTTTGTTTGATTCCGCCAGTTACTTCTTGGAGAATAGCAGGCAAGCATAACTCTCAAGAAACGTTCCATTGCTCCACCCCCCCCCCCTTGGAAGAATTCGCGCCAAAACCCAATGGGCGCAAGTTCACATAGGGGCACATATGTGTACCAAATTTCGTTCGATTTTGTGCGGTAGTTTTTGCTGTAGAGCGGCAACAAAAAACTGATCACACACATACGTGAAACACACGCATACACACACACACACACGGACACGGACACACACAAACAGACAGGCATTTTCCAAAAATGATCGAAATGGAGTCACCACACCTCAAAACGTTCGAATCCGTCGAAATTCGGAATTCGAAAATTTGCACGAATCCAATACTTTCTTCTATACATTAGATATGGAAGAAAATAAAAGTAAAAATCGCACAAAACCGTACAAAAAGAGGTTTGGGTGTATAACTCAAAATTTTGAGAAAACTTACTAAATATTATTATTAATTTAAAATCTAAATTTCATGTAATTTCTTGTCCCAAAACTCACTCAAAGTTATTTTACGTAACTGGTGAATGGTGACGTCTGAGCGATATAATTAATAGTGATAGTTCATTAATTTTTTTCAGAATTAAAAGAAAATTTTCACTATTTCTTTAGAGGGCAAAAACCAATTTGTAAATATAATACTGTGGACATTCTACCGGAATTATAATATTTGAGATATTACATTCTAATGCTTATTTTAACAATTTAGTTAGTATTTAAAATATGTGCATATATACTTAAATTACGGGTAATTGTTTATAAACTCTAATAGTATCCTCACTTTTGTGTATTTCCCCTTTTGCGTGCCATTGAGGGTAGTGAAGGATCTATTTTGATTTCCTTATTTGAATGGCACGCTGCGTCCTGTTCTAGCAGTGATGAAATCCATAGACTGTGGTGACTGAAAAAAAAAATCTCTAAAAACCACATGCGATTGCGGAAGTATAACGTGCTACAATTTTATTTTTATTTAACTTTTAACTTTGTTTCTCTCTATTTTATTTTTTTAAACGGACTACTTATCTTCATATATATATATATATATATATATATATATATATATATATATATATATATATATATATATATAATAGCCAATTATCGAGTAACGCTGACTTCACCATCAATAAAACTCGCGCCACGGTATGATAATTTGGTAATATTTTTGGTAATGTTTGACATGCAGGGAAATGCTTTATTTTGACAAGACTGAACTGGATCCGGTAACTTAACAGCTTTCCTGGTAAGACTGCAACTTTAGGAGTATAAAGAACCAAAAAAAAAATCAACTATGAATGCTATCTACCGGAGTTTAATTTGATCCACTGGAGTTAGGGTTAAAATTTCAACCATCAAAATATCATCAAACAGGCAATGGCTTCGTTCAAATATAGAAACAATTTTACCCGTCATACCATGAAGGGCGATTTTCTCGTTGAAAATAAAAATCATTTGTGAACGGTCTTCTGCTATTGAAATAAACTAAAATGAGAAAATCTGGCAACCAAAAATTTAAATAATTCGGATTTGCACCTAAACTTTTATTCATAACTTACTATGATTTCAATTCAAAATTCTACTGCAACGAAAAGAAAAATTATACATAATTTTTAAGGCACAAAACAGAAATCGACTTTAAGTGTGCAAAAATCTGTTACATTCATAAAGTTATTCAGAAAAAGAATTTTTAACTCATTATTAAGAGTTTAAAAACTTTTAAATCTCTAAATGCCCACTTAATACTTAGTACAAATATTTAATAAAGTTACTGAGAGTTCATTGGAAACCTTATTGCATTTGGAGAAAAAAATATCGCTTGCTTTGCTGAAAAAGTAACTTTCTGCAAGATTGCACAAGCCCGATCCAAGTTTGGAAAGAAAAATATTTCGAAGCCCGGTCAAACGGGTCTTTAACGGGCCCGGAAAGTCAGAGAACTCTATTGCGCATGCTCGGCCGGAAGAAGTTTAGGGAAGAAAGAACGCAGTTACCTCTGATCGATCGATGCTATTTATGGATACAGGGACTCATCCGGGAATTTGCTTTTACACATTTCACAAATCCTTTTCTGGCTGAGTCTAAAAATAGAAAGGTACCCAAAATGAGTGAGGAATGCGAAATATTAAAAAAAAAAGATTTTCATTTCATTGCAAAATTTTATTTTTAAGCTTCCACTTCGCTTCATGAAATTAATTGATCGCGCTCCGCGAACAAGGTTCCGAAACTGTAGAATAATCAGGAATAAGTTTGACTGTGTCATGCTAATGAAACATTTTTGAAAAGAATGAAAGGAATTCGGTAGCAGAATTCAAATTATTTGAGCTAGTAATGGACTGCTGAATTCCATATCATATGCCTCGCAGTTGCTGCTAATTAATTTTACAGTTAGTGTGGCAATAAGATTGCTTTCAACATGGCATGTTTAAGGTTAGAAATTTTAAGCTTTGTTTTTTTTTTTTTTTTTTTTATTTATTTATTTATTTTTATTTATTTTTTTTTTTTTGAGTATGAAAGTGCAATGCTAAGCTATAGATTTTCAAATGTCCTTCTTTGCAGCAAACATTAGTGCTAAGGGTGAAACGAAGGAGAGGGGTTGGTCCCCACCTCCAGCCTTCTCTACCAAAGAATCCTTGGTCTAGCACTATGCTGCCATGCCTAGAACAGTAAGATGTTGCAATGGAAAGTGCAGCCGGTGGAAAGTACAGTAAATGCTTATCGGCTCGTATGACAATACATTTTTAAGTTGCTAAAATTAATGTTTTATTTTGATAATTAATGAAAAAAAAGAAACATTTTATTTGGAAAATATAATTCCAGTTTTAATACTGTAAAACACTTGTCTCGATTGGTAAACTTTCGTGTTAGTTAAATGTAAGTACTCGAAATAAGGTTTTAGAAGTAAAACATAAATCACGTGGTAACATAAACTACGCAATTCAAAGAAAAAAGAATCATCATCCTCCTAGCCTGCAGACGTAAAGCTTTGCTTTTGCAATAATAGAGTGTAACGCATAGCTCTAGGCGAGTTTTTAAGCCTGAAGGTCCAATTTAGGCAGTGGTTTGATACAGTGCGGTCTTCCTACAAAGCAATTAAATTTATTTGATTAATTACTAATACAAGGTACGGTTAAGTTGCACAAAACTTATCACTTTTCAAATTAATGCAGTTATACATTATAATTAGTTGCCAAAAGCATTTGAAATCTTTTGATGATGATGAAGTTCCTCAACTGTTTAACTTATCTTTGAAAGTAAATTTTTATTAAGTATTTTAAAAAATTGAGTTAGAAAACTGGTTGATTAAGTCTTACTGTATTCTTTCCAAATCCGGATAAATGTAACTAAAAAAGTGTAAAGGCATTAACTGACTCATAACAAATGTTTTGTAGTGTATAAACAAATGTTTTGTAGCACAAAGTCAGAGTGAAAATTGTTTTTAAGAGCAGTTTTAAAGTGCAGTACCGTAATAATAAATAGTAATCAACAACGTTTACAAAATTAGCAGCTTACTGCTTACACGTGGTTCGGGGATACAGGGAGCCCTTTTTCAATGCAAAAAAGTGAGCTTTTAAACGTAAAGACATTCAGTAAAAACAAGAATGAACAGCCAAACCACTTAAATAGTAAAAATAGCTAATTAACAAAACAAACAATACAAAATAAAATTTAGAGTCGAAATTTATTGCATGATTTTCTTTGAGAAAAAGCCGTTAAGCAATAGATTTCTCCAAAAATCACGTAATAATAAATTTTGATGACAAAATGAAACCACTAATGAATAAATTTCAAGTTAGAAAAAACTGTAAGGATTTATTTGTAACATTTGGCAAAGGAAGAATAAAAAAAATACAGGAATTCCTGAAAAATATTGGGAAAAAAGCAAAATAAATAGCAAAACATGCGTAAAAGAAAACAAGAAATGGAAAAGTGAAGAAAAATAAAAATAACAGAGAAAAACAGAACCTGTATGACTGAAACCAAAGGAATTCAAAGAAAAGAGGGGGGAGGGGGATAATTATAAGAAAGGAATTCTAACTGTAGAAAAATACGAAATGACTCTAATATCGTTTGCTGGACTAGAAAGATTTTGCAGAACATGGAAAGACTCTGAAAAATTCAAGATTTGAAGAATTTGGACATTTCTGTATAATATTATAGTTAAAATCAAACGAGTGATTAGAGTGATAGTGTTGAAATCCTAAAAATTGTGAATGGAACACTACAAAATTTATTAAAACTTTTAAGTATGATTTTTTGTGAACAAACGAGTACAAAATTTAAGAAAAAAGAAGATAGATAAAAGTAAAAGTTGATTTCGCAGATATATATACAACGCTTGGTGCTTATTTATTGGACAAGCGAACCAAATTTGATTGAAATAAAGTAATAAACAAAATTCATTTGTAAAGAAAAGTTCGAAATAATGAGATTAGTTCTTTCAAAATAGAAAAAAAGAAATACACAAAATGAATGTACACGATATCAACGTGCAATGTATTGCAGAAAATAATTTCTTGCAAATGGTTGAAACCAAACTGTATGAACAATTTTTTTTTTTCAGATAAATTTTATGAATTGCTGAAAAACATTTCAAGAGACTATAGCGAAACGAAAGAAAAAAATATTAACTAAGTCAATTTTTTTTCAATAAAGCAATTAATTATTTTTAAAAAGTCATTGTCTATATTAACTACACGAAAAAATTTAATGCCTAATTCCAAGATGATAAGAATGAAGTGACAGAAATGATTAATTATCTAGATGAGAGAATGAGATAAGTGAATTATCTATCATCAACAACTGCAAAAACACATTGTGATAATAATCATGAACTGACGCAATGAATTAATCATCGAAGAGAATTGAAAAAGCTAATGAAGCTTGTCATACGATCAAAATAAGCTGATAAAAAATTTATTCGAAATTCTCGCAGCAAATATATTTTTTAGAAAATAAATAACTATGAAAAGTAAATTTAATACTGAAATAAACGAGCGATATTAGTATCAGTGAATGCTCCTTAGTACTAAATAACTTTATAAACCTAAGGTGATTTATACCTACTTTTATACCTACAAAAGCTCAACAAGGCACAGGGCCGTAACTAGAAAATAATTTCGGGGGGAGGGGGGGTTAAAAACTTTCATGCGAATCTTTGCAAAAGGTATAGTACATTATTGAAAACCACCCTTGACTCACTAAAATTAATAATAATGAACAATGTCTACGTAATAAAAATTTCACTGCAAAATCAGCATAACAAAAAGAAACATATAAGCTTATATATTTTAAGGACATTTCTCTTCTCAACATATTCATACTGAATATTAAAAATAAAACCATTTAAATTAATATTACATGTTTCATATAAATACTATCAATGTATATGAATTTTTCTGCTTGCTTTAATTTGTATGTTAATAAATAAATCAAGTTTACGCCTACCTTAGTTTATTTAAAAAAGGTTCCAATAGAAAGTTGTCGCTTCATTTTGATATTTCATACCACAAGAATAATTAAATTAAATTTAGCTAGCTCAAGTTTTAGAGAGAAATATTACTGTAAATATACTGACTGATCCCTGTTTAAGACTGATTGCACCTCGAACATGAGAACAAGAAAAACGCATCTACTAAAAAAAAGTTTTGCCTCAGATAGCCTCGACGAAAGACTTTATTTCAGATGGAAATTCTTTAACACATTTATTTGTTCTTGTTTTCAGTGCTTTAGAAGCAATTTAGGCACAAGAACACTTCAAAAATGCTTCAATTATTTTCCGCTTCCTAGATTGAGACTGATACAAGGTGAGTCTGTATCAGAAATACGAATGCCAGACATTTGACAAATAATCCATCATTATATATTCATGGCGTTATCATAATATTAACGCCAGTTATCTGCAGTCGGTGCTGACTTCGTTTTTTGCTAACTTATTTTGAATGGCTTTATATTGAACTGACTTTCGATAAATTGTACGAATTTTCGGGGGGGGGGGGGATGAAACCCTAAAACCTTGTATACGGTCCCGACACAGCATTAAATTATCGATTCATTTATTCTAACGAATATTTGAAGCAAACTCATTTGAAATGATTGAAGCAAATCAATGAAGCAAATATATTTGAACTCTTTGAAATAATGTATGGAAATAGTGTATGACATAAAACTTATACTTACGCTGAAAACGATTCCTACTATCAACTGTAAGCAGTAATTACCACAGAAATTCTTCTATGACGACTGCTGCTCACAAGTTCCACACTTTCATTTAATTGATGATTGAGATTTTTCATACAAGCTGAATGGCATGTCATATGGTACTTTCATAGAAAACATAGAGAAGTGAAAGTTAGGCGTAGTAAACCTTTTTGAAGATACTACGGCTTACATTTATATTATAAGATCTACCAATGATTTTAATTAACATGTTTCTTACAGTCAATAAGCATATCTTGCAAAAATCATTTAACGTAAATACTAACCAAAAGTCTGCTAGAAACGTGGAGCTTACAATACTTGAATGAAACTATTGAAAAGTAAGTTACCGCTCTTTAACCAGGGCTAAGGCAGCACTATATGTAATATACCGATAGCCCTCTCAGCCTCAATGAAATAACATCTGCCTCCAGTTCCGTTATTGACTGTTGCAGACTGATGAGTCCATAACAAGGAAGAAACTGCAGTCTCTCGATGTCATAACCGGGCTGTCGGTACACTGCAAAGCTTTTTTCCAATATTTTTTTCTATTCTTTTTACTATTTCATTTTCCTTTTATTTACCTCTAATGCACATGCAACCTCTAATGTACTAAACAACGGAATCAAGTTTCCTATGCGCTTTCAATGTAGATATGAAAATGAACGTAAAAACGTGTGTTCGTATAAATAGTTTCGATAGAACAACTTTTTTCTATAACTTTTCCATTCTCAAATTTATAGCGTTAATGTTTTGGATTAAGCCCTTATTTAGTATAGATATATAGCTTTGGAGGGAGGGCGGAGGCGGACGACCACATTTTAAACTGTTTTCGTTTATTTTTCAATTCTATTCGCAGCTTTTTTTCCTACTTTATCAAGCTCTAATGCGATCGCAAATTCTAATGCACTTAATAATAAAATAAGTTTTCGGACGAACTTTCAGTGGAGACGTTAAGTAAATGGGAAAGCCTGTGTTCGCATAGATATTTTCAATGAAAACTGCTTTTTTCCTTAAGATTTAATTCTCAAATTAGTAGCGTTAGTGTTTGGTATCGACTCCATATGAGGCAGTGAAAAGCAAAGGGATATAAGTGGCAAAATTAAAAATTTGGGGATAACCAGTACACATGGTAGGTGAACCTCTCCTCTGTCTTGGGGCAAGAGATGGTACTAGTAGCCCTGGTAGTTGCTGCTATACAGAATGATTTAGAAAAAAATTTCAATGAAAGCCTACCTAGGATGTTATCTTTAGACGCGTTTTACTCAAAACTTGAAAATGTCCACTTACATCCCTTTGCTTCTCGCTGCCTCATATGTAACAAAACTAGGAGTGAAAAAAAACATTAAAAACATTTTCCTAAATTTTTTCTACTCTATTCGTTGCTTTTATTTTCACTTTATCAAGCTCGGACGCTCTCGCAACCTCTAATGCACTTGACAATGGAATCAAGTTTCCACCACTCTCTTAATAGAGAGGTTAAAAAGAAAATGATAACAAACACCTCACGCAACTCCAAGTCTCAAGAAAGACAAAAAGAAACTGCCAAGAAACCCGGCACGACCCGTTTTTGGCAAATTTCCCAGACGAATCGATACCGAAAGCCAATAACTTGTTCGGACATACCTCATCTCCGGTCGACATTTCCTGTGATTCTTGATTGGCTTCATTCACATATCTATTTTCGTTCCCGATGACTAAATCCATCTATTTTCGTACCAACCGTGACTGCGAACTACTATTTTTGTCGACGCAATACTTGTTGATGTCAAGTGCACCTGTTTCTTGCTTTCTCTCGAAGCAGTTGTTTAACATCGCGTGAGACTTGGGGTATTTGTCCCGTGTGGTGGCGTTTTCGCATCCATCTGAACCATTTGATTTTCTTAGAAGAGCATTGGTTGAATTTTGCTTTTTGATCTAAAAGTAAACCGATGGAAACTAAAACTGAGAAAACTGAATAATCTATCCTACTTTAGATGCTTATGATTAAAAACTTTATATTTTTAGCTTATGTGTAATCTCCATTTAATCAGATATGGTTATACTGTTAAAAATTCAGGAAACTTTTATGGTAAATATTACTGTAAAATGGCTTGATTACAGTACAGAAAAAAATTACAATAATTTTTACCGAAGAAAATAAACAATTGCAGCGCCAATTGGTTTACCACGTGACTCACAGCGCAAAGCACATAGCACGGTATTTTCCCTCACACGATGTGTCCCAACTCATATGGTGGGCAGCGAAGCCGTCGGCCAATCAGAAGGTCCCGAGATCGAATTTGCCGCTTGTATTTTGCGTTTTTTAACTCACGTTTATTCTATCGTAAAATTTTACAGAAAAAAGGATTTTACGGTAAAAGTTACTGGCAACATGGCTACCAGTAACTTTTAACGTAAGGTTTCTGGATCTTTTTAGCAGTGTTCTCTTCACTCAACCAGACACATTGAATTTGCCACGTTCATGCATAGTTTTGCATCAAAACAGATAAACTACACTCAGTTGTAGTTTTTATTTTACATTAAGCACTTTTTATTAATGGTTAGTGCTGTAAAGTTATCAGTAATGACCTTTTGAAAAATGCTTTCTAAAATTTTATTGAGAATATACTTTTGAAAGACGATGTTTAGGAATATTCACTAAAAATTAATTTACAGTAATACAATCATAATAAGGACTAATGAAAATGTATTAGAAAAAAAATTAATAAACGTTATATTTTAAGTAATAGTATTAGTGCAAATGATGTAACTTTTGACATAAAGTGCAAAAGTGCTGAAAAGGGTGCAACTTTACTGCTAAAAAAATTATACAGTTGGCTCTCTGTTTAACGACGCTCTATTTAACGACGGCTTTTCACAGTCCCAGATGGTTCACTACAGTATTAAAAACATTCCATTTAAGAACGCTTTCTGCTTAAGGACGATTTTTTGTGGTCCATTGAAAGTCGGTAAACAAAGAGCCAACTGTAGTTTCACTTTTTGAAAAATGTTGTTTTAATCATAACTTAACTAAATTCAGCTTTGCTTCATTAAAATAAAATGATTAAATAAAATAGTTGTCTTAAGTTCACACACAGTAAACCTCATAAATCAAACAAAAATCGAGTTTAACTTTAAAATGTGTAACACTTGAATATTTTATCATTATGTGAAACCTGGGAAAAGTATAATATCAAAGGGAAAAAACCGAAGAACAGAAAAACTTGTCTCTAATAAGTCCATTCAAAGTCATAAAACAGATCGATGTTGAAATTAGTGACCGTTAAATGCCTTACCAGGGCCGATCCTAGCAGGTGTGCAGAGTGTGCGCAGCACAAGGGCGGCCAAAGCAAGGGGTGGCCGCAGGCCGCATCATATAATTCTTATAATCAAGCAAAATTCCTCAAGAATTTCTCACAAGATAACTTATAATAAGTAGAATAAATATCCTGATTTTTAACTGTTCAAGTGTCAAAGTATGTGTCGATTTCCCGTCAGCATAGCAGAGTTTAAGAAAAATAGAAAGTTAGGGAACATTGTGTTGGTTCATTGTCCATTAATATCTACTCTTAACACACATGCTTCATTTGGTTGCAAAGTTTGTGACAGAAGGGCATGGATACAGGGGAGGGGAAAGGCCCCCTTCTGAAGCATGAAATGGTGCCGTCTAAAAGGAGCACCGAGGGCGGCCACTAATGTTTACCTCCCAAGCTTTTTTAGACCTAAACAATGAAGACATATTTTATTTGTTAAAAAAAATGCTATACTGATTAGATACTCTCGCAAGCATTTCAAACAACAAACTATGTAACAAACTCTGTTTTTAACAATCGTGGATGCGTGGAGAGAAAGCGGAAAATTGCGACTCCCTTGAGAGTAACATATATGAATGACGATCTAAAATGTTGTACTTTTCCCCCTTTACGACAATTTTTCTGATTAAAATCTTGAATGAACTGCCCGGTTTCAGATCAGGTAGGAGGACAGGGGCTTTGCCCCGGGAAGTAAATTTAAATGTAGCTCCAAAACGAAGATCCAAAAGGATGCCATGACCTCCTTGACGAAACTAAAGAAGGCTTAAAATTGCGTTTCTAGGACTTTACTTTCGGAAAATTTCGCTGGTTGAACCATCGATCTTAAGGACCCAATTAAGTCTCTGATTCACCTCTTCCACCTTAACTTAATCAAACATACTTAAAATACATCGCCAGCTCAGTTATTCCATCCGAGGACTGCAGTTTCGTGCTTTTTAGTAATCATCAGTTCGGAATAGGAATCACAAGAGTTGGAGGTGAAAAATCTCTTAAGGGAGCCAAGGGAGCCAAACAAACTGGTAGCTAATGCAGAATTAGCAAACCAGATGAGCAACCGCAGCAATGGTGCGGTTCAACTCAAAAATTGATTGCAAAGCTAAGGTATTTTGCAGTAAGTTACTAAGTTAATGGTAACTTACTACAAAATTAATCAAACATAGCCTAAAAATGTTGACTCCAAAATCCAAAACGTGTTTTCAGACGACAGCCCTTCCTACCATCAAACGTCATATAAAATTGCTTTGGCATTTTTCGAAATTTTTGCAGTGGAGGACCCCGAAATCCATTCGCAAACATTACTACCAAAGACAGTCTCAATTAGCATCTTTAGAAAAGCCCCTAATTCCACCCCCTCCCTCGTTTAACGTATTGAAAAACAAACTAAAATTGCGTTTTCCAAACATCAGTTTCAAGAACTTTTAATGAAAGACACCGGATCCCCCTTTTCTCCAACGCAGTCACTATACCTGAAAATTTTGTTTTTAGACGGTTCCGTGAAGCTACAGCTTCCCGCCTAAACTAACCTGAAATTGATTTCAGTTTCAAAAATACAGTTCGTGAGGGCACACTGAACCCCGCCCGCTCTTAGTCCCATCGTTATCAAACAATGCTTAAAATACGATTTTGGGACTTATATTTCTAAAGAACTCCGGAGGAGAACTGCCAGGCTTATGTAACTTTTCACGGCGCTAGGGCATATCCATCAATCGTCGAGGTGAGGTGGACAAAAGTCTATAGTTATATTTTTC
Organism: Uloborus diversus; assembly: GCF_026930045.1. Taxonomy (NCBI): domain Eukaryota; kingdom Metazoa; phylum Arthropoda; class Arachnida; order Araneae; family Uloboridae; genus Uloborus; species Uloborus diversus. The sequence continues at coordinate 107,796,507 of NC_072737.1, read as the reverse complement.
AGGTATTTTTGTTCAAAAATATCCGAAAGATCCGTAGAAGCTTCCCAGTTTTGTTAACGTCACCAAAGATAATATAAAATTGCGATTTTAGAAATATCCGCTTAAGAGCTCCAAAATTCTTTCTTCCCAAAAATAGCCTATAATAGATTTCAGTTCCGAAAAATATTTTAGTTCGAAATATTTTCACGTTTCCCCTATTGTTTTCATATATAGCCAAAAGCGGAATTGCTATTTTTAGCTATAAAATAAGCTATTTTTGAAAAAATAGTGCCGAGAAATTACCGGAGGATAGCCACCAGATCCCCTACCGTCACCAAAGACGGCCTGAATTTGCGTTTTAAACTTATATTTCGAAAGCTTTCGATGGGAGACGATTGAATCTCCCTCCCTCTTGCAACGTCAACAAAGGTAACCCAAAATTGCGGGTTTAAAATTTCAGTTTCGGAGATTTTTCGGGAAGAACGCTGATCCTTCCTAAGCTACGGTCTTAAAAAATAGCTTCAAATTTATTTCAATTTTGAAAGAATTTTAGGAAAGAACTGCAACATTACTTTCACCTAAAATCTCGAAAAAGTTCCTAAAATTGCAATTTTTGACGTTAATTTCGAAAATTTCACCATGCACCTTGAATATACTTGACTCTTTAATCCTTGCAACCAAACACAACTAAAGATTAACTAAAAATATTTTTCATACGCCAATTTCGATAATTTTCTTGGAGCAATCCTCCTCCCCTGAACCCCTGACACCTCCCCCCCCCACGCTTCCCCTTCCTCCGTCCCTTCTCTGATGTCACCGAAGAAAGACTATAAAATGCGTTTTTACGACCAGTAAATTTTGGTATCTATAACTTTCTTCAACGATATAAATTGCACCTGAGGAGTTTCTTACTATACATTTTTTTTTCCTTTTGATAAGATCATTCTTCTGTCCCCCCCCCCTTTTTTAAATTCGAACTTTGCATAGAAATTTAAAGAAAGATTTATATAGACGTTAAAGATTAGTCAAAATTTGCAAGTTACTCTTGAAGGGCGGCACATTAGGTCTTTGCACATAGGCGACCGACACCCTAGAATCGGCCCTGTGCCTTACTTTTCGAAATTAATACAAAACACGAAAATAGTAATCAAAAATTAAAATTGTTAGGAATGGAATTCGAAATATCTAGTTTCCTCTGATTCAAAATATCTAGTCCTCTCTGAAATTCTAAACACCTAGTTTCTAGTAGAGGAAGCTTCTGTACCCACGGACGATTGTACCTACGGACGTTGGTTGGGAAATTCCGGGTATCGTCGAGATAGATCCAAATTGGGGTTCAACGTGTGTATCCCAGCCTTCTCCAGTACCCCAGGAAGTTTCAACGCCATCAAACGGACATTGAAAATTCTATCACATTTTTTCGGTTTTAGTAGGATCTAAGTAAAAAAAATCGTGAGCAATTTTTTTTTTACTTTCTTCTATATCTAATACATAGAAGAAAGTATTGGATTCGTGCAAATTTTCGAATTTCGAATTTTGACGGATTCGAACGTTTTGAGGTGTGCTGAGTCCATTTCGACCATTTTTGGAAAATGTCTGTCGGTCTGTGTGTGTGTATGTATGTGTGTGTGTATGTATGTGTGTGTGTGTATGTGTGTGTGTGTGTGTCACGTCTGTGTGTGACCAGTTTTTTGTGGCCGCTCTACAGCAAAAACTACCGCATGAAATCAAACGAAATTTGGTACACATATGTGCCCCTATGTGAACTTGTGCCCATTGGTTTTTGGCGCGCATTCCTCCAAGGGGGGTGGAGCAATGGGACGTTTTTTGAGTTACGCGTGCTTGCTATTCCTCAGGAAGTAACTGGCGGAATCAAACAAAATTTGGTCCATATGTTGCCCTTAACAGGAGCAGGTGCTGATTCAATTTTGGTGTCAATAGCTCAAACGGGGGTTGAGTTATAGAACTTTTTTGTCGTCAATTGTGACTGCTGTATCTCAAGAAATAATGAACGGAATGAAAGAAAAATTTATCGGCAAGTAGCCCTTAGAGGGTAGAAGAAATGATTGTATTTTGGCGTCAGCAGCTGTAAAAGGGGTGGCGCAATCGAACGTTCTTTTTTTTTCACTGTGAGTGCCATATCGCAAGAAGTAATGCTCCAATCTGGATGAAATTTGGAATAAATATGAATCCATATGCAAACAGGCGTTGGTTCAATTTTGGCGCCAATCGCTCCATGGGGGGCTGATTTTTTTTACTTGTGTGAATAAAAATAGCTTTATAATTGCAACAATAATAAAGATAAATCGTAATAGACTGTCATCTGCGTATATCTCGTGATTTTAATTGCATGGAAACGATCGGAAATATTATCCCAATGATTTAAAATTTTTAATTCTTGACATTTTGTGTTTGTTAACAAATAAATGTTTGTAATTATTTTAAGCAAGGCTTTTAAAATAATTTTCAATTTTCATTCTTTACTTTGGAGATAAATCAGGAATAACTGATCAGTCAACAGCTAAAAAGGGGGTAGCGCAATCGCCCGTTCTTTTTTTCCATTGTGAGTGCCCTATCTCAAAAAGTAATGCTACGTTCTGGTTGAAATTTGGAATATATGTGAATCCATATGTAAACAGGCTTTGGTTCAATTTTGGCGCCAATCGCGCCAAGAGGTGCTGATTTATTTTTATTACCATTATTTTTTAGCGAATAAAAATAGCTTTATTAGTGCAACAATAAGAAAGATAAATCGTAATAGATTATCGTCTGCTTATTTCTCGTGATTTTAATTGTATGGAAATGATCGGAAATATTATTTCAATGATTTAAAATTTTTAACTGTTGCCATCTTATGTTTGTTAACAAATAAAATATTTGTAATTAATTCAAGCAAGGCTTTTAAAATAACTTTCAATTTTCGCTCTTTGCTTTGCTTTTGCAATAATGCAGACATTGGGATGGTCGTCAAGTTTTTTCATGTGTAATTTTGTTTTTGTTGGGAATATTGCTTCCTCGTCAAGCATGGGGAGGGATCAGAAAAAAAAGAAAAATATAGAAGAAAGTTTCGTGATGGCCACAACATACTAGTTGTTGTAGGTATCATGATTCCCTATATTTTGAAGGTTTTGTTTCTGATTTTTAATATTGGAAAACTTGTCCTGTCGATGTGACTGGCTTGCAAACCAAAATGGCGTACCTTGTACCCAAGGACACATAACCATATGTACCCATGGACGGCAATTTTTAGTCTCCTTGGGTCACACGTGAATCCTCTTACAGTGTGAAGTACATCAAAATTGTGCCTTGTCGTCAACGTCCGAAATTTGCTTTCAACAATGATGATGGATTTGAATTAGGGCTTAAAGATATATTGTTGAAATAACCTCCACTTGTTGTAGGATCTACAGACCGTCAGTCCCACCTGTTTTCATTTGATATCGACTTTTATAGATTTTTATTGGTTTAATCTAAACTGAGTTTTTTTTGTAATGGGTTAATTTTGGTTAGAGGTTTCAATTTGCATATAAATTGAGATTGTTATGTAGGTACAAATAGAGCCATAATATCATGAATCTAGTTATTTTTTGTTTAAAAACATATTAATTATTCATAACATCATTAACTCTTTTAAGAGTAATAACTTTTTTAAAGAGTTCACTGATATTAAAAATTAAAGAAAATTAAAAAAAAGGGGGGGGGAACCTTCGATTAATTTTCAAAGTTTAATTTCTGTTGGAGATTTTATTTAATGTTATTTTTAATAGATGTTTGAAGTATATCAATATAAAATGGCTTATGAAAATGTATTGAGTATAATTGAGTTCCTCAGACCTATTTATGTGTTATCGTTTTGTATGTCCATGGGTACAAAGGCACCTGTTCAAGACAAGTTCACCTGACAAAAATTGCCAAATTAGATTCTGCCAGAATTTTTTTCGATCGATTATCTATTCCCACAGACCAGCAAAAATTGAAAAGTAAATTTTTTCCGTGGGTACAGCAGCTTCCCCTACATATTTTATACTTGGAGAATTTCAAATATATATATATATATATATATATAATTATCTCATTGTTAGATATTATTTTATTTTCTTAAAAATTACCTCATATTCTATATTCTAATATATGATTTAATATCAAAACGTTCAGTGAAGTGCCATTTTCTAGTCAAACTCCATTTTTACAAGCGTTAAAATGAAACAACAAAAATGCTCAACCGAAACTTCGGAGAAGTTACCAGGGTTGTTGTGTAACAATCAAATAACTCAATCTCTAAAATTTAATTGAAGAAGATTTGAAAATGAGCTTATATAAAATAGATCTTCGATATATCTCTTTTATTTGAGTCCCAAGCACTTCTTTTTTCTCCCATGGATCTCAGCCATTTTTACCGCTCCTTGTAGCATTTAACTACAGTAGCAGCTTAGAATTGAGTGGTTCAAGTGCATTGAAGGCTAAATTTTTGACCCCTTTGAATTCTGCTCAAATAAAAATTTAAAAATTCAAAATCCTTTGTATGTCACTGGCTTAAAAAACAAATAAATAAATAAATTGCATTTGCGAACCTCAGATCAGTCTGGATACAAAATCACACAATAAAAAAATCATTGAAAAAAAAAGAAAAAAACAGTAAACTATCGGAAAATGACGTTTGAATAGAAAGTACAATTTTCGAAAGGTTTTGTATAAAATGGACCGTATTTCATCGCTTCAAACAATTTTTAAGAAAAGGAAATAAAAATATCTAATGATAAGAGTGATTGTTTCTTTTTTCACTCAATCAAAAATGCATTTATTGGAGGAAACAAAACAGAAATTTAAAATTTCATTTATCAGAATTTTTATTTTGACTTATATTTTCAATGTTTTTCATAAATCGCGAACTATAAAGCAACTTACGATCATTAAAGTCAACATTGATTAATGTTACGTCTTTTGTTGGAGCAAAATTTTTTTGTAACCCTAAACTGTTTAACATCGAGTTTATACTTTAATCCAGGTATAAAGAAATGATAAAATGTTGAAGTCAGATAGTCAAAAACGAAATTAGTTTTTTTATTAAACTTAATGGTTATACTGAAATATTTTTTTTTCGACCATGCATCTTTATTTTTCTGAAGTAAAGTTTATAGGAGCTCAGTTATAATAATAAAAAAATCAAAGATACAGCTATAATTTTGTTCAGCAGTGCATCAACTAAATCTAATATAAAACGATGTTTTAAAAAGAAAAAAATCAAAACTACAAGGACAAGGTTGTCGAAATAGTCTGTGCTTAAAAGCGTCTTTAAAATGAAACATTGAGCTAAAAATCATTAAGAGAAATAAAGAAATTACCAAGTGGTTGACTCCTGAATCAAATATTCAAAGATTGTTCACGAAAAATTTTGCATTTGTTGTGCATAACATTTGACTTTGAAGATATAAAATAAGACTCATTTGATAAATACACATTGCTACTTTAGTATCTAGTTCAATACTAAAACAGCTTAGAAAAGTTTGATTTTCTATTTATATAAAGTAGTTTGTAGTTTGTATAGTTCTATACAGAGATGTGCTAAATTTCAGTTATTTAACTCTCTAATTTCACCTTCCTCGGCACTTTTCCTATTTTGCAGATCAGAAAAAAAGAATTTAAATGCGGTTTTTTCAAAATCGTAGTTTTTAGCATGTGTACAGAACTAACAGTTTGTGTTGCAAAGTGACACACACACACAATGTGCGTGTGCTAAAAGTCACATTAGAGCCTATTTTTTTTAAAAAATTAGTATTTTTGGATTTTTTTTTCATTTTAATTGCAAAAAAGTATTTTCAATACATATCTTTTGCAACCGTTTGAGAAATTTATCTTACATTAAAATTACCATTAATTAATAAATCGAAAATGATTTTATATTAATGTTTTTATCGTAATTAATATATATTATTTCATAGTATCATTTGCATTTTTTTTTTTTTTCAGTTTATTTAAAAAATTAGAGTACTTCCGTTTAATAACCAACCTTCTACTCCAAGAAAATACTCGCGTTTCCATAGCAATAAACTATAAGGGAAGCAATTTGTGTCTACGTAGTTGTTGATACCAAATACACCTGTTTTTGGTCACTAATTACATTAAGATAATTAACAGTACTAGTTACATGATAAGATATTGCGATGCTGTATTTTTCCTGCTTCCCCCTTAAATTACGGAATTAATTTTGTTTGAAAAAAATTGAGTAGAATTTTTTTCGTAATGCGAATTTAAAATTAGACATCAAACATGAAAAACAAGTAAAGCTCTATTTTTAATTTTTTTTAAGGCAATGTTTAAAAAATTATTCATTTCTAAAATGATTAACATCAAATTAACATGGCAATATAAAACATTTTACAGAAAAATGAAGTTGAAGTACTTTTCTCGTGTTTAACATCTATTTAGAATTATTTAATCTTAAGATCTCAGTCGAAATGATAGCAATGCATAATGTTCAGCTTGTGTATAACAAGAGGGGTAAAGTGGGTGATATGTAAACATATTTTTTCATTTTATTGTTTTTCAAAACATATTATCAATTTCGCAGAGTAAAAGTGCTCTTATGAGCAGTCTCTGCTTTGCTTCATCGAATTTTTTGAAATAAAAAAAAGGAATGAAAATGTGAAAAAATGAATTTTTTGAATGAAATTTTTATGGTACTTTTCGAAAGTGACTTCAACCGTTCACATGTGTCTTTAGAGAGGAGCGCATGTGAACAATGGGGTTGTTTCCTTCAGTCAAAAATACTACTTTTAGTCACTGAAATTAATAGAATGAGTAAAAAAAAATAATAATAACATGGACCCAGAAAATACTTTTATTTTCCCAACAGTTATTTTTTAATTAATGTTTTTAAACGTCCGATTTTGAAAACATGGCGTGGTCTTTATGACGTCACATATGATACAATTTGGCGCATTTTTCTACCATATTTCCACGTTATGATAATCAAGAAGCGAATTAAATATTGCGCTCTATGCTTGTTATCAACCATATCGTTGCCAATACACGTGAGTAAAGATGCGAATTGAATATTTTTCTCCGTGAATGGCAACAATGAATGGCATTTCATCATTTGTGATGTCACACGACAGAAATGTAAACAATGAAAGCGCACCGATTTAAGTAATTTTTAAAAATATTAAACTTGAACAAATTATTTTAAAAATAATCATATCCTATACACTGTTAAAAAAATTTCCTGAAAATAACGGATAAAGTACCGGCAGCAAAGTTGCCGTAAATATTACGTTTCCGTTAAATTATTTTCCGTGACTTAACAGAAGTTCCATTTCTCATTTCTCCGTTTAGTTCTGTTCTTCCATTCATAAATTTTCCGTGATTTAACGAAAATTCCATTTCTCTTCTTTCCGTTGATCTATTTTTCCGTTTTAAAATTTTCCGTTCATCTATTTTTCCGTTTTTATATTTTCTGTGTCTTTACAGAACTTTCGGTTCTTGATTTTTCGTTGCGCTATTTTTTCGTTTCTCATTTTCACATATTTTACTGAAATTTCATTCTCGTTTTTCTATCCTATGTTTAAAATGATATATACAGAAAAATAGTTAACTATTCAAAAACTATTATTGTTTTAATTTGTATTTATTACTCATATATTTTAAGTGAAATTTTTGCTTGATAACTTACCTTTCAAGGCATCTATCTCGAAATTTGCACCTTCAGATGAATAAAAATAATCGAAGAGTACCAGCAAGGAAATTAGTGGATTTAAATATAACACCAAATTTTGATGCTGATACTGTTCGATATTTCCTTCCACATCTCCTCGTACATATTCTGGCGTGGTATGGAAAATCATACATGAAAAATAGAATATTTTTATTTGCAGAATGAGTCAAATAAAATACCATCAAAAACCGGTTGACTTTATCATGGAATAATATACCTGATGGAGAGTACCGCATATCAATTTACTGTGTTTAAAAACAGAATCATTGACATACACGTGAAGAATTTTTTGCTCAGATGATGTATATCCCCCCCCCCTCGGTGATTTCCGCATTTTTCACTCATTGAAATAGCAACATAGATTTTTAGTGCATAGCATTATACTTAGGCTAAACATATCAATCAGTTCGTTTTACCCGAAATGTTTTTACAAGAAACTTGCAATAATCTCAAATAAGTTGTTGGATGAGATCCTAAGGAAATAAATAATTTATATTTTTTATTATAAATGAAATCCCGAAAGGAGTAATGAATGTTTCCAGATTTCTAAGTAGTCAAGAAAACTTATTCTTGTCAAAATTGTAATTGTATTTTCAAAGATTAACAATCTACTATGCCTTTTCGCAAAAAATATAACAGCAAGAAATACTTTTATTTAGAGATTCTTAAATGTTTACCTTCAATCTGTCAAAAAAAAAAAAACTGAGTGATTTTTTCTGTCTTGCTCGCACACCACGATAATCTCCGGTTGATACGAAATGTTGGCCATTTAACTTTTTAATGACTTTCAAGAATACAACGCGTTAGAGCAAAAACAGTAACTTTATAATTGTTCTATAAATTCTAAATCAGCTACCATCGGAATTCTATCAAATGCACATTAACAAGAAAAATACATTTGTATATTAACATGTACAAAGATATTCAACAATACTTACATGTGACCAGCGGTGCTAAATTTAAGTGTCTCCATTGCATCTGGACACAAGTAATCCAATAGCCTTTATTTTAAATGGATAACACGAGATCCTAAAACTATTCTCACCGCTAGAACACACAATATGACTAACGAATAGAATTGTCGTCGACGACGACGAACGTCGTCTAACGAATAGAATTTCGAAGTATTGAGCAAAATAATACACCGCAATAATATTCTAATACTGACTCAGTAAAACCCACATCAAATCACCAAGGCGATCAAAACACATCTGCCTGTCTGAAAATGGCGCAAACATTTTTCCAAACTTACGAAGTCCAGAGGCGTAAAAACAGTTTCGACATAGTACTAGTATATTACTTTCCAGGCATGAAATAGCAAGCTATCTGTTTTGTCTACGGCATCTGAGTTGTTATTCTAAATAAGCTTTTAATTAACAACATGTAACAGTGCGAACAGTGCACTATCAAAAAGCATGTTTATCATAACTTGAAGGCTAATCAGAATACTAACAAAGTACAGCACAGCGGCAACCCTAGAAATGGAAAAATTCTGTTTTCATCCCTTCCTTTCGTGATATTTCTGTTGTTGGAAGGAAAAAATGCGTTTTGAAGCATTACAGAAATATTCTGTTAAAATCAGTCAGAAAACTACCTGAACTTTCAGGTTTTTTTTAACAGTGTATTTTTGAGCATGCTCTTTCAGAAAAACATACTTTTAAAATTTTGGAAACGACCCCATTGAAGTAATGCAGTTCAATTTCGTTTATCCAGTCTAACCGGGACTAAAAGCCATCCGGTAAATAGAAAATCCGGATAGAAGTGATAATCAGCAAAGCAAATCCTTAAGAAAGTAGACTTTGTTTATTACGATAAAAAAACATATTTTGTAACAAAACTACATAGAATTGTTAGAAAAACACCTAAATGTAGAAAAATAATTTTTCACCTTTTTGGCAAAGAACTGGTTTACTGTCTTACAATTCAAACATGTGGGACGTTTGAATGCACCATGGTCACACAAATGGTAATTGGTCAAATTTTAAAAAACAACGTTGTCAAATTTTATCCGGATCATCCGAAGATCCGAATAAACAAGAGTCGAATAAACGAGTTTTTACCGTGTTTATTTCTGTGTTTCTGTAGTTTATTCGAAGAAACATTTGAAATAACATTTTTATGGACAAACCGAATCACCATGTCGATCGATATAAAGGAAACCGATGCCTTGCTGTGACATATTTTACTTATGGTTGACACAATAGAAAGTCAGATAAACTTCAATCGGGCGGATATTTCCGACACCACCTACGAATGAATACCGCGTGGCGTCATTCACAGATGTGAGGTAAAGTCAATATTTTGCATTTCCTATGCATCTAGTCTGCATAATACTTTCGCATATGTTTCTCTGCCTCTTCTGTTCATACTTTTTTGGTTAGATATTTTTGGGCGTCTAAATTTTTAGATAATGTCCCACATATTTTGAAAATAAATATTTAAGAAGGTCATTCATTGGTCAAAATAGATCCTTGTTATGTATTTGTTGTTATTTTCTTTCTTTTTTTTTGAATTTGGTTTTATTTGTTTCATTTTATTTATTTATTTGACTTATTTGTTTTATTTAATTTTATTTATTTATTTAATTTTATTTATTTATTTTATTTTACTTTATTTATTTTATTTTATTTATTTGTTTTAAATTATTTATTCATTTTATTTTACTGTATCTATTTTATTGCTCCTATTTTATTTTATTTTAATTAATTTCATTTATTTTAGATTATTTTTATTTTATTTTATTTAATTTTTACATTGATTTAATTTTATTTTCATTCTATTTATTTATTTATTTATTTAAAGTACCTTTCTTATGCAACTACTTACAATTTACTAATAGTCTTTTCTAAACGACGTGATTGTTAGTTATGTTATACAATTTATTTAAGTGAGCAGCCATTTATTCTTTCATGATTCAGTTTCTTAAAAGATGTCCAATAAGAAACATAAAAGGATCAATTATCAGTCAGAATTTAAATGTTCAAAGAGTATTAATTCGTCATAATGAGAGACAGTTGATTCATTCAGTCAGTTAACTGAACTAAAATAACGAATCTGCGAAGACCAATTTGGATAAAATTGTGTTCCATTTCGCGCACATCAGATCATTAAAAGCGCGTAAGAAAAGTTTCCACTAGTAGTCTCCTTCGGGAACGAAATTTTGTGTACTCACTTTTAGAAATTGTGCTTCCCGTTCACTCGTTCTCATGTATTGTCAGTTGGGACTTAATTCATCAGGCACTTCACCTCAAAATCGTTGATTTATTTATAAAATTTCTCAGGAGTCCCCACGGGGGGGAGAGGGGGATTATGGCGCAAGTTTCGCCATTAAAATTTTTTGGGGGGAATTAATTATTTATTTTTTAAAGTTTATTTAATTTAAATTATTTACTTATTTTTTTTGTTTATATTTCATTTATTTATTTACTTTGTGTGTTTCTGTCATTGGCGTAGCACAGAACTTTTCTAATTAAATAATAATAATAATAATAAAAATTAAAAATAAATAAATAAATAAGTAAAAATATTTTTAAAAAGTAAATAAAATTAAAAAAAGAACTAAAAAATAAAAAATAAAAAAGCAAAAGAGGGTTGAGAAAATTTTGGGCCATGGAGATTTGCGCCAATGAACTGAGGGGAGGGGCACCCCTGACATTTTTAAAAACCGAAAATATTCTTCTGTAACATCAAGAGGATAACTTTCTTCGTAGTGTTTCTATAATAGTAAATGAAAAATTTATTAACTATATTAAAAAAAAACATCTACTTGTTAACGAAATTAGTTATTTTGATTATTAATTTTAGATATCATATTTGATTACTTATTTGATTTTATTATCTTATGTCTTGAAAAAACTAAATTTATCAGTTTCGTTTCCTAGAAACATTTTTTTTGCTATATTTATTGCTAAAATTTCGTTCCCATGCTTCATAATCACATTACAATTTGTACCTTGTAAAAACTGCGTTTCATTGACATAGCTTTTCAAAACCAATTTAAACTTCCTGAGAAAGAAAAGTATATATTGATTATAATTTAGAAGCATCAGCTCTTCATCTGCTGTCTTTGAGGTAAACCTTTCTTTTTCCACTTTCAGTAGATAAATTTACAAATTCATCTTTCTTAGAAACTTATAGTTATCTCTACATATTATAAAATGAAGCCTCTAAAAAGTGTGCCTTTTGTTTCACCGCACAAAACTCAGCACACAAAAAAAGTTTCATTCTTTTATCACCGGAAAGGTTTAGAGACCGGTTCAAAAAAAAGTTCAATAAGTTGTTCGATTTTATTCCATTTTACGACACAATTTTTATGTAAATTCCCGAGTGGAAGCGAAAAACTACCTGCACATTTTATTATAAAGCATTTGAAAGATTATATTTTTCTGCGTACGGTGCAATTTGTTCCAGTTCTCTAACTTAGTAACGATGAAAGTTATTCGCGTTTTTAACTAAATTTTTTCAAGGCTTTGCTGGATTCCAGTCACTAATTTCTTCATTAAATACCATTAATAAAAGTGAGCAAATTGTTTCTCTGTTTTTTTTTTTTTTTTTTTTTTTTGTATTTTTTTTTAATTTTTTCTATTTGCAACTCCAACGAACTATAGGGAGCACTGCAGTCACTGACTAATGGCGAACGAAAAAACTAAAACAAACGCATGTGGTAACGAAGAAAATGGTAATAAGTCTAGTAAATTTTGTTCGTATGCATGATTTTTTCGCTTTATTCTTTTTAAATTAATTTTCAAAGTCTTGTGGATATTCTGGCCCACGTAGAAAGAAATGAGAACTCAAGAAGCATTACTAAACGTCAAAGATTAATGCAAACTACGTAGTTCGTAGTTCTAAGCAGCTATTTCCACGATGTTGAATTCGATATTTATCAATTCTTGATAAAACTAAATAATAATTGTGGCCTGACAAGAATAACAATTAATGCTAGAAAATTCAATATGACATTACAAATTATTATCGAAAGAAGATGATACTTTTTTGCCTTGCTTGGCTAGCGCTTATTGTTTTGCATTTGTAGCTTTAGAGAGTTATTTCTCTCGAATTTCCGAATCGGTTAATTTAAAATTTTTCTGTTTCGATTTTTCTAATTTCTGAGCTACGATTTAATTGTGTCATGTTATGCGAATCATCAACAAAATTCTCACGGATATATGGTGGTAGTTTTCTTTTCAGTTGATTGACCATTATTTCTTTTTACTTATCGAATTCTGTAATCTTACTACCATTTTATTCCACTCATGATAAAAATTAAAAATGGTTTAACTAAAAGAAGCGAAATCTCGCCAAGGCTACATTGCTCACACAATACTAAAACTATAACCCTAAACAAATTTGGCGAAACCTTTCAGCTGAGAATAAAAGGAATAAAGTAAATTCTTTCTCGGTTATTCATTTTGTTCTACGATAAAATATTCAAGAAAATATTTTGCATACTGTCCATTCCAACTAAATGCTGCTGTAAAATATGGTTTGTTAAATTAATTTAAGAATAAAAAAAACCCATATTCTTACAAATTCACACAAAACAATAAAATTTTTACCTGGTATAACGTTATCCAAGTTTGTTAATCCAGAGTTTTCTGGTGTTAACGCGATTTCACTATTTCTCAATCAAATCACTTTTTAGAGGGAAATAATGGAAACTAACATTATTTTGAGGAGCTCGAACACTTTCTGTTGCTGAAAGCAATCCAAGACACATCGATTGCGTTAATAAATACTCAGAACAAACTGCCTATGTTTAAGTCAACAGACTTACGTGGAATGCAATGTGACAATGTTTTAGTTTTTCCGGCAGTTTTGTAAATCACCGCAAGGTAGCGTATTCGAGCGCTGGAGTTGCGAACGCTATAACGATTTGTAAATTTTAATAGTGTTTCTACAACCAAGGCTTCACTCGATACGCCTCTTATCAGGCTAAGTCATTTCCCAAAGGATCAAAGGCGCCGACTTGTCCGCAAGAGAGCGCTGTAGTATAACCGGAGGAAACTTTGTTTACATTAGTTAACAAATTATTTCTGCAGTAAAAAGGGATGTTGTTTCTATCTTTAAAGTAAAATTTCATTGATACGGTGAACTGATGCGAAAAACAGGGTGAATTGATGTCATAACGCCGTATCAGTTCTGCTTTTCAGGGAAAATGAATTCAATTTTCAGTAAAAGCTGGTCTCAACTCAGGATTCAGTTATTTCTCATTGGTGTTCGCTACTTGCAAAGTGTACTAATTCATCCCTGAAACCCATTATGTCTTATTGAATGAAAGTACTACTTACGTTTTCCGGGATTACGATAAACATTTTTGAGATATTTAATGTGAGTAAATTTTGTAAAGAGTTTAAACATTACTCTTCCTCTGAATTAAAAAAAAATTCTAGAAAGGAACCCTTGTTGTTTACAAATTGTATAGTATTTTATTGCATATCTAAAGGAGATATTTACTGGCGCAATCATTAAGATTTCGACAATAATCGTTTTATTCTGACAACATCGGTAAGAATGCAATACATTTTCTCTTACGATATTTTTCCGTTCGAGGTACGTCACTTTTTGTACAAATTAACAGAGCATTTCAATTTTTATTTATGACTCGATTTATTTATTGAGCTGATTATGTTACATGATAATGGATAATTTAAAATTGATTTTGCGTAATATTTTGACGAGATTTTTCAGATTATTTAAACACTTGTTTTTATGTGGTGAATAATTTTACTTTGTTTTAATTTAAAATTCACAAAAAAGACAAAATAATATACGGTTTCACCAAATGAATAAATTAGGTAATCAAAAAGCATCCAAAGTTTTATTACATATATATTTATTAAAAGTTAAAATAATCCTCCCAGTAAATGAAACAAGCCACGAAACGACAATCAAGTTTCCATAAAAGGTGAAATAATCCGGTAAAAAACTATATTAGAGACAACAATAAAAGCTTCATTTTATTGAAACCAAAAGACCAAACACGGCGACACCAAATAAAATAAAAAATAATCGCCAAAATTACATTTCTTGCCTTTTAATATTCACATTAAAATTTGGAAGGGGTTATCACGACGTGAAACATGCCAAATTGGCGAAAAAAAATTCTATTGTTAAAATTGATACCGCCATTGTTTGCTCTACAACCATTTTGATGGAACTTTTATTGATTTTTATCATAGACTAATAATAAGAGTAGACCGAGCAATGGCAACCCTTTTGCTGCTCATAAACCAAACCATGTGACTGGTGGATATCATAGCAACAGCGGGCGTTGATCGAAGCAGACGATCAACGCGAGCGAGAAATAAAATAAATAGAATTGATGGAATACGGAAGAATTAGCTTTTATGAAATCCTATTTGTAAATTTGTTATTCTAAGTTGTAAATATTTTGTTAATATAGTGAGTTTTTCGTTTAGATAGTACTGTACATTTTCTTTAGTCAATTTCAATAACTCTCTAAGCAATTAAAGATGCAAACGCCCAAAAAGAATCGGCAAACGGTAAGATTTTTACATACAATTTCAATTTAAGATACCAATTAGTACATTTTTGCGTTAACGCAAAACGTTTACGCCATTCCGTTCACGCCAACGCTGACGTAGGATTTCCAAATGAAATAAAAGTTACTGAAAACTGTGATCAAAAACTAATTACGAATGTCAAAATAATGCATAACTAAAAGAAAAACAGTTCAATCTCTGCACCTGGAAAAAAATTATAATGTAAACACATTACGTCTTAAAGTACATGTCGAGTGCCAAACTATAGATAATGTTGCCATCTAGCAACCATGCTGCCAAAGTTTTCGCCAAGCCTTTCCACTAGTCACATGATGTATCCATGAACCAATTTCTTTTCATCAGCAAGTCTGAGAAAGCTCGGTCTACTCTTATTATTAGTCTATGATTTTTATTAAATTAATGTATTTACTTGGCAGATTATTTTTCAATTTAATGATTCTCGTCGAATAACTTGTCTTGCTTAAAAAGTAAACACTGAATTTTACACTTCAGCCGCATTGTTTTCGGTAACGTTTGACTAGTTTGGCGAAAATTTTCAAAACGCGCCAAATGTTTTTAGGTTAATTCTTTGGCTAATTTTTATAACAATGATGCTTTTTTTTCATTAAGTTTCTTCATAATACTTAAGCATTTGAATATCATTTACATTTTTAACAGGTATTTATTTTTTATTCTCGTTATTATTATTATACTTTATTTCATTTATTTTTTTACTAAGCAAAAATTTAATTGAAACAATATTTGGAGGAAAATTTTTAATTATTTTTCTAAATACTAAAAAGTAGGTTTACAAAAATCTTTTGCAAAAAGTTGCCATCTTTTGGTTTTTTGAAATTTCTATTGGCATGTTTTCCCTGGTGAATTCATTATTATTCCAATGTAAAATGTTTTTTTTTCTTTTTTTGAGCAATCACGATTGCTTATTGTTCTCATTTGACCGTTTTTGGTGTCCGTGCCTTTTTCAACTTGGACCAGAAGCCTATGCAGCATTACCGCCCACCGTCTCTGCTGGCGGCGCGGCGCGGCTGCTCCGGTTTTGAGCTACCCGCTTCTCCTGGTCGGAGGCGTCCATATAATACACACACTCACGTTCACACACATACACACACACACGACTTCACACACATACTCTCACACACGCCTACGTGCATACACACAGGTCTACGCACACACACAACTATGCATACGTAACCGCCCAGGAGGAGAGGCAGGCTTGGGGGGGGGGGGGACAGGAGCCGTTTCTAGAAACAATAACTCCAATGAGTAGGGTCCTGTCTCAGTTCGTGATTGCGAAAAACATAATTTGAATTCAAAATTTCAGAATTCAAATTAATGTTCTTTTTTTTTACTTTTAAGTGATTTTAAATTTTTCTTCTTTAACATACAACGTATGTCTTTATGATATGAATTGTAATGCATTCTGATTATTAAGATATATACTAACTATCAGTTTTATGTCTAAAATTTTACTTCAGATGTTTTCCACATTTTTTTTCTTTTAAAAGCATTGCATCTCCATGCATTTTATTATTTCTTATTGTGTAAAAAATGAAGACACAGAATTGAGTGACTGTGTTTTATTCATCATTTTCAGGATTAATAAATAACTTTTAAAAATAACTAATTTTGAGTTTAACTTCTCAAAGTAAAAAATACTACAAGGTTTTTGAATGTTTCAACTAATATGTGCATTAATTGTGTTTGAAGAGAAGCATTAACTAATTCTTGCATAATAAAACTAAAAAAAATACTTCTCTTTGATACAATTTACTGAGCATAGTTCATACGTTTAATAGACATTATGATTTCGTGCATAAGGTGTGATGTTTGATTTTATGTTACGCATGATTTCATTCAGAACAAAATTTTCAAATGAGTTCTTTTATTAATTAAAAGCAGAAACTAAATCCGAAGAAAAAGAAAGAAAAAGAAACGAAAGAGAAAAACAGGATGACCAAAACATTTTATTAACATGCATTTCCAAACAGCAAACTTCTTTTTGGGCTTGTTTGAAATAGTTATTTAATGCATAAATAATAAATAAGAAATAATCAATATTCAATATTACTAACTACTATTTATACTTATTGAAGCTTTGAAGTTAAATTAATGTAATAATTTTAAAAATGTTTCACTGCTAAAATTGGAATAAATTATCAAACTTTTTTTATTAAAATAATTTTACATTGATTTAATTAGTAGGAGAGAAACATCTTCCTGAGCTCATGCTCATGGAATTTTGATTTGAAACACATTTTTTTTTTTTTTTTGAAAACGAAATTTCATATTTATTTATTTTTTTTGCCTAAAATATCTTTTCAAACACATTTCTTGAGGAGGAAAAACTCCATCTTTAAATTAACTTGAAAACTTTATAACTCAATTTTTAATTCTCGCTTTAAAAATAAAATAATATGATTTTTATACAGTTAAAAGTTACCAAAAAATTCAACAGATTCCGCTGGAGTCTGACCAGATTTTTTGTTTGATTGATTGATTTCACACTACAACTTTTATTGAAATGACTGAGCCTCATAGAAACACGCATCAAATGCAGCCTTGCTACAACCTAATTTGTTTATTTGCTGGAATTTTCATATTTTAATCATCATTAGCAATGTCTGTGGCACCAATTGTTTTGAAATTCTCGCCATGACTATGTTTTCGTAACTTGGCTTAACATTACAATTGTGCACATTTCATATCGCACAAATAATTTATTTTTTTGGTGATTGCTTAATGTTTTATGGTATAACTTTCAAAATATTACGATTCATAAGTCGCATTTTTGCATCATATTAATTTAGTGCGAAAAAAAGTATGAAAGTATGTATGAGTAAATCTGAACAGGTAAACCGAAATGTAAGTAAAACTACAGCTTTTAAAAACACGAAATAATCACCTGACTGCAATCTTTGATTACAAAAACATTAATTTTTGTCAGAAACAAACTCTATTCTCCCCTCCCCCTCCTCTCTATTTCAAAGCATCAACAGAGCTAATATCTCGTTTTAAATTTAAACAAAATAAACTATTCTTACATAGTTAATTTACTGTTATAATGTCATATATTTTAACAACGATTCATTTTCTTAAGCTACCTTATTTCTTCCGCTCCGCTACATAGCAAAACAAACTCTGGGAATGTTAAATTTCCAAATCCCTGGATTAATATACGAACAAAGAATTTCCAGCCAAAAATATTTCAGCACATCCTGTTACATAGTATCACGGTATGTTGCCATTTTATTAACGTAAATAACTATTAAATCATTGCAGGAACACTGTTGAAAGGGAAGATTCCCCCTGATACAGCAGTGTTCCAAGCACCAGAGGCAAGAAAAAAATAAAGTTTTGGCAAATTGCCCTGGCTCAATCGATAACGGCAGGCAATAACTGGGTGGTACATATTTCATCCTCGTATGACATTCCCTCGAAAGATTTGATTGGCTTTATTCATCTTTCTATTTTTAGCTGCGAGTGAACACCTCTTGATGGAAGTTGCACCTGTTGGGAGGAAGTTTCTTTTATTGTTGCGCTTTGCACACATTTTCCTGCCACCGAAATTTTATTTGAGCGGAGCTGCGTTTTCGCCAAAGGATTCAATAGTTGATCAGTATCGAGTGATATTGTTTAATCGGTGGCCATTTTTAGATGCTGCCAAAGTTTCTTTACAACTTAATAAAGCTTTGTCAAAACAGTGTTTCCATCAGGGCGATTTTATTCAGCGCTTAGGATCACAGCTTGTAACGTCAACTGATGCAGAATTTTTTTCCTATACTTGCGTTAGAGACACAGCCTTTTACATTCCAAGTGCGGTCCCCCGAGATAGCATCCATTCTTTCATGTAGCTCCACTAGCGGCGGATGCCAGCGCCACGAGAATTTTGACGCTCAGTTTCCCACTAGATGGAGACACCTAGTCTCTCTTCGATATGAAACTGTACTAGAAATTTAATGTTGCCCACTTCAAGCCAAACGAGTACTGGAGGGATCATTTACATGCCGTGAAAAACATACTGCATGGACGCTGTTGCAAACCCATTTTTGTTACCAAGTGAACTCAAGTGCTGATTCATGTGTAGTGAAGTGAATAGGAATGCATGCAGCAAAGTTTGGAGAAGGATGGAAACAGGTTTCAAATTTTGCGAAGTCGCAAAAAAGACAACTCTGCTCCCAGCTTTAAAAATAATTCAGGTTTTTGATTTTTTTCTTGATTTTTGTCATCAATTAAAAAATCGTTTTTGTAAGATTTTTTTCATCTTCAACTTGTTACGAAATGCACCTTTTTAAAAAATTGCGCCTTTTCTATATTGTACAAAATTTTTTACAAATTCCACTTTTAAGTACTAGAATGAATATGTATGAACATATAACTATAAAAAAAAGAAAAGATTTTTTCCACTATTCTTTTAAATGCTATTCTTTATTTAATCACTTACTTGTTTCACGTTTTCACCGGTGCAAACACAATGGGGTTGTTTCCTTCAGTCAAAAGTAATACTTTTAGTCACTGAAATTGATACAATAAGCAAAAAAAAAAAAAAAATAATAATAACATGGACCCAGAAAATACTTTCATTTTCCCAAAAGTTATTTCTTAATTAACTTTTTTAAATGTCCGATTTTTCAGACAAAGCGTGGTCTTGACGTCACAAATGATGCTCTTTGGCGCATCTTTCTATCCCGTTTCCACGTTATGATAATCAAGAAGCGAATTAAAATTGCGCTCTTCGCTTGCTATCAACCATATCGTTGCCAATACACGTGAGTAAAGACTTGAATTAAATATTTTGCTCTGTGAATGGGAACACTGAATAGACTTCATCATTTGTGATGTCATCGGACAGAAGCGTAAACAATGAATGCGCACCGATTTAAGTAATTTTTTAAAAAATATTAAACTTAAACAAATTATTTAAAAAATGGTCAGATCCTATGTTTTTAAACATGCTCTTTCAGAAAAAAAATACTTTTAAAATTTTGGAAACGACCCCATTCTACACATTTAAAAATGTATTCATAGCATACAGTTTGAAATGTGGGATGCTGCTTATGTCACCGAAAGCAAAATACGGGTAATTTGAAGCAGTATTTTATGTATAGCAAAAGATTTTACATTCCAGCTGATTTACTGATTCTGATCCTCACTGCTCTCTGTTTCACGTTATTACATAGAAGAAAACTCCTCATCATAGCAGAGACGTACGACAATCAATTATACTTATCTCCAATTTACGTCTTCCTTTAACTAATGCTTGTTTGATGACATGATCAGAATCCGTAAGCGAAGATAAACAAATGAGCATTTTTGCTCTTAACCGGGAAAGCCATCAGGGAGCAATAAAAGAGTCATTATATTTCTTCATTTCTCTTTCAGAGGAGCTGTAAAAAATATTGAAATGACGCAAAAGCTTCTTAAAAAACGAACAACAAAATTCCGCTTCTCCTTCTGATTTATGCGAATTCGATTCCTCCAGCGGGTACGCTTCTGTCTCATAAGCATATGTCGTCCCGCGTCATTAAACAATTCTCCTAATGTTAGAAAAAGGGGGGAGATGTAACAGTTTGGAAATGGGTTAGGCGATGAAAAGGCATTTTTATTGCCGAAGAAAATTTAAAACGCAAATTGTTTCCTTTCGTTTTTATCTTTTATCTTCGCGATGAGATTTTTGTTCTTTCTGAATTGAAGAATAAGGATGAATGAACATTGCTTTCGTGAGAATTCCATCCTTTTTGAATAAAATTCTTTGAATATATCTGCTATCAGATAAGAAGTTCTCTCAAAACTGAACCGATCTACTTTTTCGTATGTCTGCATCGACTTTCTAATAGCAGTCTCATCTCTCTTTGTCTTTATTGACTGTCTTAGGCACCATATTAATTCAGGTATACATCAAAATAGTTTTTATATGTTTAAAAAAATCCTACTGCTAAATAAATACAATGGTATTCCGTAACAACAAATAGCAATACAACATAGTATCGGTTTCAGTAAGATAATTTTTCGGTCCCGACAACGATAGTCTCGATATAACGAACAAAATTTGCATTTTATTGAAGTTCGTTGTAACGAGATTTCCTTGCATTAAAACAACTTTTAATATATATATATATATATATATATATATATATATATATATATATATATATATATATATATATATATATATATATATATATATATATGTCTTAAAAAGGAGGCAATCAAGTTGATTTAAAAATACAGTGAAATACCGTTACAACGAACACAAATAAAATGTAAATTTAGTTCGTTGTAACGGAATTTGACTGTACATAAAATTCATACACTAAACTGTTGGTTATCATGTTTCAGTAAACTTTAACTACTGTTATTCCTTTAAAAACAGGAATAGTTTGAATTTAAGTAGTAAAATGTGGGAAAAATTAAAACAGCTGGACAAACTCAGCTTTTGCTCAGTTTGCGGCGCCACCTATTTGTCAATATTTTAACTATGTAATCAAACTTGGAGTCGAAAAATGCTTTCCTCTGAAGATCAAAGTGTATGCTTTATGGTAATACAAGCAATTTTTAAAATTTGATGGTCTATGAGTAATATTTTTTTGGTAATATCAAAGATTAATTGTAGTTACAATAAAATGATGAAGTTCGTCTTATTATTATTTTAAATACTATATCAATTAAGACCGATTTACTTATGTAACAACAGTCGTGTTTTGATTTTAAGGAGAGCCGGCCCCTTGTATACGCGTAATGTTAAATTGCTAAACTGTACCTTTTTCTCTAAGAGTTTTAATGAGAGAAACTTACATTTTTCAGTTTTTTTAAGCGATATTAAAGAGTCTACAAAAGTGAAATTTTAAGTCACTTCTGTTTATTTCAAAATTGATTAAAGTTTAAAATAATAGTCACTTTTGAAATTGAAAAAAAAGTTTTAGACCATATTATGTGAATATGATCAAGATAAATGAAGTGGTTTTCTAGAAAAAGGAACATGAGTTTTTTAAATTGTCGTTTTGAGAAAATTGGGCTTGAAAGTAAAATTTTACGTACATTTTAATACATTCCTGTCCCATTAATATTTAAATTGAGTTACCTTCAATCTACATAAAAACATGAATTCGGTGTCGTTTGAAAGCTCTTAGTTTGAATAAATTGAACATATAAAAACTGATTTTTTTTTTTTAAAGTTTTAGACTATCAACTCTCCTAAAATGCTTAGTTCCGTTTATTAAAGTTCCATGCGAGGAAAAGTGAACGGGACAAAGTGAAATAGTTGTATTATCATTGCTTAATTATTGCATATAATCTTTCACTTATTTAATAACCATTCAGTCATTTTTTCATAAATTTATTCAATGATTCTTTAATAACTTTATCCATTCAGTCATTATTATTTTACATGTTTATTCATTCATTCATTTTTTTATTCGTTAATTTATTTATTCAAATTATTATTGCATTTATTTTTTTAAATAAAGTAGAAAATATTTAATAGAAATATATTTTAATTGCCACTTTGCTCCATACATGGAGCAAAGTGACTTTTATTTTAAAGTAAATTTGCTGCTAAAAAAGAAATAAAATACTTCAATTCAAGAACTACTACACATACCTACAAACAAGCATTTTCAAAAATTTACCGACCATGTTTAGCACTCCTGAAAACACGTATCTAATTATAACCAAACTGTTTTCACTATTTTACTACTTTCGGAAGCAAAAAACTTTAAAGGAATCCACAGTTTTTAAATTAACAATTATATTTAAAATATCTATAAATAGTTAGGAGCTAATTTGTTACAGTATAGCGTTAAAGGTTAGAGTAGATAACATTTTAAATTCATTTAATATATATATTTTTTTCATTTCCATCGCTTTAAACACTATTAATTACACAATGTTCCTACCTAGTTTACAAAACAAACTCAATCGCAATATAGAGTAGACACATCATCATCTAATACAAGTCACCGCAAATGGAAAATCAACATTATGATTAAACGTAATTAAAGGATCATTGCAGAATCTATAATAGCTATTCATCAGTATAATTTGGGCTCACGTCTGACATTTGCGCAGTTAATTAAATTATGAATAGCTCTTTGTACAACCCTCAAATAGTTCTGTTAGCTTATATCAAGCTTAAGAAGTTAAGATAGTTCACAGCATTTCATAAAAGATGGATATTATACTGTTGCGCACAAAATTTGAAGTGTTAGTTTTTTGCTTTATGAGTATGCAATGACAAAACTTTTTTGTGACTTTCGACGTTATAGTTTGTTTTTAAATGTTCCTTTTATGCACGAATTGTTTACTCAAATCCCTCTGCAATTCTTCCAAAAAGTTTCATGAATGCCATTTTTAAATTTTATGCTATAATTTTCCTAGCAATTTACTTACAGTCTAAGATATATTTTTTTGTCAAATGCCCTATCATACTGATTACCCTCAATAATCTATTTCGTAACATAAAAATATCCGATTGCTAGAAGCGAATCTAAATTAAATAATGTTTGCATCAAACATCATTTGAAAAATATTTCCACGAATAAAATTTATTTAATTGGTATAAATGTATAATAGAGTGAAAACAAATATTTATAAAAAAATATTAAATAAAGGTAAATTAATATTAAATTAAAATTGTATGAAAGTTAAATAAGTACAAAATTAATAATAAGGTGAATATCGGCTTAAACTGCAGACATGAAGTTATAAATTTATCTTGCCATACATTTAATTTTCTTAAAAAACTAAAGAATTGCAATACAGGCGTTACAACGTCAAATAAGATAAGATTGCATACAATTGTATTAACTATATTTAAATGAAATATCAAGTAAAAAGAGGGGAGTTTTTATTGATTTAAACAATTAGAAATGTTCTTAATTACAACTCTGAACATTTTAAAACCAGACTAACTTTATGAAAAAAATATTTTTGCGCTATATTGCAAACGATGATAGTTAAAAAGGTGTATAAAATGCATTTCTTAGTAGAAAAATTCTCTTGTTTTAGATAATTTTATATGGTTAAAATGTAAACGGACCAAACTTTTGAAATTAAAAATATTAAAATTTTGGAAATTTTTAATAATTAGCTATTAAGTATTATCAGTACGATTATCTATACGTTAATTTTTATACTGAAGAATTTTAACATATTATAAGCGAATATTAGAGTTTATAAAACTGTTATCAGGGCAAACATTTCCAAACGCTTTTTTTTTTATTGCGATAAAATATCGGTGCTTGTACTCATGTAGGCGCATTAGAAGCGATGTGTATAAAATTCTTCTTCCTTTTTTCCGTGATTTTTTAGTTTATATGACAGTAAAATTGTTTCTTGAAAAGAAAATTGAACGCTCAACGTACAGCACTGTGAAATTAGTTCCAGAATTTTGTCACATATCAAGCAAAATAAATCGAGTTTCTCAGGTCAATTTATTTATTAACCAGCAGGAAATGAAATTAAATGCTTTGTTTAAACAGAACCAAACTATGTTAAAAATTTCATATCATTGTGCTCATAAGGACAATTTGAGTTCTCATCTTTCTTAATTTACAAATATACTAGTATATTTGTAACATTATACTAGTATATTTAACATTAGCCGTAGCATAGAAAATGTCACAAATTTAAAAACATTTATTTTCCCCAGCTGTGTTTTTTTTTTTTTTTTTTGGAAATAATTATTTTATTGCAATGAATATGTATTATGTATGTCTCGTGTATATTATAATATGTAGCGTTGTTTTTTCATTTCAATGTATTTTTTAAACCCCCTTCCCCCTCACTGATGAAGTTTGTGGGAGGGGGTTGAGCAGTCTCTTTCGGATGAAATAAGAAGCTAAAATTCTTCCAGTATATTGCTATCCACAAGTCTAAAAATATTGAGGGGTGTCCTGGTATCTAGGAGAAACTTTTTTTTACATGTATTTTCGAACCACCCTAAATAACTAACCCTACTAAATGTTATTATGAAGTAACAAATTCACTGTAGGAAAATTCCGACCCATCACAGATTATTTCTGGGCAAAATTCCGAGGTTTCACGGGTTTATATCAGTTTCCGGTGGAAATCAAGTATGTTTACGAAAACTTTTCTCCAATCGCTGCAAGTGTTATGGATGCAGACTTTTTTTTGTGGTGAAAAACACTTTATAACTACCAGGATCAAGATATACTCAGCTTTTTTATTATGTGTTTCTCTTCAACTCAACTATGAGGAACTCAGATTAACTCAGAAACACAGATTGACTGAATAAGAGCGAAATAAAGACTCTGGATATTGTAGTTTTGCAAGGATTGCAGGCAAATATGCTGTTCTTTAATTGTTTGCAGTTCTGCCTTGGCTTCAATGATTCAGGTGCTTTTCTGGTAAATTAGGAAGGTATCATGTTATTACTATAAACCTATCTATTTTTTTCTGAACGTGCTCCTGATTCATTCCATAAACTTGACTGACTTTTATAGGTAGGTTTCTGAATTTTTCAGAAAGATTCCAGGTTAATTTCTGAAAAGTTACTGACTTTTACCGGGAAACTTTCCAGTGTTCTGCCAGCCACGTTGCTGGTCTAAATTAAACACAATGCTGCAGGAATGTTTCGATATTTTTTTACGGTGTATTAAAATGTCTCCTTTTAATGTTACTTGCTAATTTATTTTGGCGTCTAAAATTTAAAATTGCATTTAAAAAAAACTAAGTGGAACACATAAAAGGAGAAAATATAAAATTTAAAAGGGCAATACAGTTCATAAAGGGAGGTTTTAAGTAACTAGATCCCATAAGGAAGGTTTTAAGTTACTATATTCCATAATTTAAAAGTCTAGTGTAACAGATAAAAAAAAAGCATTTACCTTCACCTATTTATGTGAGGATACAATACCACTTGTAAGTTTGTTTAAATAAATCCATAAATTCATATTAAATGCAGAAATATTTTCTCACATAGATACATGCATCTGTCTTATACTTGCTAAAAATAAAATAAGACAGTGTTTACATAAATCTTACTACATAGTTCATCAAAACAAGAAAACAGACATGTAAAAAATTGGAAAACTTATTTTTTCCCATGAATAACTATGTTATTTTAGCTGAAAAATACTAAGAGCGCTTAAATTAACCTTTAGAAAGGATTATAGTTCCAGAAAAAAGTTTCTAAAAAGAGCTTTATTAAAACACTCGTTGCGTAAGAAAAACTTAAGACATACTTTTTATACAACATACATTGAAGATTCTTTTTCAAAGCCTGTTTTAGTGCTTAAACGAGCTCTAGATTAATGCATAAAATCGTAAAGGAAGAAAAGGGTGAAAATGAGAAAAAATTGTGTTTTTTGCCGTCTTATGTTAAAGATAAAGTTTAGTCAAATTAGAGAAAAAGAGTAAATGAGAAAATTTTAAAACATATAGTTTTTGCACTTTGCTTAAAACAAGCACGTTCTTGGAAGATATTAAATTCAAATTACAATACATGCAGAATAGTTCTTTGATTAAAAAAAAACAAACCAAAGGCAAATATTGTTTTTTTTAATGCTATGTTTTTTTAAACCTAGCTGCATTTTTTTCCTTTAAGAGTCAAAGTGTATTTTGGAGTAATAAAGTTCCTACCTTCAAATATATTTCCTTCAACGTATGTTACCAGAGCAAAGTTTCGGGATATTTTCAAATCTCACCAACTTGGTGAACGTTTAAATGTCGTAGTAAATTTTTATTTCCGGCACATTGCATTTCGCGTAGGTGATCCAAAAAGAAGAAAACATGGAATTTAAAATGAAGATATTTTTGGACACCAAGACTTTAAACAGAATTATATTTAAAAAATATAAACGCTTTGAAAAAAGAGCAGCAAAATATTGTTTTATTTTTGTTTAGCTAACAATTCCGTCCGGCTAATGATTGCTCACTGAAACACCACCAAAGCTGAGATCATACCAGAAAAGACAACCATCTAAACACGCACTCTGATCCAAAAATGAGAATCACATTCATTTAATTAATAGTCTTTTTTTTTTTTTTTTTTTTTTTTGCCCTCTTCTTTGAGCTCCTATGGTTTTTGTTTTGTAGGTGTTAATTGCAGTCATTTTATTTATTTATTTTATTTTATCTTACTTGTTTTTCCATTTCTTGTTTTACTTTGCACATATTTTCCATTCCCCCCCCCCCCAACATTTTTCAAGTGTTCCTGTATTACGTTTATTCTGCCTTTGCTAAATGTAACATTTGATCCGTAACACTTTTTTCTAACAGGAAATTTATTACTAATTTAGCGATTTCATTTTGACAACAAAATTTTATATTAAGAGATTTTTGGAGAAATTAATTGCTTAACGGTTTTGTTATCGAAGTAAATCATGCAATAAAGTTTTATTTTGTCTTGTTTGTTTTCTTATTAGTTATTTTGCTATTTAAGCTGTCTGCTGTTCATTCTCTCACCTTTTCATCCAAAAGCTTATTATTTTGCATTGAAAAAGGGGTTCCTTTAAACCCGGAAGCACGTATCTGTAGTAATATGTAAATTTGTACCAAAAAATAGCCGGTTATTTCCTTTTACTTCTCTGCAAAAAGGTATTTATTTATTTCATATCTGTATAGTGGCTGCAATGTAATACAGTGAGCATGCCAAGAAGTTTTCTTGGAGGGCATACTATAAGAGATGTAACTAAAATAAATGTTTGAGTTGGAAGAATGCAATATTCACTTTCGTAAAGTACTTTTGACTCACTAATCACTTATCGGGACAAAAGTTCCTTTGGCAAGTCTCGTGTATGGATTTACGGTTTGAATAGTTTGAAATAATCCTTTAAATCTGAATTTTGACTGAAAATCTTCGTTTTAAACAGAAACACCATCTACTATCTTTAAAATGACTTCAAAACCATCTTTCAATCCTCGAAAATATTTTGCTAAATCTAGATAAAATATGCAAAAGTTTCAACGCCTAAAAACACAATCTAAAATTTGAAACTGTCGCCAAACAACTGAAGATATTCCGAGAAATTTCTTAACTGTTTTTCGAAAACTTAGCTCGAAATTCTAAACCATTATCCATCATTAAAAGTATTCTTTAAACCACTACCTTATGTCCGACATATGCGTAACTACTTCTAACCTCTAAGCCTAAGGTCTCTATATAGAGTTTGAGTGGTTGTCTTTTCTGGCGATGGCGAGTTATCGCGTTTGGTGATTTTTAACTGCGAGCAAATATTAGCGACACGTGAAGTGTTTTAAATAAAGTATTATTTTTGGCCAGTTTCACAAAATCTGAAACTTTGCTCTGGAAGCCCTAGCACTGCAACAATGAAAAATCCGATCCAAAATGGCTAAACTTAAGCTGATGCGACGGCTTAATTATATAGCGGCTCTATCTAAGCCTTTGTCTGACACCTAGAAAGACTGATTCTATACGATTCTAAACCACAGCAAAATATTTACATACCTAATTTAAAATGCTTGATTAATCGTCCAATATCTAGAAATAGAATCTAAAACTTGAAGCCATTGTCTAACACCAACGTACTCAGTTCAAAATTAAAATTCAAACTGACAACGAGAAACATCTTAAATCCCGAACCATTGCCAGATTTCCTCACACTTAATTCAAATTCTGAACCGTTGTCCAACTTCTAAAAAGTTTTAGTGCTATCTCAAAACAATTTTCCAACAGCTACATACTTAGCTCAAAATTGCAAACCTTTATTCTGCATCAAATATATTCAATGAAACTGACTCAAGATCATTTCGAAATCATTACGTACGAACTTACAATTGAACAGAATAAATTTAGCGTAGATATAAATGTTTTAATTCATTTCCAAAGGCGCTTTCATTGCTTCCTTGAAAATCATTATATTAACCAAAGTTGATCATCATTGAAAAGTGCCCAACCATTGTTTGGTTATTAAAATTTATTTATTCCTTTTTTGAATTGCTTGACTAAAATGAATTTGAATCACAATAGACGGGGGAAAGATCTATGACACCGGGGGCAAGTAAAAAGCACTAACTGCAATTTGTTTCCTTTTTGTGCATTTTTTTTTTTCATCTATTGTACGTTAGCTTTACTGTACAAGATTGCTTATTTGGTTTCCGATGAAAAAAAGCGTGAAAAAAAACGACTCTCCAACATTTCCCTATTGTTAGTATTGATTCCGAAACGCGTTTCTTCAAATTTCTCGAAAACTCAATTCTGCAGATACTGCCTGCCCGCGACAGTATGGTAGTATGGTATACTTTTATACCGTTAACGGGCGTGACTTGGCCATATCCGAACTGAATTTGCTCTTTTTTCAGATGCTAGTTTGTGTCACCTTTGAAGCTTGACAGCAAACGTAAGGGATACCCTGTCATGTGGTCACAGTTGTGCATACATCAGTTGTGTAATTCACGAATTTCAGCATTACTTGGAATCCAGAACGTGGGAAAAGTAGCCTTTAGTCAAAACATCTTCAGCTCGAAATATCCATATTTTGACATGTGGTTTCTCTTTTTCAGGCTATCAAGACGAATTGTCGAAAACTTAAATTATCGGACCTTTTTATTCGTCAAAAAGTGTTGTTCATGATTATGATCAATCAAATACTGAGGAACTGAAAAGTGTATGTTCTTAAATTTTTCTCATAATGTAAGATGCCGCTTAAACGATTGAAATTTCAAAAGCATGTTTAACAACTGTGAATAACTAAGGTTTTAGTTATTTCCTGGACGTATTATATTCTTTTGACTTTTAAACTTAAAAATGTATTGTTTTATAAACATCTGTGCTGACTTTTTTTAACTTATCAATATTTCTTTCAAGGTTCCTTGAAATGGAGTTCTCATGTTCGATACACTAGTCACTCATTTCTTTCTTGAAAAGGTTCTTGCATTTTTGAAGCATTTTATAAATGACCAAAACTCGGTAAATTAATTTAAATTAGCAAAAGTTAATTGAATAATAAACAATAAAGCACAAAATTCGACATACAGTGAGTGGAATAAGTCAGGGTTAATTATAGGCTTGTAGAAAGAACATTTAAAAATGCCCAACAAAATAAGAATGTCAAAGGAAACTATAGGGTAGCCTTAATAGCAATGATGGCCAGTATTTGACTAGTTGTTGTACAGACTACTGTGTTGCGATATTACAACGATAGTAATGGCGTTTATTACCTGAAAAAAGTCTTTAAAAAAAATTTCTTATTAGTTCTCTGCCAAAAAAAAAAAAAAGGTTTGTACCACAATGTGCCATGTTATTTCAAAGTTGTGTGTCAGTTTTTATCTTCCTGCGTACAATATTCTAAGATTTAAGGGTAAAAAAAATTTACTAGCTTTCGCATTATTTTTATATCATCACCTTGATAATTATTTGAAGTTAAGTTCTTTTTTATCGCCATGCCCTCAACCTAAATACTCAGCATTTTTTTCCCCGAGAAATCTCATCAATTCATGTTATGTTTCAATTTACTTTCCTTTCGGGGATTTTAAGTGGGAAACTGCTACATAACAAGGATATTAGAGCATACCACAAGATTAATTACGTTTAACAAACTGCTTTCTTGACAGCCTGCCTGTTAGAAGGTTGTCAAGGAAGATTTAAAAAGCTATCATTTACCAGTTTTTTTTTAAATTAGAAGATTATGTTTATTGTCCCACGAGATTTTTTTCACACCAGAAATAGAAATTATAAACAATGTTTTCAGTTTTTTCAGTTCAGAAGGCTTTGGTCGGTTTAGGGAGAAAATACTTTTTGAAGTCATTTATCATAGTTTTTTTCACAGATTGTCACTGCTATTATTCACTTAATTGTTTAACTGTCTTCAAACCCAGTTTTACTATTTAATAACTAGAAAGTCGCCCGTCAAGGTATGACAGGTGAAGATTCCTTATCTTCTTCTTCATTTTAATGAAGCAATTTGCGTGGTGATATTTTGATAGTTGAAATTTTAATCCTAACTCCGGTGGATTAACCCTAAACTCCGGTAGATAGCGTTCATACTTGACCGCTTTTTTCGTTTCTTTATTTCCCTGAAATGACAGTTTTACCAGTAAAACAGTTAAGTTATCGGATCGAGTTCAGCCTTGTTACAATAAAAAATTTCCTTGCATGCTAAATATTACCAAAACACATAATCAAATTATCATGCCGTGGCACGTGTTTCATTGTTGAAACGCGCGTTACTCGATCACCGGCTATTAGTTTTATAAGGATTACATACTTAACAACTTTAATCTCTGCTGGACAATTTTCCTTTACTATTGTGAGAAATTTATAGTATAAATTTATTCACTATATACAGGGTGGTTACGGAATTGCATGAGGTGTTTACAGCCTTCTAGCGTGCAAAGTACTAGACAAATTTTATGGTTGCACATAGTAGATCATGGGATTTTGATTTCTAAAGTAAAATAAAATAAAATAGTTCCAAAATTCACCAGCAGTGGAAATTTTGACGTTTGGTGGCGTTTGGAATAATGGGGTTGTTTCCTTTAGTCAAATGTATTACTTTTAATCACTGAAATTGATAGAATAAGCAAAAAAACAACATATTGCGAGAAAAACTTTCACTTACCCAACGCTTGGTTTTCAATATATTTTTTTTAAATGTCCGACTTTGAAAATAAGGCGTGGACTTTATGACGTCACAAATGATGTTCTTTCCCGCATCTTTCTACCGCGTTTCCACTTAGAAGACTTAGAAGACTGTAGATTCATATTGTTAATTCTCTTTCTCCACTTATATAACGCAATGGGGTTGTTTCCTACAGTCAAAAATGCTACTTTGAGTCACTAAAATTGATAGAATAAGCAAAATAATAATAATAATAATAATAATAATAATAATAATAATAATAATAATAATAATAACATGGAGCTAGAAAATACTTTCATTTTCCCAACCGTTATTTTTTAAGTAATTTTTTAAAATGTCCGATTTTTCAAACAAGGCGTGGTCATTATGACGTCACAAATGATTCGCTTTGGCGCATTTTTCTACCGCGTCTCCACGTTATGATAATCAAGAAGCGAATTAAATATTGCATTCTACGCTTGCCATCAACCATATCGTCTCCAACACATGTGAGTAAAGAAGCGAATTAAACATTGTGCTCTGTGAATGGGAACATTAAATGGCATTTTATCATTTGTGATGTCATCGGCAGAAGCGTAAACAATGAAAGCGCATCGATTAAAGTAATTTTTTAAATACATTAAACTTAGTCGAATTAATTATAAAATGATCAGATCCTATGTTTTTAAGCATGCTCTTACAGAAAAAAATACTTTTAAAATTTTGGAAACGACCCCATTGTGAATATTGAAGTAGTAAACTTGAAAAAATGCTGCATACATCAATTTTATCAAGGAAAAGTTACGGTAATTTCCGATTGAGGTTTCGTGTGATCGACTTAGAGCTTCATATTTAAAAAGAAAAAATACTATAAGTCACCAAGAAAAAAATATGGTGCAGTATACGGAATAGAATCCAATTTGCATAAACGCGTTCCATGTAGCTATCATCAGTAAAAACTAAGGTCATATTTTGTCCAGTTGGAATATAATCCTTCAATATTCACAGTAATACACTTTTTCGGCGTTAAAATTTACCCTGTTGGCGATTTTTGAAACTATTTTATTTTATTTCAAAAATCGAAATCCCATGATCTACTATGTGCTCCCATGAAATTTCGAAAGGTTTCGTCCGGTACTTCGCACGCTAGAGAGCTCCAAACACCTGACGTTATTTTATAATCACCCTGAATTTCATGCAAATAGAAGAGTTTAAAGCACATAATCACACACACACACCTTTCATTATGTGCTTTAAAATCCTCTACACCCCTTTCATTTTGAAATTCTGATTATTGCCTGATAAAGCTAATAAGACAGCATCAACAATAAGGGCTGCCTCCCCCCTCTCAGCTCTAACTGTAATTAACATTTTCCCCTTTCTTCAATATGGTCAAATAGTTTTTCTTTTTTACTTTCTTGTACGCAGTACAGAAAGTGAAGTATTCGCGAAATAATTTGCATGTTAATTTTGGCCAAGATTACCATTTCACACACACCCCTAATGAATATCAAATAGAGTTTTTTCGGCCTGTCACGTCAGCACGGGCATGTGTACCAACGAACGTATAGGCTACGAACATTTTGATCATCCCCGAGTTAAGTGTGAGTTTTCTCTTAACGTCTGTATTTGAGTATGTACGTACCATGCATTGCTCAAAAGCATACGGCTCAAAAGCCGTCGAACATTGAAATTTTAGGTTTAGTTGTACTCTTCTTGTTCTGGTTTCATTTGGATGTTTTAAATGTGGTGCTTACACGTTTTTCCATCAAATCGGTGTTAATTTCAATGCAGACTAAAATAATGTAATAAATTGATGACATCTTGGCGATATATCGCCAAGTTTTCCAACGTCGTCAACTTGGCGATATAGGTCCAATATGAGCGCCCCCCTCCCCCTTTTCGAACCCTTTCAAAACAACTCCAGCCGGTACCATTTCCAACCGATACAAATTTATTGATGTTTTTTTTTAAACATTTCTTTAAAAATGTAATGCTAAAAATGCTCAAACTGAAAAAAAAAATATTATTCGCAGCTACTTGACCTTTAAAGATAATGACCATATCCTCAAATCTATTTCATTAACGCTGTTTTAAATCATTGTTAAGTGAAAATCCGACTTCGATTTTATGACTATGATGTGAAACATACCGAAACTAATAAAAGTTTTATTTTGTAATATTAAATTGTTATTAATTTTTGATATCAAAACTAATGCTTTTCTCAATTTACTGCTTACATTACTTCCATGTAATATAATAACATGTTTCTCTCACCATTCTTCATGCTTACTGGTATTAATTAAAGGGTAATAAAATCCTTTGGTTGAGGCAAAACTAAAGTGGAAGCGTTGTGATCCTGCTAACAGCATTATGTGACCCTACCAGATTAGGTTTGCCCCAACTGTAGTAGCTGCATTGTTCCAATTACATTGACATATGTTAATCATTGCACACTCGATTCATAATTTAGCCCGAACTATAATAACAGGTTGACTACAACGATTTTTTTTTCCTTTTTATAACAGCAAACACTTTAAAAGCAATTGCATGCTTCTTTTTTTTCCAAAATTATAACTGTGGATACGAAACAAAGACCCATTACTTGTACAAGTACATTTTAAACATATATACTTCTGAGAAGGTCTTAGGAGAAGACTTAAGATCTTAAAAATAAGCATCAAAAATATTTATTTTTCATAAGTGAACATTGTTTCTTTCATATAAAGAGTTCTAAGTGTTACAAATATTGACCATGTCACCGAGGACATCGATCATAAAATAGTACTTCCGAAAAAATCACAGTAAAAAAATCCGAAATGTCATTGATTACTTCCAAGTAACGTTTCGGGATTTCAAGGCACACAACTGTTTCCAGTGAAAAACAAGTTTTTTGCAAAAAATATTCCTGAGTCGCTATAAGTTTTACGAATGCCGATTTGTCGAGATTAACGGAGTCCCAATCAAAGGCTATTACAGCTTTGAAGGAATTGATTGCAATTCCGTCTTAGCTTCGGCCATATTTGCTTTAGGAGGTTTCCTGGTAAATTAGGAAGATGCCGATCTATTATTAAATGTGCACATAAATTTCCACTGAACGTTCCTGATTTAGTATTAGGAAGGTTTCCGAATTTTTCAGAAATAGTCCAACTTCATTTCAGGAAGGTTAAACTTTCCTGGTTTTTGCCTGATATGTTATTGGCGACAATTAAGTACATTAGTTGCCCATTATTTTCCCGGAACGTTTCGAGATTTGTTTTACAGTGCTGTTTAAAGAAGCTTACCACAATATTCTTTTTTCTTTTTCAGATGGCAAGCAGAAGTGGGGTAGAAGCTGGTACACAGAGCCGTACGAGAGCAGTCTCCTCGCATACAGTCCTAAACGAGATCCCGTGTGGCCTGGTCCTTTCTGAACCCTTTCACGAGACTCCTGCAAAAATGAAAAAAGTTAGAAGATTCTAAAATAACTGTTAAGCAAATATCTCCTACATATCCGTATTGTCTTCAGTTTCTGGGAAGTGCTATAATGTAAATGAGATGGCTTCCAGCTTCATTTTAAACTTTGATGTCAGATTCTACCCGTAACCTTGACCTATTTGATTTTGTCATGTTACTTGGTGCCCGAGTACCTCTGAAAGCGATATTTTCTCTTCGAAAAATATAAAACATTTTTCGACTGAAAAATCTTCTGAACTAACAAAAGAAATCTATTAATAACTTGTTATTTCAGAAGCAATATCCAATTCTAAGGTTTTTGATCCTACTTGAGGTGGGATTTTATTGAGGGTGGATTTAAGGGTGGGGCATAGGGGCTCTAGCCCCTCCCACAAATCTTACAAAGTGTTCAGTTGACAAAAACATGTTACATTTTAGTACAAGATTTCTCGTGTAAAGACCATCACTATTACATAAAGACAATAACTACATATAAAACATTTCGTTCTATGTCTCAAATGACACAAACCATTTTCTCAGGGTGGTTACTAAACTCCGACCTAAAAATAATAACTTGTTATTTTCGAGTACACATTGTCGGAAACTTTAAAATCGAAGTACTAAGAAATAACTAACAAGAGACTTCGGAATTTACAAAACAAAAATTGAAAAATGTTATGTTTTATAGAATTATTTAGCTTAAAACAATCTTTAGGTGTTAAACTAATTTCCTGCCATTGCAGGAGCAATTGCTCAAAGTGTATAGTAGCTTTAACCTATAGTATATATAGATACGCTGTTAGTTGCGTTCCTTTACAATATGGTTTTTACTGATTTTTCAGATATGTTTGGGCGCCGAATTGTAAGATCACATAGCAAAATAATCAGTTAGTTATACTCTACATGAATGACATAGTTTTTTTTTGTTCTTAAAATGTTAAAATAATATTGTCATAAAAACAAAATACAATACTCGGTGTACATTTCATGAAACTAAAAAAAAAGGTTCTGTTACTGAATCATATGTTTACTTTTTCCTTGCGTGAAGCAAAACAAAACAGTTACAAAAAGAAATATCTATTATATCACATAACATTTTATTTAATTCTTATTGAGTACAGATCTTTTTATTAAACTAATGCTTAATTGCTTTTGTTTTGCTCTTGTGAGTATTTAAAAGTCGAGGTGTACTAAAAGGTTCCTCGCTGTTTCTAATTGAATTTAACAGTCTCGTTTGGAACATGCTTTTGAATTTTACTGTTAAAATTTCGATCCTTGATTTCAAAGTATACATATTTTTTGTGTAAAACACAATTCGTTTTTCCATGCACAATATATTTACAAACAATTATCTTTTTTCTGAATTACATTATTTTTCAAGTTGCTTATAATGCTTGTTGAAAATTATTTTGGTAAAAACTACAAGATGAGTTTCTATTAAACGGAGAATGTTATAATCATTTTCCCACATTATTATTTTACATTTATGCATCTTGCAGACATCAATGTTGACAAAAGTCATTCTATAGCTTAAAAACGAAAAGCAAATCTGTGAAAAACGTTACAGTACTTGAAACCATGTCATCCTATTAAATATACAAAAAATATTAACATTCAGATGAAACTTATTTATTTTATTTTTATTAGGTTGAAATAATGTAAAATTAAAAAAAAAATCTAATACGATTCCTTTTTACTTTAGTGCATATTTTACATCCGTAGTAACAATTTGTGTAGCTACTAAAATAAACATTAATAATAACCTAAAAATTTACATTTTTAATCGCAGTTATTCAATGCATTACGCGTAAATATGATGATAAAATTAATTTCATTTAACAATAATTTTTACTACTTTTATCAAAATTAACAGTGATCAAACAGAAGCAATAGGAGTCATTTCGTTCAAGTCCCATTTCACATTCAAGGATTCGGGCACCAATGATTTAGCTGTCACAAAGATTACCTTTCAGATTGTTGTGAAAGAAACTCATGGCTTCCATATCGATGTGTTTACATATCTTCACTGAACAAAGTAATTCATATTCTGACTATCACAAAAAAATATTTTATGTCCAGCATTTTCTTTACAACTTGGCTTTCTAAGATAAATTTTAGTTATATATCCCTGCAATTCTTGCTGTTCGCGATGAGTATAGAATATTGGTAAATTTTATGTTTACTTTTTGGTAACACTTGTGTTTTATCATTTGTGGTTGTATAAATAGTATTTTACACTAATGGTCTACTGATCTTCTATAAAAGAGCTATAAATCGAAGAAAAACTTGCTTCGCAATTTCACTATGTTTCTGGTTCTGTTTTTATTTACTCTTGTTTTTTTCTTAACCTAATGAAAAGCTAGACTATGATATTCATCATATGTTAGAGCAGTTGTGCCCAACCTACGCCCGCGGATCATAGGCGGCCGGCCAAGCTGATCGGTGAAGCCCGTTCTTATGCTCAATGATACGAAGCAAAAACTATGTTCTGGGATCTTCCAAAGCAAGAGGTCTTCTCAATTCTGTATTAAGAACGCTTGTTGCAAATTTGGAGCCAAATACTCGTCAGGTATTGATTTATCAAAAACATACAGAAAAATTTATAATAATAAAAGAAGCATTTAGCAAGGACAAAAGCAATTCTTAGATTTTGTGATTTTCTCTCCTTATCTGTGGTAATCAAATTGTGTAGAAAAAAAAAATTAAAACTTAGATGAGTTCTGTCCTGCGAGATTTATCTTAATGCGAGGTCTGGCCGTCGTGAACATAAAGGTTGGACACCATGGTATTACAACAACCTTTCCAAACTTTTTTTAATCATTGCCTCAAGCCTCTATTTAATTTTGTGTAGCAAAATCTTTATTGTTTCCGAATAGAAATCAAACTTTGGTAACCCTTTTCTAACCCTTTTCCCGCTGTAACTAATCGTTACATCACTGCTATTTTGATGAAATTAGTTTTCCTCACATCTAATTAGGATCCAGATTTTCATATCATCTGCTGGTAGAGACCAAATTAAACTTTCTGCTGTCTCTTTAGTCTCTCACATACAAAAACTAGTCATTTAATTTTTCATTAAATCAAAATTAAAAGTTAATAAGGAGTTTTTATTATTCGTATGACTAATTTCTTTTTGTTACATTATATTTTCTTAAATAAAAACTTAAATATTGTGCGAGCAATTTGTATGATTGAAAATTTTTAAAACAGCAAAAAAAAGAAAGAAAGAAATACTTCTGTAGACTTGAGACGGTAGTTTGAACGAGATTTTGCAAAGAATCGCCAGGTGGGGTTTGTAAGGAAACGTAACTCAAATTTAAGATCATAAAAAGACCACAAATGAATGTTTACAAGAAAATATTTTATTAAGGTACACGAATTTCAACATTTCAAACAAATGACACGAAAGTGAAAAAGGAAAAGCAAAAGCGTGATTGCAATAAATTCGAAAATTGTCTAAAGCATGCAAACTTTGTCATATATTATACAAAATTTATATGAAATCAACGTTTTCATTTCACAAGACTTAGTGCTAAGTTTTCGACTTATTAAAAGTCAATTACATTTCTTAACTGTGGCATGTTAAATACATTCCAAAAATCAATAATTTCTTGCCAAAGATCTACAGATGTGAAGGATTAACAAGCTTACGAAGCAAAATAATTCAATAATTATGATTCTATAATTGACAAAAACTTAGTTTCAAGCATATAAAAAAGAGTGAAAAGATAACTTCATACGTAATTTTAAAATAGTATTTTCAGATATATTTTTTCTGTGGATTAAAATCAATTTTATTAATACAAAATATTTCATTCTCATTGGTTAACTCATATTGTGACGTCATTAATCTTTGAGGGAAATATTATATTTCCCCATTAACACGAACATTTATTGCTGTACATTTTACAACTAACAAGACTAAGTAAAAGATCGATGTCAAAAAATTAAAGCTTGTTAAATTCAAGTGTATTAAACATTTTTGATATGCACGTATGCAAAAATTAATGATCCAAAGAACAATTTTTAAATAAATATATCAAATATCAATCATTTATTTATTTGCTTCTTTATTGGATAAATATTATAATACATATCGCATTTACAACTATCACGTATAAAATAATCAACAAAGCATTTTATAAAAAGCAAGACATAATTATAATCGTGTCGTTTCTTAATGATGTAAGAGTTCATTTCAAAGTTAAAGTTACAAAAAACAGAGCTGTAAGGATTTTTAATGTATGTATTTGAGAAAACGAATATAGTAAGCGAAATGA
Organism: Uloborus diversus; assembly: GCF_026930045.1. Taxonomy (NCBI): domain Eukaryota; kingdom Metazoa; phylum Arthropoda; class Arachnida; order Araneae; family Uloboridae; genus Uloborus; species Uloborus diversus. The sequence continues at coordinate 107,757,041 of NC_072737.1, read as the reverse complement.
ACCTTAAAGAGCAACTGTCTTGATTTTTTAAAAAAAATTATAATTCAAACTTGTTTTGACTCTTGACTTGTCTATAAAACGACGGAGTATGCCTGATTGAATTTATAAATTTTAAGTGTAGTATTTTGAAATCGAATGCAAGTGGACGGTTAGTTTCCATAAGCATTGATTTTTGTCATTTATAATTATAAATGAAAATATACTATTTGTTAAAAAAAAAAAAAACAGTAAAGACTTTTTGGTGTAAAAACGATGTTTCAGACCTGTCTTTTACTTTTCTGTGCAATTATAATGCACTAAAAGACGGTTTTATGCATAATATAATTATCTGTTAGTTGCTGTCATCAGAAAATTAGCTGACTGAGATGCACAACGAGTGAACAAAAAAATTTTTCAAAATTAATCTCCTTGATTTTAACGCGAAATTATGCACATGCAAGTGAAAAAAACCTAAAAGCTTCAATTCTTCAAAGAATAAGTTTAAGGCAGCATTATTATTATTATTATCATCATCATTATTATTATTATTATTATTATTTTTTTATTATTATTATTATTATTTTCAATATCGATTCAAGACTTTTTAAAAATTCCACAGAAGGTTTTCGATTGCGCACACACAGTTGTCACTGCTAATTAAATTGTTAAGCATCATTTGTTTTTTCTAAGAATATTAAACGCCGAAATCAATATGAAAATTTTGATACTCATGTTGACTTTCTCAATGTATGTAATACAAACTACTTCCGTTGCAAATTTAAACAAAATGAATTAAATAAAAATATCCAATATAATAAAATATTTTGTAGAAAGTAGTTCACATTATCAATCATATTAACTCATTATCTTTTAAGATGCAATATAATAAAATATATTTTGTGAAATGATAGGTATCACAAGTGGATCTTTTGATTTCTCGTTTTACAAATTTCACCTTATGATTTACCACTACTTAAATGCACTAAAAATTTCCTCGGGATTTTTTTCAGATGACTTTTTTACAATAACTCTTATTGATTAAACACACTTAGGGATTACTGAATTGCTTATTATAGTTTCTGTTGCACAATGTTACGCCATATTGCTTCAAATTTAATTTTTATTACATTCCAAATAAATGTACTTGATGTATATATGCAAAGTTTAATATTAACTGCAATTGATATGTATTCTGAAATTATGAGATGTTGAAGTTAATTGATAGATATAATTTATATGTACAAAGCAAACTTATGAAGGCTCAACAGTACTTGACATATTTTAGCCTTCTTCTTTAGCTACACTGATGAATATTTCATGAACGACAATCCAATATTTTCAAAACGCAAGTGTGTATTATGTAAAAAGGCTAATTACTTCAAGTTATAAATGTTGTGTGTAATGGATAATACTCTACCTGTTGTAATAGCTTCTTGCGCTGTTCTCACTTAAACTTCAAGACAGAAATAACATAATTCAAAAGAGCATGCGTAACATGTAAGCCAATAAAAGCATAGAATTTAATGTGTTAAAACTTATGTTCTCTCTTTTCACTCTTTAGGAAATTCCATAAATAAATAATTCTAGACTTCAATAAATAAATCCAATACGTATTTAAATAAAAGAAGACATTTAATTGCATATAATACGAATCAAGTTCTCCGCCAACTAAAGGCGAGAAAAAAACAACATTCACTATTCCATCACAGTCACTAAACTGTTGTGTAACATTTATTTAACTGTTGCCATTACAAAAAAGAAATATAAAGCACAGACGATAAATAGAAAAATAGATTAAGAATAATTTTACACATTGCAGACGATAAAAAAAAGTAAAATTAAATTCAAAGCACAGCAGACGATAAATTGATTTAAAAAAAAAAAAAACGGACATGTTAGTGGTATAAAAAAAAATAAACAAAAACCGGTCCCTAATGGCAGATATAGCAAAATTTGGTGGTTATTGAATTAAAACCTACCACTTACACAAGTTAGTTTGATTTCTTAAGTATTTGATTTTTATACTTATTAACCTGACTATTCAATTGAAAACCCCTGTTTTTGAGTAATCAATTTTTTGAAGTAATTTTTAAAAGAATGCCTATTTATAAAATCAGTACGAGGATTATCATAATTTTGTTTTCATAATGTGCATTTGCTATCGTACCTAGTAATTTCGTTCCACTATCGTTAAATGGTAATTTCGCTTCGTTTTTTGAATCTCAAGCATTCAGTTTTTTTTTCTTTTGACACTTTACATCTCTTTCAGAACATTTCGTTTCGTTACAAATCGCTATTTTATTTGACCATATCATCTTTGATTTTCTGTTATACTATAAAACCGGCTAATGTTGTTTAAACTTATAGTATAATTTTTGCCAAATTTTATCGAACTTTTTTTCTTGTCAAAAATACTTCGAAGTTCGAAAAAAATTTCTTTCACTAAACTTCGAACAAAAAATAATGCATTCCCTGCAGCAACAACTAGTTTTGAAGTCAAAATTTTACATCAGGAAATGAAATTATTCCTTTTTTGTAAAACCCCAAAGTATTATTGAGTAGACTTTTGAGTTCTACCGTGTTAAACAAAATAAAACCCATTTTAGCTGAACATCCAATGCTTTTTAACAACTTTAGATTAATTTTTCTCAAAACATATACACAAAATTTGGGAAGAAAATTAAATGATCTTCAATATGACCACAATATTGCCACAATATTGACCCACATTTGCAATAGTAATTAGAAAAATAACTAACAAATAATCTAAAGTAATAGTCATAAGTGAAATCGATTTTTTTTCTAACGCAATATGAAGTTTCAAATAATAATTTTAATAGTAAAACTACAGTTTCGATTTTGGTCTTATTTGAAAAAATATGACATATAACCTGTTGCGGAAGATATTTTGAATTTTTAAATCTTCAAATAAGCAAATATGCCAAGCATCCTACAAAACAAAAAAAAAAAAACTTTTTCCAAAAAAAATATTTATAAATAATGAAGTAAGTACTTAAAAAAGTTAAAGAAACAGCAAATTTCTGAATTCTTCAGAGCAAAATTACGATTTTCAGTTTCACAGAGCAAGCACAAGAGCAAAAGTTTAATTGAATAAACCTTATAAACTTTTAGTGTTAAAACTAAATTCGTATTGAAACTATTAAAGTTCAAATGTAATACATTTATCAATCTTTTTCCTTAGGAAAAAAAATGCAAATTTTCCAAATTTTTGTAAAATATGCGTGTAATGAAAATATATTTAATAAGTAATGGCAATAATTTGTAGAAAACTTTTAAGAATTGGTATGAAAATAAAACTTTCAAACTATTTATCGAATAATTATCAATAGCGCAATTATATCATGTTTCTGAAATACCTTAATATAATCATCCTAAAAATTCTAAAGCAAACACTACAAAAAATGCAGGAATATTAAGACAAAAACAGTTTTATTTGTTTCTTATACATCAGTATTTTTTCTACAATCTAGTACGAAACATATACCAGTTAAAGAATCACCTTTTAAAAATAACCCTATTTTAAAAAGTGCAGAAATATATACAAATAGGAAAAGACATAAATAATTAATTTTTATACTATGAATACTTTAGTTGCTGCACTACGATCGCTTAGTTTCATTTTCTTCATTTTTATGCAAATCAATAAGCCTTGAACATAAATAACAACATAGAAGCGAATTTTTACGAAAGAGAAAATAATGAATTTTCAAATGAAATGAAGATAAACTCTACGTTGGAAGAAAACATTTTTCGCTCATTGAAGAATAAAAATACTCTCACAGGTTCTCATCCAATCAGAATAGTTCAGTTAAATATTAACCAATCATCTTGCTAGAATGATAATACCAGTTGCTTTCAAAGTGAATCCAACCGCTATCATTGTTGACAAAAACACTTTTATGAAGTTTTAGGTTTAAACATTTCTCCCAAAATTTGATTTTAAAATGCTCAAAATAAAAATAAAAACACAAATCTTTATGCATATCTACTTGCCCTTTAAAAATAATGACCATATCCTTATATATATTTTATTAAAGCTGTTTTAAATCACTGTCAAGTGAAAATCTGGCTCCGGTTTTATGACTATGATATAAAACATACCGGAACTAATAAAAGTTGTATTTTGTAATGTTCTAATATTATTACGGAAAAGTTTTGGTATCATTGTAATTAAACCTTATCAAAGTTATCTTGGATTTTCATGTAAATATTTATTTTGTTCCCCTTTAAGATGTGTTATAATTGTTTCCTATATCAACCTGTTTTATAAATAAAATATTGTGTGGTTATTTATCGGTGCAGTTATTGTTTCAACAATACATTATTCCAACGCTGTACAGTATTTTCCATGTTGAACTACATATTTCAGAGATGATTTAAATGTTTTACTGGCAATTGGGTTCTTTCTCATTTTCCAAACATATTTTTTTTCTGAAAGAGCATGGTCGAAAACGTAGAGTGAGTTACTTTTTTTCTTAGTTTCGACTTATTTTGTCTCTTAAAAAAATCTTAAGGACCTTCAGTCGTTGTTTTCATTTATACTGCTAACGTCACAAGAGAACAAATTTCTAGGGTTGGAAGAATAAAGTTTCAGGACATTCCCAAACTTCGTCGAATGAATATTTTAATCAACGAACAGTTCTCGTTTCGCTAATAATGGCTCGCAGTGAAAAATCACCAAACGGAGATATCCAAAAGACAACCAGGCGTTTCAATTCAAGATGGCTGTCTTCACTTGTGATGTTACACGATTTAACATTTTGTTTTTGCAATCTAATGTCTAAAAAAGATATATAAATAAAATGTTAGAAAAATTTAAGTATTTTCTGCTTCCTTGGTATTAATATTATTATTATTATTATTGCATTTTCTATCAATTTCAGTGACTAAAAGTACTACTTTTGACTGACAGAAACACCCTCATTACGAAGGTTGAGAATTTCTTTTCAAAATAATTGGATATTTCCAATAGCAAGAAAGGAAGTTCAAAAAAACTATCAATAGGAGCAAGCAACGTTTAAGCATCAGTATCGAAGAGTAATTAAATAATTTCAAACTCGAGTTTGCTAGATCCATATTAAAAGTCTGGTTTTGAACATGGAAATAACTCATGGTCTTTGTCAATGGTGATTCCTGAACTGTAACTAATCTTAAAGACCAAGTTTCCCCATCTGATCAATTAATTTTGCGACATCTAACAATAACTGGTCAGAAACTGACATAAACTCTGGATTCGTGATAAGGCTACAGCGATAAGTTATTTCTTGCAATAATATGTCAATTAAGTTACCAACACATATTCATATTCAATTTAGCACATTAATTCTCGGACAAACTTTTATTCCAAATGCTATTTACATTTAAATTAAAATGTTAATTTCAGTTTTAGTGATTTCCATGACGGATACCTCCTTGCTACCTTTTAGCTGCACACTTCTCTGAAAATCTTTAAAGTATTGGAAAACATTAATTTATTTCATTTGCCAAATGGTTAAAGTCATATTATTATCCGAACTCTTTCTGTTTAGCGGCTAGCATGAGCGATATCTTTACACTGATACTATTAAAAGTTCTTGTAAGGTTGTAACCACGCCATTTGCGTCGAAATGTCAAGTTTGCTGTAACGAAACGTTCTGAAAAATCGTTCATATTTGACAATTTTGAATTTTTTACACATCCGTATCAATTTTATTTTTCACAACGTAAGACGTTTCTAAAAATAAAAGTTAAATATGTGAAAAGAATTAAGTGTAAAAATTTGAAAAAAAAAATAAATAGAAAGTGTAACGAATCAACTAATAGAAATCGTTGGTGTCATCTGATTTGCTCAACAGAGCATCAACAACACATGAGTCAATAACTTTTATAACTATTCTTAGTATGTTATGAAAGCCTAAATAATGACTAAATTGACCATTTGAACTAAATTATTAAATGTTTCTATTGAAAATAAAAATAGTTAAAATTGTACTTAACAAAAAACAACACCGATGAAAAACATTAAGCATTGAAAACAAATAAAAGAAAATCGATAGCTACCATATGTACAAGAACCACCTTTTAAATGGAATGGAATATGAGACCTCTTAGTATCCCGGACAAATGCGCTATGATTTTGTGTATAAGTCCCAGGAGGGCGTAGGAGGAAACAATATTATATTTCTTTAGAAGAGAAAAAAAGAAGGAAAAATATTCGGAGATTAAAGAGAAATAATATTACAACAAATATATACCGCTTCAGTATTCCCATTTCTTAAAAAATATGCAGAGACCGTTTAACTGCTAAGTTATAAAGTGATCAGTAGGGGAGACTTGGAATAATTGATCCCTGGGGGTACATGATCCAACAGTCAAAAATGTACCAACATCATTAAGCAGAGATTTGAAACCTGACAATAATGTTAAAGTTATACTTGTACATAAAAACTGGAAACACTTAATCTTTTTCAGCCATTTTGTTTTATCTCAAGAAATGATTGTCTGAATGTGTCAAGGGAAACTTTTTTTAAAGCAGGCATTCTGAAATTTACATTATCCGTTATATAAAACTTTTTAAAAAATAGCGAAGTGCAATGTTCAAGTACAAACAGTCTTTAATAGTTAAGACATATTTTTAGTAAACTGCCACTGATTGTTAGTAATAGATTAAGTATGTTTTTAAAATCTCATATTAGGGATACTTGATCCCATCCTTTTTTGAGGGATACATGATCCCAGGGATCAAGTATCTCAATAACAATAGAAACAGAAAGAAAACAATATAACTGTTGTTTACATAGTCGATTTTAATTTTAAACATTCAAAACTATGCTAACATAATAAAAATTTATAATAGTATGAGTGATAGCTTTAAAAAATCCGCTGCATTATGCTGCTATTTTATTTGTTCATTTATATATTTATTTATTTATTTAGATGAGTGAAGCATATTTTATTCCTAGAAATCGGTTTAAAATATTAAAAATTATATTTGAAACAATTTTCGGTTTTAGCTATTTTTGAGAATATTGATCAGATACTAGAAAGTAGATATGGGTATACGGGAAAGTAGGCTCGTTTAGTTTTAGACGGAACTTCTTGTTTATAAGTGTACTGATACTTAAATTTTTCTTCATTCGTTTTTAAATTAATTCAATTGATATACTCATTATTTTATTTTTGAAATACACAAAGCTAATAAATTGATTTTTTTGCTTACCATTCTATTTTGTTTTTAAATTATTTGTTGTAATTTTAGCTTCGTTACGCTGCTTTTAAAAAAAATGCTTTTTTATAAAATATATTGTTCACACACACACGCACACACACACAACTGTATTGAAGAAACAGTAATTGATCAAAAGCATCATAACTTCATTAAAATTATGTACATCTTTTTACAAATTTTCTAGTGGAACTTAAAACAATGTTGATTTGTCTTCACATTTTTTTAATCTAATAAAGAAAATTAGAAACAGTGTTATTTTTTAGGAATATTAGGTATAAAACTAAAATCCATAAGTAAAGTGCTGATCTAATGAAAAGTCTATGTTTTTTCTCAGTAGGATCAAGTATACCCCAAGTATACTTCAAGTATAAGTGAAGGGATCGTGTATCCCTTGATAAGGGGATACCTTAATAAAAAGAATGAAAAAAAAAAATATTTTACCAAAACTATGTTTCAACTAAAAAAATACTGTCAGATAGAGGAAAAAATTGCCATTATTCAAGTAATTTCTTTTTTAAAAACTAATAATTTATAGCAAAGAAAAAAACTGAAAGCTAAAGTGGGGATCAAGTATCTTCAGTCTCCCCTATATTGCTTGTTTTCTAAAGAGATGGATTACTCCGTAACAGCTTTATGGAAAACTCATGAGCATTCATTACCTTTAGTCTGCTGTATTATAATAGCTTGAAAAGAAATTCATTACCAGTTTTACATTTATTACTTCCATTTGACTTCAATTATTTCGCAATTTTCTAAAAATCCCTTCAATCGTAGTTTGGAGTAAACATATCTCCCGATAAAATTAATATGTTTGCTTTTCTGAAAATTGTGTAGCTCTTGTCCAATGTCATTACATCCATACGTTCATTTCTTATGCATTAAAAAAAACTTAGCACCATGAAACAAGCAATTAAATTGCCATTTGTGCATGTTAATCAATGTTTTAATACATTTTAAGTCATTTAATATTGATACTTCTGTTTCTGTGAAGATATCTGGGTCCAGTTATCCGTTTTTCAATATTTCTATCTTTTTTTCTATAAAAATCAAAAATTAATAAATAACTAAAGACACAACTTCTGAAAGGTGGGAACACAGTAAAAAACGTACGTTATTAATCTGGGCTTTACACTTCTTTATGCTCCTTTTTTACATTAAGTATATATTTTTTAAATAAATACAAATAATATGACTGTAAAACTAGATGAACGTGCTTAAAAGTTTATTTACAACCTGTTGAATTCATTTTCAGCAGAGCGTAGCGAGGGGGGTTAGAGAGTCATAACATCTCTCTCCCTTCTACCCTGAATTTTAGACTATATTTCCAACCCTAGTAAAGGTAATATGCGTGCATTTTTTGTTACTTATTATTGAACTCCCCGAACCCTCGATCCCAGAGATAATTTTCTCTATGTTGGTTGTCAATACCAGGGCTGCGAAGTTGAAGGGAAAACGGTCAACTACGGCTCTGATTCTGACTCCGGGAATTTTGGAGCCTTCGATTCTGACTCCGACTCCTTCATTCCAAAATCAGTCCGACCTCGACTCTGGCTCAACTCAACAAACACTGGTAGAGTTGCGAAATTTGAAGGAAAATGACCGTTTCCGACACCGACTTCGGCTTTTGGAACTTTAAACCTTCGACTTGAGAGCAGAAATTAGTAAATTGGGGGAGCATGTCCAATAATAAGCTTAGCAAAAGCTGACCCAAAAACCCCAAGTCACATGACCCAAAAACGACGAATGGTTGGAACATCTTGCGTGAAACAAGCGAAAGAAACCTGATTTCTTCCAATGCTTTGCTTTAAAATCTGTCACGTGACTTCGGGTCTTGGCTTCACGAATTCACTCCCTCCATTTTATCTCTTCTCAAGGTCTTTGGCTCCCTACTCTGACTCCGACTCCGACTCCTAAGCCCTGGTCAATACTAATTTTAATAAGACTGAAAATTCGAGTTGTCAATCATAAATTTATTTTTCAGTACTTAGATAAGAAGTTTGCATTAATTTTATCATCATCTACATTCGAAACAAATTTTACACTCAAAATCACAAGGTCAAATTTTTCGACATTGCTAATCTCTAAAAATCTGATATACTTTTCGAAAACTCACAGTCTTCATTACTCGTAAATTCTGATGGATTATTTTCATGCATTTTGTATTCATTTTCATCGAAACAAATATTCCGTCATCAAATCGAGCATCTTTCCGTAAGACACTGCAACCGAGGATGATATGAATAACCTTCCGGCTTTTCGAAGCCCTTTAGAGCCCAAAATAATGATTGATTAATCATCAAGTCTAGGGCATAATTACTAAATAGCATCTATCATCTTCTCGATGTGCACAATATCGATATATCCCCGAGACGGAAGGAGGGTGGTATTCTTGCAGTTTCGACGTCATCTTGGGATAGATGCACGTTTATTGAATACCGGAGAAGTTTAGCTTTGCTGCTTGTTGACTTGACATGCGGAGTATTTTATTTGATTTATTAATATATTTATTTAACCATGGTTATAAACTTATTGTTTTTAGACGGTTCATATAACTTATTAATAATACACGTAAGTAGTGGCGAATCCAGGCTACAGGGCTAAACAGTGACTACAGCCTCATAGCCACCCCTGACCAGAACTGAATTATTTTTCTAATAGCCTTTCTTTTTTCCTGTCTATTTATCTTAATGTAAAACAATGATAAACAAGAAGTTCCGTCTAGAACTAAACGAGCCTACTTTCCCGTATACCCATACTACTTTCTAGTACCTGATCAATATTCTCAAAAATAGTTAAAATCGCAAGTTGTTTCAAACATATTTTTTTAATATTTTAAGCTGATTTCTAAGAATAAAATATTCCTTACTCATCTAAAAAATTAGATGCGTAAAAAAAAAATAACGAACAAATAAAATAGCAGCACCTTTTAAACAAAGCAGCTAATACACTTTTTCACTTTTTCCCATTCAAAAAATTTTTAACAGCTTTCAAAACGAAAAAATAATAATTAAAATTAATAAGCTTATTAAAATAAATACATCATATAAAAAAATCGTTTCTTTTTCCCCTGTTTCCAAAAATAATTTTTTAAATGAATTAATGCTCTTACCAAAATAAATAAAAACAATAAAATGTCAACTTAAAGAAATAATTATCACTGTCAAAAAAAAACGTCTGCGCATATATTTATGTAGAAACATTAATGACTTCGAATTTATCCGCCGAAAACTGAATACCTAAATTAAAACTTTAGCCAGAAAATAAAAACAAGTCATATTAACAATAACTATTTCACAGTTAAAACGATAGCTGCGGAGTCGGAGTCTAAGACAGTCTCAATTTGAGATGAAGGAGTCGGAGTCGAATATCTAAAAATCGGAGTCAGTCATTTGTCCTCCGGGTATAAATTTTTGCCAAAGCTACGAAGTCAGAGTCGAAGTCGGGGAGTCGGAGTCCAACTAATTGTCGAGCACAAGAGATGGAGTCGGAGTCAGGTTCCCCTAAATTCTCGGAGTCGGAGTCTGGAGTTTGTCGTCAAGAGATATTTCCAACAAAATTTGTTTGAAGTAAATCCGCCTTCAAGTACAGAATCTGCATTATTGGCTTTCACTTTCCCCGTAGGCTCTAAAGTTAAGCTAATGTTAAGGGATTTGAGCCGTACAAAATTGAACGAAAAATTATTCAAATTAAAAAGATATTTTATGTACAAGTTTTTCATCAAAACCTTTTTCCTACAAAATTTGAAGCCAATTCACCTCACAGTTCGGAATTGCCTTGAATTTCCCCGTAGGCGCTAATGTTAAATTTTTTTGAACTGTTGAAAACCAAACAAAAATTGGTTCAAATCAAAAAATGAAATATAAGAATGGAGTGTCCTTGCCGAGATCTTTCGAACAAAAAAAAATTGTTCGAATCGTACTATTCACTCAAAAGTTATTGGGGGGGACAGACAGACCGACAGACATTTTTCCCCATCTCAATACCCTACTTTCCGATTCTTAATTTTTCGATATTTATAGAATTATTTCTTTTATTTTTGACTTTTTTTTTGTTTTTTTGTAATATTTTCAAAATGCATTAAGCCTTCTTTCATACTTTTTTCGTCTTTCTCTGGTTTTTACTGGGAAAGTAGGCTAAAGAGGGGTTATTATTAAGAAATGAGCGTTCTGTTCAGTCTTCCATTTTTTCACCAGTGCTGGTTTTCAAATCAAACGATAATTTACGAGATCATTTGAAATATGAATTAGAGCCTCAATTACCCTTGCTTTTTTGCTGGATTTCTCTGAGAAAGCATAAAAAAACAAGGATGGCAGTTATCATTGAATCAGTAGTGCCTTGTGTTAAACCACCACCAATCTATTCAACCATTAAAGATGAAGGATTTCTTACGTACACATTGGCATGGGACTAGTCATACACGTAATAAAAAGACATATGCCTCAAGTACTTGAGGTGTCTTCAGAAAAAACTTTTTTGTATGTGAAACAGTAGTTTTTAATGAATACACAAATGCATTACCAACTAACATTGAGAAGAAACAAAGAAGAGTGAGCTCACAAATGTCTAAGTGTCAAGTGACAAATCTGTACCTGTTTTAACTTAGCTACAATGATGCAGTGTGATAATGCTAAATAATTACACAACAAAAGAGTACTATAATTTATTATGCTAGGAATCTCTGTGGCCGCCCCCCTCCCTCGCTAACGCTAACCAACCCCCGAGAATGGTTCGAAATCTTATTTGATTCGCAAAGATTTAAATCGTCAATTAGAAAGAAACAGGTACTCCCTTTGGAACAAAAAGCATACCTTCCCCAGGTTTCAAAATAACTTGTCCCAACTTGCAGAGGCTTAAAGGTGAAGAAGCTCCTGAGAATTGTAAAACTGCAGTTTTGTACACTTGAAAGTCACTTTCATATTCGTGGTTTTTAGTGATATATTTTGCTCTTTAACTTGGAGCTTGGATTGAGTTGAGCCTAAGATTTTTCGTTAAAATTGAAACCTTTAAAGTGTGTGAAGAAACATGCAAATCGAAAAGACGTAGCTATGGCAACGCCAAATAAAACATCAATAATTTTAATGGAGATGCGATTATTCTAACTTCAATTTAACGGCTCGTAACTTGTTTTCCTTTGGAGATAGAAACTGAGTTTTTCGACCACAGGTCGAGTTAGATCTAGAGTTTTAAAAAAAACGTTCTTTTCAGTGGTGTCATAAAGAAAACTGTGGAACAATTCCTTCGCTTTTTACTTATAGATTTAATAAAGAGAATAGAGCATAAATTTCAGCTAAGCCTAAAAAATGTCGAGCTAAAAACGCAAATAACTCCCGCCCGCCGTAATTAAGTTAGAGCATTGAAACAAATTGTGTAACGCGGAAAATTCCACCCATGCCAACGGTACATAATATTAATATATGCAAGTAATTTTCATCCCTTTAATAGGCAATTGACTCGAAACTTGAGCTTAAAAAATTATTTACAAAAAAAAATAATTCGAAATCTAAAAAACAAAACCCCAGTTGCAAACCACCGGAGCTCGAAGTAATTTTGCACAAAATTTCAAGGCTATAGGTGCTATGGGATCTCTTGGACGCAGGCCTGCGAGAGACTTCCTTTTTAATATAAAGAGAAAGTAAGAAAATGTATTTGAAAGTAATTCTTAAGTGTCAAAATAACAAAAAAGAAAATTCCGTTATTGAACAACTCAATATCTTGTTTGTGTCATTAGTTATTCAGCAACAGATGTTCACCATTGCCACACTCAGTAAAAATAAGAAAATCGATAGAATGATCTTTAAGAATGGATTTTGAAATAAAGCTGAAGGCAAATAGTAACATTTTTGCTGGTCAATTTTTAATGCTGCGATATTTGCTACAATGACTATTCTCTGCATACTAAACTTTAAAAGCACTTTCATTTCTTTAACTTAGCATTTAATTTCTGACTTGATGAATTCATTCATTTTTAAGGGTGCTCTTAAGTCGAGATATTTCACTTAATGGAGTTAAGAGAGGGAAACTTTCGTAGTTGCACTGCAAAAAATATTTGTTGTTTTTATAGTAATATACTGTTTTTTCTTACAGTTTAATACTGCTCTGTGCTAAATAACGGAGAAAAACTGTAAAAATGATTTAGATTGCGCAAAACGATGCGCAAACGGTTTTTCTTTTCATACGGGAAGAGAAAATGAATTCAAGGTATCGAGAAAGCCATGTTAGTTATTTTTCGGGAGTGCTGAGGCAGGACTGCTCAGATGTAATCCAAGTTAAAGGTAAGTGCTAGTTATATTACTCATTCCCTTTTCCTCAAAATGTAGTTTTCTTTATCATCGAGAATGTATGCAAAATAAGTTTTTATTTTGAAATCACAATTCGTATCCCAATATTCGTTGATGTTGACTTTGCAATTTCTTTTAGTTGCTAAGTTGTACCGATTGCTTTATAGCGAAACTCCGAGTAATTGTTATGATTCTGAACATTTTACTGCACGTATGATAGTTTTTAAACATTTTCTGAACCTCAAATTTGTTTTTGAAAGAAATCAATTCCTTTCTTGATCGTATTTAAAGTTATTAGAACATTAGACTTTGTTTACGACTATATTTTGTGCTATATAGGATGTCAGTACTTAAAATTTAAATTCCTATGCATAAAATAACAACGTGACTGAGAGACATGCAAACAGTATCACGTTTGCTGATATTTTTTGTTGAAGAATTTGCCACTCTGGAAATATAACAGTTTGATGTCTGAACGACTCAAAAGTTCTCTGAAATCTGGAGCCAGTTTTCATACTTATCGATCAAAACTAAAATAATAGTAATTAAAAAAATAATCAATGAAACACTCCAAAAATTATCCTAATAAAAATAATCATTTTCAGATACAATCACAAAACCTTTGTGTTTTAAAAGTTTTATATTTCCGTCAGCAGGAAATTAAAGTTTTACTTCAGGAAAAATGCACTAGTACCATTGGAACTTGTGAACATAAAAATATTTTTAGAAACTATATTCAAAAGCACTCGATGGGAGGTCAAGGGAAGTCTCTATGACCTCCTCAAAATTTCCACATTGTGAAAATTTTGTCTCACGATTCGGAAAATTTGGGGACACAATTGTAATGTTGCAATTTTTGAATTCTTGAATGTCCAAATTTCATCAGATATTGTACTTATTGTTATGCGTACTTAATGTGTGCATGCACCAGTATTTTATTAATCAGCAAATATGTAAGTTCCAATTGACAAATTGAGATTATACGCCTTCCCAACATATTTAAGTTCATGCCGTGCCTGGCTATATTTTAAAATTTTCAGTTCTTCATTTCTTATCTGGTAGTGTTTCGTTCTCGTCAAAATTACAGTTTTTAATTTAAAGTAGAATATTTACATTATTATGCATTGTTTGTCATATTTTATTCGCCTTAAAGGACATGCTCATTTAGAAAAGTAGATGCTAGTGAACTACAGTAGAATTTGAAACTCTGGTAACTCGTCAGTTTCCTTACATTTTAACTGTTTGAATCCTTGGGTTTTAAAGATTGGCATCAACGTGTTTATGATATCGACAAAAACTACATTATAAATACTGAAAAGGGGCCTCAGTGGCCGAGCGGTCTGAGTGACTGCTTGACATTGACACACTTGAGGCGGTGGGTTCGACTCCCACCCTCGTTCCGGTTGTACTTTCCCTTCTTTGTGATGTAATTATTTCATGTGTTGTTTATATGTGTAATAAAATATATCATGCGTAAGGGAGGCAAAGCACTCAGATTGTAGTCCTCATCAAAATAAACCTGTGCAATTAAGCACCGAAAGAAAGAAAAAGAAAGAAATACTGAAAAGTGTGATTCTGTACTTCACTGTCTTTCACTGCATATAAAAAGTAAAAGTATGTCAGATTGTTATCCGTGTAAAGTGGAAAAAATCGGAGAATTTCGTTTGAACCTGTAACGGAGGTTCAAGCCAAAGCCGGGTAAGATTTTTTGCATTTAAATGCGATGGGTTCCTTAGCAGTTGAGTTCTTTAAGGCTGGAGGGATTATTTTCACAATAATAGACGATTTTTCAAGAAAGTCTTCGGTTTGTTTCTTAAAGAGGAAAAGTGAGGTTTTTGAATACTTTGTCAGGTTTTAAAAGAGAACAGAGAGATTTGCGGGAAAGATCCGATAACGGAAAGGAATTTCTGAACTCCCGCTTTGAAATTTACCTTAGCGATAAAAGCATAAGAATTGAAAAAAAAACCCAACAAATTCTTCAGTTAACAAAGTAGCGTCATAGAACACTATAACTCAACATTAATAAATGGAATTAGGACATTTTTTAATGAATCGGGTTTGCCTCAGCAGTTTTGAACCGAAGCAGTTATATGCTACCACTACTCGGTTTTAAAAGGAAAAACCAAAACCTTTTTTGAGCTATTTGGGGGAAGAAAGCCATCTATTAAACACTCCCGTGTTTTTTGACTGTATTTCGTATATTGGACTTCTAAAACAGAAAATAAACAAATTGGATATGAGAGCTAAACAGGGAGTCATGGTAGGATATGCGTTTTATAAGAAAGGTTATAGAATTTGGGATCCCGAAAATCGCGAAATGACAGAAACGCTGAATGTTTAATTCGATGAAAATAAATTCTGGGGGCGTAAAAAATTAACGGGAAACAGAGGGACACAGTTTTATTTCACTACTGAGTAAATCTGAAGTAGGAGAAGATTATCAGGAAAATAATAAAATCGAGCATGTTGAGAATTAATAGGGTTAAATAAATACCAAGGCAAAGTAGAAAATTCAGGGATATGTATTATTCTATTGACACGACGACGGTTCTAAAGTCCGAATCACGAAGCCGAGGTTTATTGTTCTGAAAATAACATTAAATATGACCCAATATATTTTGATTTCACTTGTGATGATAATTCAACAAAAGTATCGGATTCCGATGAAGATAGGGGGGATAATTCAAGTAATCTAGAAGCTAACATTTCTGAAGATGTAATTCCTTCGAATTTGAAACAAAGTTTGAGAACGCCAGAAAGTGAAGTTTGGCAAAACGCAATGGCTCAAGAAATTCTTGTGATCTGAGAAAGAAACGTTTACGAATTGGTACCACTGAATGAAAATTTTAGAAAGAAAAAAGGGTATAGATGAGGGTTTTGATTTAAAAACAGATGAACAGAATGAAATAATGCGCTTTAAGGCAAGACTGGTAATTTTAGGTAACCACCAGGTATGGGGGGGGGGATACTTTTCGCAAGTGTTCTCTCCAGTAATTTCCTTTGGTTGAGGCTTTCTTTTCAATTTTTGTGTATAAGCTACATTTGATCCACTTCCAAGTAGATGTTTGCAATGCGTATTTATATGGGAATTTAAAAGGGGAGATTTGTGAGACAATCTGAAGGGTATGTCTATCCCTAAAATCTAAATTTTGTCTGTAAATTGAATAAATTATTGTCATTCTGATTCAGATTACGCCTCGAATCACGACAACCGGATTTCAATCGCTTGGGCTTGTAGTGTTTTTGGATAGGATACGAATAGTATGGTGTAAATTCAAACAAAAATGCGTAGCACTGTCAACGATGGAAGCGGAGTATATTTCATTTAGTGGACAATCTAAGGAAGTTATGCGGATCAAAAGAATTTTAAATTTATTAATTGGCTACGAAAAGAGTTAAAAATTTTATATTGATTAATAGTACTCAGTACTGTGACAATCTAGTAGCGATCGATTTTTCTAGTTCTGCAATAGAAAATTGCAGAACTAAGACATAATTTTCTAGAGTTTTTTTTTTTTTTTTTTTTTTTGAAATGTTTCAATTATTCCATTATGTTTAAGTTATAATTTGTGCACACAAACGGATGGCCTGTAATATATTTTTTATTCATATCTTAAAGTATTTCCTTTTTTCCGTGTGCTGGCGTACCAAGCAGGGGGGAATATGCTAGCGAATATTTTGTTCCTGTCCCTCCACGGAGGAAAAAAAATTGTAGTTAATTTAATTTTGAATTTGTGCCCGGTGATATGGTTGCGTTAGGTGTTTCGGAAAAATTTAAACTATAAATTTCATTCTAGCCGCCTGAACTCACTTCATTTAAATTTATTCACTAATGCAATATTATTTCTTTGAGTTTAGTGGTATGCAAATGTAAAGAACTACGTAACTTGTGTCCAGAATTGAATGGAATAATGGGTTCGTGGCAGTTCGCAGTTGTGTTCCGCTTGGAATTTCAAAGAAGCTTCTTGTCTGAACGACTTTGCGATGGTTCACTTAGTGACATGAATGCCGGCAACGGAAGTTTATAAGTATCTCTTTTCATTTATTTTTTTGTGTTTCTATTTTTGTATCGGATGTAATTTGTAATTACAAATGCTTTTGAGTTTTAGAGCGTTCTTAGGCACTGAACCCTCTCCTACGGCCTGCGTGCCATATTGGTTCCCTGAAGCTGATTTTTGTGGCCGTTGTCAGGTTCTATGTATCATTACAATCAAGAACTTACAATCAAGAACTATGTATTGGAACAAGATAAACTAAATTTTATTTCGTTTTGATTGAAATGTGATCGGTCATACAATTCATTTAAGTCTTGAGTTTTTTAATTTGTAATTCAATAATAATTTTTGCGGGTAGTTGAATATTAACACTTCAAGAATCACCGGAATATAGAAATTTCTGTTGCTAGAGCTAAATTAGACGTACATTTCTTTCAGTATTATTATTTTTTAAATTTTCCAGTAAATTTTAGAACATTGATTCTTTGTTTTTACATGTTATTAAAATCGAAGGAACCGAAACAGAATGCTGAGTACTTTATCATTTATTGTACGTATTTTTGTAAAAATTAAAGGAACAAAATTTAAAGCCAACTTCATAATGAGAACAACGATAAAGATTAAAGTTTAAAGTACGATGTATTAAAGCGTATGAAACTTTCTTCGCATATTCAGACTTGACTTATCAAACAAAATTATAGATTATTTTTATTGCAATGTAAATAAAAAGCAGTTATTTTGCAAATGTGAGCATGTTTAAAACTACAGTAAAAGTGGTGCGGTCTTCTGGCAAGCGTTTTCAAGAAGGGTAGCATTGTTTACAACAAGGACGGCGGGCCAAATATGAACTTACAATTAATGATTAGAACTGGCACTACCAGATTTAATCCATTTTTTGACATGTTTGACGATTTATTCTTTTGTTAAAAACTTCCAACTTTTCTGACCGATTTTCATTTTTTACTGAACTGACTTTAACTAAGCCATCTTGATTTTGGGAATAAAGAATTTTCTTCCAGATTTAAGTAAATTCTGAAAAACTTAAAGATAATTTGTGTAAAACCTTTCAAAAGAAGTGCCACTTAAAAAAAAAAAGTCACTGGTGGCTTAAATGGGGAGATCGAAGGCTGTTCAAAACGAAGGGGGGGGGGGGGGCTCCCCATTTTGAAAGACATAGAATATAAATGAAACATCTTAAATTATGCTTAAATATTAAGACATATATATAAGATAGAATGTTCTTACGATATTATTTTATTTCAACTCAAATGACTCTTTTATGTGATTCCTTAGTACTTAAGAAAAAAACTCCAAAAAATGAAATTTTAACAATGTTGTTAACAAAATAACACAATTGTCGAATAAAATATATTAAAAAAAACATTTAAAAAAATTAAAGTAAAATATTTCACAATAAGTACAGACAGAGTTCTAAATATTTCTAATAATGGGGAGCTGTCAAAGAAAAAGGAAATGAAGCTGGTATCCGTTGAACATAGCTCGAGCTATTTAACAAGTGTTGGAAAGGAATATCGGTTACAAAAAAAAAAAAAAAAAAAACTCGGGAGGGGGGGGGGCGGGGTAAAAGAGTCTAGATACGGTATTCATTGTTTTAAATGAATACCCTAATATTTCCGAATTGGTTGTTCTAAACGTCGACATTGCTCCATTTTCTAAAAAAATATCTCTACCTCATCCTAATTATTGTTTTGAAGTAAATATATTGCAATGCCATAATCTGTAGCCTATTCTAAGAAGAAACTAGTTTCACGTTTTATCATCTTTAAAACATTTTTTTTTCTTTAGGCCAAGATGCTAGCTTTCCGATTTTGGACAACTTTCCGCTGTTTTTTTTTCCCTTGAATTATAGAAGGAGTTATTCTCTCGATCACTTCAGTTATCCGATCGAGAAAAAAAATAAACATTATTCTTAATCAACAGTCTTATATAAATTACAAAATCCTTCAAAAATACCGAAAATTACAAGGATTTTTTTAAAATTGTATTTCAGGAACCAGTATAAGTGGATTTCTTTACATGGAAGATAAAAAGTAAGATATTATTTTCTTTCTTTTTTATTTTTTGATTTCTTATGTAAAGGGTATCCAGATTAGGTCTACTTTAATTAAACATTAAGAACCACCGTTACAAATGCGTGGTTTGCAAATTGCTGCCAAACAGTTTTTTTTCTCCTTAAGACAACATATTTAGCGCTTAACTGGTTCCTGAAATAAACGGTTCAATTACAATTTAAGTATATGTTAAGCGGTAAAGTAAGACAAAACAACGTTCTAACGTTGTTTTGTCTTACTTTACTGTTCAGCACAAAGGTATTTATTTATCTTATATGATAAGCGGTTTCAAAATAAAAGCAATTCCCAAGGCAACCTTAATTTCAGATCATTCAGAGTCATAATTTTAATCATTTTAGGGCGTATTTTTATGCTTACGTAATTTGATTTTTTCCATGTATGTTTTTTCGTGTCTACAAGTTTTATGAGATTCTAACAATTTTTATTTTGACAGATGCTTTCCTATTATAAGGCCTAATGATGGCACCTAAGTCGGCAAAGATGTCACAAAGAAGAATCAAGTTCGTGATGTAAAAATGTTGACCTTGAAAAAATTAGCATTCGATTTTGAATGAATTTCTGCAATTTCACTGTAAAAACTACTAATCTATATTTATAGGTAATGTATACGAAATAAAATAATTTGGCAATTTTTAACGGTGTGAATGTTTCATTTTTTCTCATGAAAACAGTATAACATAATATGAAGTTAAATAATTTTTGGAGTAGTAAAACTAAATTTTAACTTTCAAAACTAGTACTCGTAAACCCTGACAGATTTTATTATACCGAGTGAAAAATTGTTTCTGTTTAATAGCTCTGGAATCTTGAACTGTCACATATTTATTGTTTTCATTTATGTAAATTTTAAAAGATCAATAGGAAAAAGTATTATCTAATCAATAATAATCAGTATGCAATAAAACCATTCTGTGCAGTCTAAATGCTGAATACTGCACATATGGTGCGAAATAAAGTTAGTTTGTCCGTAGTATTTCTCAAATAAAGTAGGTCCAAGTGCAACTTATAATATTAAAAAAAGAACAACACCGTGAAAATAATCTGTTTTACCAGAAAAGGAAAATAAATGCACAGAATTGCATGCATAAAGTTAAAATAAACTTAAAGTTATAATGGATTGCATACTGCAAAACATTTCCCACGTTATGCTGCACATTTTAGCAACTCAATAATGCTGGAAGTGAAAAAAACTACTTTTAGTGAAGATACGATGTAGTATTCAGTTATATATAAAAACCTTCTAATTTTTACTACCTTCATGGATCAAAATTTTGTTTTATGAAAAGGCTATAACTGTTCTTAAAATAAAGCTTCAGACCATATTTTGCAATTTCCTTCTATTTGTAAATTTTTAAGTTTGCAATAGAGCTAAAAGTTTTTTGTAGAAATGAAAATGCGCCACTTTTTCTTCTTTAACACGTATTTATAAAACATAGAGATGGGGCATTATTTTGTGTATAATGAAATTAATATCAATAAAACATATTTAGCAGCAGTTAACTATTTTTATGTAAAAGGCTTTTATATTTCTTTACTTGTCGCTTTTCATAGCCTAAAGCATTATTTTTTTTTTGTTGAAAAACTTGAGAAACGGAACAGATTTCGTATGTAGGCTGATTTCTTACAGAATCAATTGCTTTACTTTTCTACAGTGGCTCCCAAAAGTGTTCGTACACCTTGAAATTTTGTAGTAAAGCCAAAATAACGCAAAACTGAATTCGAATATAAAATCCAATTTTTTTTCACACCAATCCTATGCCATTCTGAATAAAACCCAGTAGTTTTTTTCAAAATATTGCCAGATTTTGTTTTCGAAATTTGTCAAAAAACGATGAGATAGAGAAAAAATACGCCACAAAAGTTATCGTATACTGAAATATTTTCGAATTAATTCATGCTTAAAATTATCATACGTGGGATTTTTATTATTTTTGCATTGTAATGACACTGTGAAGTCATTTGCCTTTAATTTTTTGTTTATTTATTCAATAATATTCTACTTATTATCTTTAAATGGCAGGTATGCGTAGAAAACAACAAACACGATTCGAAATTTGAATTTTTCCCTCACTGTAGCCATAAATTGGTTTGAAATGTCTATAAAATAGTTAATTTATACCATTCTATAGTGAAGTGCTTGATAAAATGCTTTAAAGACAAGAATCGGATCGAAAACAAGGTAAGAAAAGGTCAATTGGCAAAGTTAAGAAAGCGTGATCGGAGGTTTACAGTTTAAAAAATTATGAAAAATACACATTTGAGCGCTGAAAAAGTTTCTACAGAGTTAAATGAAAATTTTTACATTAAATTTTCACCCAAAATTGTTTGTCAAGTTCTCTGATTAGCTGGATTAAAGGAGACCTCTTCCAGCAGAAATTTTCTTGTTCGTGCGAAAAACAGTAAGCTTACGCTTTCCGTCGTAAAATCAATGATGAATAAGCTCAAAACGTTTTGGAACAACGTCTTACTTATAGATGAAAATAAATTCAATATTTTGGGTTAAATTGTTGTATAATTGTCAATAAAAGAAAAATGAGGAATTAAATCTTAAGAACTTCGCTGGATCCGTTAATCAGGACGGTGAAGGTGTTCTTGTGTGAGGGTGCATAACAGCACCAGGGCTTGGAAATTTCGAAATTTTGATGAAATAATGAATTATGTTGTTCATTTAAATATTTCAAAAAACAACTTTAAACTATTAGCCCAAAATTTGGCAATCGGAAACAACTTTGTTTTTATCAAAATAACGATAAGAAGTACACGTTTGCGTTTGGTGCCGCAAAAATTGTCCTTAAACTGAGAAATATCTCCTCAATCTCCAGATTTAAACTTAATGGAACATATTTGGAGGTATCTGGTGGCTTGATTACGAAAATTTACCATTAAAACGAAAAGCGAACTAGAAACAATAAGATTCGAAGTGCGGCTGAACACTTACTCAGAAATTGCATAAAAAACAAAGAAAAAACAATGAAATCTATTCCCAGACGTTTAAAAGCTGTTTTTGACACTGCATTATGTTCTACTAAATAATAATTTTGTAAAAAGTTAGATTATTTACTATTTTTTTGACATTTTTTCCAAGTGTACGAAGACTTTTGTGAGATAAAATTTCCGGCAATTTTTAGTTTTTGATTTTTTAAAAATTATGCTTTAATGTTTTATTAAAAAGTTTCATGTAGTTTCGTTAAAAATAGATCATTGATCTTATAATAAAATACCTGTTTTGAAATACTAATTCTAACCAATGGATAGGGTCTTATTTCATTGAAAGTCGTAGGTGTACGAACACTGTATATTCAGTCTCTTCAGCTGTAAAAGCAGTGATTTCGACTATGAAAAGAGAAAACGATAGGGTGAAAAAACCTTTTTGCATAAAAATTGATTACTACTTAATTTATGGTTTACTGCTGTTAATTTTACTGTACAAATCATTTATAAAACCGTATACTACTGCTGCTTTTATGGCGCAATTCAGCTGATTTCGCAGCATAATACTGCTAACTTTACAGTTTGATACTGTTAATTTTGCAGGGCAATTCCGTTAAAAAAACAGTATATTACTGTTAATTTTACATATTATCTCTGTTAAATTTACAGGTCAAGTCATTCCTAAAACAGTATATTACTGCTAATTTTACAGTTTGATACCGTAAGTTTTACAAGGCAGTTCCATTAAAAAACAGTATATTACTGCTAATTTTACAGTTAATCATTGTTAATTTCACAGGGCAATTCCATTAAAAGACAGTATATTACTGCTTTTTTTACAGTTTATCGCTGTAAATTTCAGAGTAAAAGTCGGTTATAAAACAGTATATTATTGCAAATTTTACAGTTTAGAATTGTAAATTTTGCAGTTTTTCTTTGGAATGTGAGCTGCCAGTATTATACTGTAAAAACAACAGTTTTTTTTTTTTGCAGTGTGGGGTCACTTTTAAGGATTTTCATCCAAATTACTTTTTTATATCTACTATACAAAACCTATTTTATATCTATTTAGAAAAAAGATGTAATGATTTAGCGAAGAAGTTGAACGCAACATTACATGTTTAATCACAATTGTTCATCCAAAACTGAAACAATGATTTACAACAGATTGCTAATCAATTATCTCACGTTATCCTCACCGACAAATTCCCTCCCCTTTTTTTAAAACTTTTGTCACATCTATTGAGCAAAGTTAATACTGCTAGCTGTCAAATAAAACTTTGATAGTCGTTGCGATTTATCTATTTGCCTTTCATATTTTTCGGAGACATTAAGTAGCATGTACAATTTGGACCACATCTCAAACACATGAGAACATGATAAGCATCTTAGGGAGGAAGATTTTAAGAATCATTTTGGGAAATTTTTTAAAAAATAGTACGTATCTAAGATTGAATTTGGAACTTTTTCGCTCATATAACAAGTTTGTCATCATTAAGTTTATCAAATTACAACGAGTTAAAAGAGCAGATTCTAGGAATTGGCGAAGACCATATCACTTTAAGAAGCTTCATCGCTCGACCAGTAGGCATACAGAAAAAAGACAGGCCAAATTTAAGATATTTTAATGGCCTAGAAAAATACCTCCCCGTTTTAACAAAGAAGAACTAAAAAACATAGGCTGACTAGTAACAGGCTGAGGAATGAAGGATTAAAAAATATGCATTTTTTAATCTCACCCACCTTAAACGTAAGGCTAAATGTATTGGGTTCAACCAATGCAGGTTAATTTTGAGTAAGAACGGTTCTGTAGCGTTTTATGGATTATTAATCTGGCTCATAATCAAAGGTTTTTCTGTTAATCTATATTCCGAAGCTATTGTGAGAATGATCAAATAAGTTTCACATAATTTGCGTGCACCAAATGAGGCCATTTAACAGTTTATGACCTTATAGCTCGCTCATTTATGATTCAATTGGCTCCAAGTTTTGCGCATTCATCAGCAGAACCATTAAAAATACGAAGAAAATAATTTCTTGTGAAAATTTAAGTTTCAAGTATGTTTGTAAGCAAATTTAACAAAGAGAGGAGATTCGAATTTTGGAATATAGGTCACAATTAGGTAGGATTGCCAGATTACTGAAATGTTCAACCGAGACACCGGAATGCCACCCCCCCCCCCCCCCCCGCCAACGTAGCGAGTTTTCAAAAGGATACAAGACCCCTGATTGGTTTTTAGTTAGTTTTAGAGGGTAGTTCATTCTTGATGCTATGAATAAGCGGTTATTAATTATATAAGACTAATAATAAAACACCTTACGCAAGCACACACACACACAGATTCATTTAAACATTTTATTTCCTACATGTTAATATTTTTGAGCTACTTTAGTAAAAAGAAAAACTTTGAATGGGGGATAAAAATTCGAACAATATTTACATGTTCTTTGCATTGTCTAGGACTTTTATAAAAGTCTTTTTTGTTTTTAATCTTGTCGTAAAAATTTTTACAAGCTAATCCGATTTTGATTTTAGAGGTCATGTTACAAATCAGTACCTCAGAGAAAGACCAACGTAAGTTACGAAATCACTACTGAAAAACATTTTGTCTGGCGCATGCAAATGAAAGGACATGCGTTTTTTTTTAACACTGGTAAATGATTACAGAGGATTTTTTTTCTTTCTAGAATTACACTTGTATGGCTCGACGTAGACTAGGATTCCACATACAATGCAGTAATAAACAGAACTTACGTCAGTAGGGCTCTGAAGTATAGAAATGACAAAGTTATTATTTGAAATAGTCTTTCACAGTTATAATTTTTGGACTTTTTTTTTGGTCATCTATAATCAAATTAATATTTTACTTGGGCGTGAAGTAAAACGTACAGGATACCAGGATTTTGTCTGAAAACCAGAATAGGTCCGGCCAAACCGGAACATCTGGCAAGCCTACAATTAGACCATCTATGAGCAAGAGCCTTCCGCAGGATTCAACATCCCGAAGTTAACCGGAAGTTTGTGATAAATCATAAATCCTGAGATCAAGCGATGATAGCATTTTTTAAATTTTATTTTGTGGTGTAAAAAAAAATTAAAATTCACATGTGTGTATTTTTCAAAAACAATCACATAAGAAAGAGACATTCACACAGTTCAAAGCAAACTATCCAACATTTTTATACAGATCAAAAAGTAGAAGAAAAAAAACAATTATGATCATTTTTTATGATTTTTTTCACGAACTCCATGTTTAAAGCACTCGATTATAACAAGCAAGCATCGTGGTCCTTTTAGCGCTCGTTTTAAGCAAGTTCGATTGCACAGACAAAATAAACATTATTCTAACATTTTAAATCGATATTAAAACACTCAATTTTAAAGTTCAAATGCGAGAAAAATTAAGTGAAAAGACCCAATCGTGTTTTAAAACGTTACCTAAACAAAGTACATAGCAATTGCTTGATTGCCTTAGAGATCATGCAACAAGAACGCCGATATACTTCAACGATTCTTTCTCCACTCTTTTGTTTGAAACTTATTTCACACTTTGTCAAAGAAAGAATTACTCGTTTAAAAGAAGGAAAAAAAAGTTACGCAGCATTGTTTAATGAAAATAGCATCAAGCAAGGGAAAGCTTCAAAGAATCTAGAAAACAAAAACCTTGGTTTTTATCAGTGTCTCTAGTGAAAGCAAACAGAGAGGGAAGAAAAAGGCTCAAGCAACCGTTCGGTTTTAGAAAATGAAAAATACTTTTATTTTATTCGAATTAATTTTTCACTGGAACAAAAAAAAAAGTTCTATGAAAAAATCACTAGTAACGAAAAGAAGAAACAAAATCGAAACTTTTCTTGCTGCATTATGTCTCATTCACTCACGAATATAATAAAAACAATTGTGGATCCATTTCGAAATTTTTGAACTTTGTATGCTTACTAAAATTGCTATGTTTCAAGAGAAATTAATACTGAATTTAGCATAAAAACCATTATTCACTTATTTAGCAACAATACAAAAAAAAAGTTAAGCTGCAATAATTCTTATTTGATAACGCAAAAAAGTTTTCTTTCGACAGAAGAATGAGGGTATGTGTTCTAACATGTCAGATTCTGTTGACAATTCCTGTCATATGATTGGTTCCCCGATCACAACGAGTGGCTAAGACTTCAAAAAGGACAGCTAAGACACAGTGTTTCGCATCGAAGACATTGTATACGACTGCCCTACATTATTCCACTCCAGACAAGGATTCCTCTGCTTTCAAAACTGTTGATTTCTTTTACGTAGGAGGGATGATAGTAAGAGCTCTTCTCGCTCTTTCCGGATGAAGATTCGACGATTATCGCTCTGTGTGGCAAGTATCTTCTCATCACTGAAAAGAACACGCCTCCATTCTTACTATGCCTGAGACTTATGTTTTCATTTCAGTAGGTTACTGCCCAAGGCTAAGACAGAAATACATAAAATACACTGCCAGCTCAGTCATTTCATCCGAGGACAGTAGTCCTCGGAACTGCGGCCCTCGGATGGAATGACTAAGCTGGCGGTGTATTTTATGTAAGATTTATGTATTCGACTCCTCAACAGCTGGTTTTTGCTGTTGGATACAATTAAAGGGACGCACTGAACTGGTCGCCAGTTATGAAGACAATCTCCGCCAGACGTATTTGCATGCTGTTTGTCTGGAAATTCTTATTTCAGCAGCAGCGGCAAGGTCACGAGCGAGTTTAGGAGCCGTTGTTAGCCTATGCTGTCGTGCGCTTTTAATGCCAAATATTGTGATGATCCTGTGCAGGCGCCGTTGCTCTGTAACGACCTTGGTCGGCTTTCCTGGTTACTAGAGCTAAATAATGTACAGGAATGCCGTGCGCAGATACATCAAGGAGGATAGAAGGAAGGCGAGACGCCCAACGCGGGGAAACGTGTAGCGAAAACCATAACCGGTTTTAACTGACACGGCGAAAAGTCTACCAAAAACATTCGGCTTTAAAGGGCTTTAACAGTGGTGATTGCTCAGAAATGGTAGTGTAATGCTGTGTTTAATGGTGATTATTTTCTATTCATTATTTCTTATCATGGTTACATCTTTGACTCTGGATCTTTGACTAAATTTGCTGAGCACATAGTGTTCAATGTATTATTCATAGTTTTATATTGCAGGGTTTGTTTCTGTATTAAGGTCAAAGGTAGTCACTTTGAAAATTTGTAAATATATTGGACGAAATAATGTATTCATATATACTTTGAAGTTTAGTTCGTAATATTTTCATTAGCATTAAAATTAATGATTAATCTGTGTCCAAGTTATTTCTTGTCCCCCTGTATATAATGCATATATGTGTTACATTTTATGCTTTTAAAGACAAACTCTTCGTGAAAGCACGCGAAAAGCCAAAATGTGAAAGAAAAGTTTTGGATTTTTATAAGGTTTAAAAAAATAGTTTTGTAACAGGTCAGATAGAAATCTAATTTTAGCTACTCCCTGTTCGAACAATGTACTTCTCTTTACACTTCATAAAGTATCACGTCCAATCTTCTTCCTTAATCTTTTCTTCCATTTAATGTCAAATTTCTGACATTTATGATTAATCTTCAAAGTTTTATCGATGAGTTGATTGATTGAACCTATATGCAAAGTCCCAGCTTTAATACCCATTTCTATCACACCCACGCAATACACATGTATCGAAATTTATTCAGTGGTTTTCATGTGATTTTTCTTTTTTTTTTTTTTTTGACAAAGCTCTCTTAGAACTGACTGAACCTTTCTCTATTCTAGACATTCACCCAATAGTTAGCACTCCCTCTTTATGTAACAAGTTTTTCTTCTAATTAATTTTAACTTTTAAGGGGTATTTCTAAATGCTCAAAACTCTCTGTATGAGATAATGAAAAGAGTGAGTGATGCATAATATATTTTTGACATTTTTTTTTATTTCTATAGTTTTTGTGTTTTCTTCTTCTAAAATTTGTTTTCCATGAGTGTCACTTGCAATGATTGCAATGATAATATTTTACCCTTTTTATGATATTTCTTCAATCTTCAACCTCTTCCCTCTTCGATTTTTGGATAACCTCTAAAACTCTAAGACCCTTAGAAAGTTCTTTTGTATCATTTTATTTAGGATTTACAGATTATTATTATCTACTTTATCTGAAATGTCACTAGGAATCAGAAGGTATGTTACAAATGTATTTCTCATGAAACCATCAGAAAAGGTCCCTATTTTCGTCTTATGTGGTTTAATTCGCATACTTCATGCAGTAAAAATACCAGTAACGTAAATACACATCAAGTTGAAAACTCCTTTAATTATACATTTTAAGTAGTTCGTTCAAGGCCTACCCTAAATGTTTTGAATGATAATTAGCTACATAGGTATAACGATGAAAGTGATCAAATGGCTATTTTTTTGAGCAATCACATTGCTTATTGTTCTCACTTGACTGTTTTTGGCGTTCCTATGATTTTATTTTCCTCCCGCCTCCCTCTGCTGTCAGCACCACCGTCGACCGGCCCGTCCCGATGCTGCTCCTCTAGCGAAACTCGTCTCCAGGTTGTGTCCATATCCTGAATGCACATGCATACATACACACCGACACACACACACGCATATATACATACACTTTCACACACACACATACCAACACACTCATGCCTGCACACAGACACAAACACACATATACACACTCGCCTACACACACATATGCACACACACATACCCCACAAAACACACATACATACACACACGCCTACACACACATATGCACACACACATACCCCACAAAACACACATACATACACACACGCATACACACACATACACACCGACACACACACACGCATTTATACATACACTTTCACACACACACATACCAACACACTCATGCCTGCACACAGACACAAACACACATATACACACTCGCCTACACACACATATGCACACACACATACCCCACAAAACACACATACATACACACACGCCTACACACACATATGCACACACACATACCCCACAAAACACACATACATACACACACGCATACACACACATACATACCCACACAAACACACACATACAAACACACACACATACATACACACAAGCCTACACACACATACAAACACACACTCGCCTACACACACATACATACACAAACGCCTACACACACACACACACTCGTGACTGCGAAAAACATAATTTGAATTCAAGATGTCAAAATTCAAATTTTTTTTCATAAAAGAAAATGTTATGAATCGATGCATGCAAGAGTCAAGAAAAAAAAACTTTGCTTGCCTGAAATCAGAAAAATTACGATCATTTAATTGCAAACACTAGCAAGAACTTCATATCCCAGAATCCACAAGGTCAACTGCTACAGATTCATGGGTACCTATCGTCATTTACGGATTATAATTTAAAAATTTAAAAAATAGCTTTGTCTCACTTTACTCCACTTCTCACTGTGCCCCACCCGCCCCTACTATTAATTACATGAGTATTATTACTTACTTATGTTGTTACTATACAACCCAAATGAAGTTGAGAAGTATTAAAATGTTTTTAGAAATCAGCTCACTCTCCTCACTTTTTTCAAAACTTTTTTAAATTAAGCTTATAAGTGTAAAATCATATAACATCCATAAATAATAATGTGTACCCGCATGGCTTTAACCGCGGTAGAAAATTAAAAGTGCATTTGATTCGCCTGTGTATCACAGGTAACTCCTGTCAAGTATGCAGTAATATTGTTATTCAAGATCTTTACATACTATTTTTGGAAGATTGGAAGTTTTTCTTCTACGACTTACCCTTTGATTACAGCAACAACTATCTTCGACGAGAAAACCGCAAAAGAAAACAAAAATATGGTTACATGTACTCATATTTACTTGTTACTAAATTTGGCGCATCACAGCATCAAAAATTTCAAGATATCTCCATGTTATCGTCAAATACTCGCCCGTTTATGACGCCACTTCCGTCCCATAACTTCCGTGATTTTATTACCAATGTAGGTTGAAATGTCACCACCTTCAGCGGGTCAAAAGCAGTATAACTTAGTGATTTATGAATTTCAAAACAGTTGTTTTATTTATTGAGTTAAAATTCGTTAGATCAGTTCCATTATAAAGAAAAGCTATATTTGATATTAGTGGCACCACCACGGCTTTGCCCGTAGTAGAAAACTAAAAGGTCATTTAGTTCGCCTCTATATTTACAAATATTGAATAATGATTTTCTCGCCAATTTTCTATATTCATTTGCTTGCCTGTGTTACTGTTCCACGTTATGATAATTTCGTAATTTAACATAACGTGGAACCGTATACCACGTTGTGATAATTTGCTCGGTAAAATTTTCTTAAAATTCTAAGAGAAAAAGAACAAAATAGAATTTTCAAAAAATCGCTTCGAGATGCACACGCCCATGCTACAAACTAACTTTGCCAAATTTCATGAAAATCGGCAGTACGGTTTAGGCGCTATGCGCGTCACAGAGATCCAGGCAGACTTTCAGCTTTATTA
The DNA here is from genome assembly GCF_026930045.1 of Uloborus diversus. Taxonomy (NCBI): domain Eukaryota; kingdom Metazoa; phylum Arthropoda; class Arachnida; order Araneae; family Uloboridae; genus Uloborus; species Uloborus diversus. The sequence continues at coordinate 107,726,006 of NC_072737.1, read as the reverse complement.
TTAGTAAAGATTAAATCATTCGATTAATAACAAACCAAGTACCAAACCGTGAAATGTATTAACACTAAACGAAAGAAAAAGTAATTTTTCCTCTTTTGGTTAGCTAAAATTAAAAATTATTTGTTATTTGAAAAGAAATATCACAACAGTACAAATCATAATCAATAGTAATAAATCCATACCGCACAATTAATGAATTTTCGACTTTAGGTAGATCAACAATATTTCATTAAAAGTGTGAAGAAAGATAAAAGAAAAAAAAACTTGTTGCACACAAAAACCAGAAGAAGTCTTGAAAAAATTTGAATAAAGAGATTTTCGTTTCTTTACTAACAATAAAGCTGAAAGTCTCTCCGTCCGGAGGATGTCTGTAGGATGTCTGTGACGCGCATAGCGCCTAGACCGTTCGGCCGATTTTCATGAAATTTGGCACAAAGTTAGTTTGTAGCATGGGAGTGTGCACCTCGAAGCGATTTTTTGAAAATTCGATTTTGTTCTTTTTCTATTTCAATTTTAAGAATATTACGGAATTATCATGACGTGGAATGGGAGAGCGAATGAACATAGCCAATTGGCGAGAAATTCATCATCCATTATTTGTAAATATACAGGCGAACCAAATGACCTTTTAATTTTATACTACGGGCAAAGCCGTGCGGGTACCACTAGTCTAGCATAAAACGCGAAATTATAACATCTTTGTTAAATTCAACATTTTAGAAAGACCTTTTTAACAACTTTATTTTAAAGAATAAGTTACTGAGCATAATTCCATTAAAACTATAAAAAAAAAGGAAGACGATTTGAACAGTGAAAATGTTTCAATTTAATTCGTTTCTTTTAATACAGAAGGGTTTGGATTGATGTAAAATAAAGTAGGGGAATATTTAAAAATGAACAAATCTGAAATTTGTTTTGAAAATAACAGCACATAAAGAAAGAACATTGTATTTCATTCTAAAACTTGTGTTGACACAGTATTTTTTATTTTTCGCAGTAAATTTGAGTCTTCAAAAAAAAGTGGAAATTATTTGCTTTTTTTTTTCATGGAGCGAAGTGAAAAAGAAAATATTTTTCTAATGAAATATTTTCTATTCGATTATAAAACATATTTTTGATCAAAAGAATCAGTAATGAATATAAGTGAAAAGATAACGAAGCAAAAAACGAATAATTAAATGAATAACTCAATTGATATGTGAAGAAAAATAAATGAACGAGTAAAAGGATGAATGAATAAGAAAATTAGAGAATGAATGAATAAATTAGTGAATTACAAAACGAAGGAATGTAAAGGAATTAATTAATAGATGAAAACGTAAGTGCTTTAGATTAAATGATTGAGTGAGTAAATGAAACAAACTATCCCACTTTGCCCCATTCACTTTGCCACGTATATACTTGACTAATTACACAATTTATTTAAAATACAAATAATCTCCATCTTAAAACTAAATTTTTGCTGTATTGAATATTAGAAGGTCTCAATTAATATTTCAAATGATAATAACAAGAACTTTATCATTTTATAGTAATAAAAATAGTTTTTTACTTACAACAAAATATTACAATATGAGTATCAATTTTCTAAAATTTCCTGTATTACCAAATGCTTTAATCTTCGGCGGTATTTTTTCCCTGACTGGAATAGACTACATATGGTAATACATAGTTAAAATAATACCAGATAGATGGAGCTAAAAGCAAAGTAAATATTTCCCCATTTCACTTTGCCCCATGCTCCCCTACTTTCTAAAATTGTCAAAAACTTATATATTTAAAAAAAAAAACAGTAAAACAAACATTGGGACTCCAATACTTAACCAGACAAAAAAAACGTTAATTTTAGTCGCGAAAATAAATTTTATTCGCAACTCCAACGAACTATAGGGGGCACTGAAGTCACTGTCCTAATGACGGACTTAAAAACTAAAACAAACGCACATGGTAACGAAGAAAATGCTAAAAGTGTTGTGATTTTTGTTCGTACGTATGATTTTTTCGCTTTATTCTTTTTAAATTAATTTTCAAAGTCTTGTGGATATTCTGGCCCACGTAGAAAGAAATGAGAATTCAAGAAGAATTACTAAACGTCAAAGATTAATGCAAACTACGTAGTTCGTAGTTCTAAGCAGCTATTTCCACGATGTTGAATTCGATATTTATCAATTCTTGATAAAACTAAATAATAATTGTAGCCTGACAAGAACAACAATTAATGCTAGAAAATTCAATATGACATTACAAATTGTTATCGAAAGAAGATGATACTTTTTTGCCTTGCTTGGCTAGCGCTTATTGTTTTCCATTTTTAGCTGAGTTATTTCTCTCGAATTCCCGAATCGGTTAATTTAAAATTTTTCTGTTTCGATTTTTCTAATTTCTGAGTTACGATTTAATTGTGTCATGTTATGCAAATCATCAACAAAATTCTCACGGATATATGGTAGTAGTTTTCTTTTCAGTTGATTGACCATTATTTCTTTTCACTTATCGAATTCTGTAATCTTACTACCATTTTATTCCACTCATGATAAAAATTAAAAATGGTTTAACTAAAAACGCGAAATCTCGCCAAGGCTACTTTGCTCACACAATACTAAAACTATAACCCTAAACAAATTTGGCGAAACTTTCAGCTGAGAATAAAAGGAATAAAGTAAATTCTTTCTCGGTTATTCATTTTGTTCTACGATAATATATTCAAGAAAATATTTTGCATACTTTCCATTCCAACTAAATGCTGCTGTAAAATATGGTAAGTTTAATTAATTTAAGATTAAAAAAATAATTTGAATTTTTCGCATCTTGAATTCAAATTATGTTTTTCGCAATCACGAGCGTGTGTGTTTGTATAAGCGCATGTGTGTGGGTGCGTGGGTGCGTAAGTGTATGTATGCATGTATGTGAGTGAGTGTTGTGTACGCGCGTGTGCGTGTAGGCGTTCGTGTGTGTGTGTGTGTGTGTGTAGGCGTTCGTGTGTGTGTGTAGGCGTTCGTGTGTATGTGTATGTGTGTGTGTAGGCGTTCGTGTGTGTGGGACATGGACGCCACCGCCCAGCAAAAGTGGATTTCGGGGGACAGTGCTCAGGACCAGCCGCGCCGCGCCTGTGGACGGTGGTGCTGCAGGCCTGGTCCAAGTTGAAAAAGGAACCGGAACATCAAGGACTGTCAAGTGAGAACAATAAGCAATCGTGATTGCTCAAAAACCCCCATATTCTTACAAATTCATACAAAACAATGAAAATTTTTACCTTGTATAACGTTATCCAAGTTTGTTAATCCAGAATTTTCGCTTTCACCAATTATTAAGGAAATAATGAAAACTAACATTATTTTGAGAAGCTCGAGAATACTACTAAGGGACGAATTAATTTCTGTAGCCGAAAGCAAACTAAGACTCATCGATTGCGTTAATAGATACTCAGAACAAACTGCCTGTGTTTACGTCAACAGACACACGTGGAACGCAACGTGGCAATGTTTTAGTTTCATTTGCAGTTTTGTAAATCACTGCAAGGTAGCGTATTCGAGCGCTGGAGTTCCGAATTCATCTTTTAAGTTTGATTTTTTTCTGGAGCTCAAACATTTAGAATCGCTTGTATTGCTTAAGCTAAGCCTCGATTCTGGGTTTTCTAAAAACAACTCTCATAGTTCCTTTAAGGCTTGTAGCAACTTAGAAGGGGTTCTTTTACCACAGAAAATGCCAAGCTTTCGAATAGCATTAAATTTATAATTCTGCATAAAATATTTCCAACTCATGTTATAAACTTTATGGAGAAAATGAGACTAATATTCAAATAGAAAAAGAACAAAATGGATTTCCGAAAAACGCTTCGAGGCGCTCACCCCCGTGCTACAAATTAATTTTGTACATTTTTTACGAAAATCGACTTAACAGTCTTAACCCTACTTGTGTAACAGACAAACTTTCTGCTTTATTATTGGTAAAGCCCACTTCGAGTTCTGTGTTAGAAAAACATTCGATGTAATTAATATTTCACCATTCATAATATTTCAAATAACCGCTTATTTTTTCCAATAATGGTGTAATTTATTAATATAACTATGCCACTTTTCAGGATCAATGATTCCACCTCCTTTTGACATAAAAAAAATAGAAAAAAGAAAAATGAATTTCTGCAATTCTGCGTTATCCAATTTATTGAACAAGATCATCAATACAATTAAATTAAATGCCTCAGAGAATACGTTTTTCAAATGAGACATTTAATTATCATAATACGGAATGCATTAGAAGGAAAAGGAAATTAAATCACCGTTTCTGCTGAACAATGGGTTTTAGATAATACCGAAATGGAAGTCATTCTTTCGAACTTTCATTAATCAAATAAGCTTATCTTTGTTGGTAGGGGCGTTACTATCTCGTAATGATAGGTTAAAAGAAAATTGTGAAACCTTTTTACGCTTAAAGAAATTTAACTTTGCTTCTCCGAAAGTCTTTTTCTCTTTTTCTGAGAAAACAGGTACGGTTTTCTGGGTAAGTTTGAGCCATGTCGGTTTATTTAGCAACACCTTAAATGTTTTAACATGTTTGATTTTTGCTTAAGAGGGCAGTTCTCCTCATTTCGGACAAGGTTATGAAATAAGTTTTCTACCCTTTATTTTTCAAAAAAAGAAAAAAGACCTAGCATCCAGCCCCTTGCATTAGTTTGATATTTGACATCCTGAATTCAAACTATGTTTTTCGCAATCCCGAATTGCAATAGGATCCTACCCATTGGGTAGGGGAGAGTGTTGTACCTTGGGACACTTTTCCTATTTTAATTTTTAACGCACACTTATGTGGAACTCTTACAAGAACCCTAAAGGGGAAAACGAGAAAGGAAACACAACTGAAGAACTGCACTATCTTAGATAAAATAAGGAATGAATCTATTCGAAGGGAATTACAGATATTCAGCCTCAATGAAAAAATTACGGAATATCGTAACGATTGTAAAAACCATGTTCGACGTATGGCACGAGAGGGACTTCCAAGAGCTACCTTTTATTGCAGACCAAAGAGCAAACGAGACCGTGGTAGGCCCAGGAGGCGATCGGGCGACCAAGAAGCCGGAACAGGCCATATGCCTAATCCTTGAAGAAGAAGAAGAAGAAGAAGAAGAATTTTTAACGTCAATTATTTAAATCAAATTTAAAATCTAAGAGTCACATTAAGGTACCCCAACATATTTCTATGCAACATATTTCTATACATATTTCAATTTTTTAAATTCAGGTAGTTTGAAAATAAAATACTGCCAGCCATTCAAAATAAGAGCTCCAAGCTGTCCCGACGTACAACATCCTATTGTACCTTGTGACACATTCTGTTGTACCATAGGTAAGTCTTCATAATTCAGGAAAAGGCCATATACTTAAAACCAATTTTTCTCCAAAAAACAAAAAAAAATCATGTTAATAAAATAAATCAAGAATAATGAATAATTAATTATGAATAATGAAGTCATGATTTATTCTCTAACATTAAATGTGTTTAAAAGACTACATAAGATTAGAACATTTTCCCATGCTCTTATACATATTAATTATTAAGAAGCATGCATGTGTTGTGCCTTGGAACGTGTCCTAAGGTATAAAATATATTTGGCTGTCTCAAGGTACAATCACAACGTGGTTTAAGAAAAACCAAAATAATGTCAATCTAGATGTACTATCATTATATTCTCATAAGCAAATTATTTAATGTACTTCCCTTTTATAACAAAATAAAATTCAGTTGATTAAACTCTCAAACTCAAAGACAAAAAATAAAATAAAAATGAAGAAAATATTTACTTTGGGGACATGAAAATTTCTTTCTCTCACAAAATCGTCAGTTTTACTCGTTCAATGCTGATTTTTACTAGGCACCTTTAGCGGTGAAGGTTACTATTAGAGATTACTAAAACATGGCTACTAAAAATAGATTCTAAAAAATTAGCAGTATAACAAGGTACAACACTTTCCCCTATCTTGTGTCTGCAAATGATTCCTACCGCAATCATAATTACGAAAATTATTGTTTGAATTCAAGGTGTCAAAATTCAAATTACTGCGAGAGCCTTGATGCTTAGCGCTGAATGATAGATGTTGTGTGGTAGATGCTGTTGTTGTCTTAAGAGGATTTTTCAAAACAGTGGATCAGGTATTTCGGTGAACGTTGAAAAGGACGGTTAACCAGAGATAAAGGAGGAGCACCCGCGCAAAGGTGGACCTCGAAAAGAATAGAACATCAACTACGGTCAAGTAAAAACTAGTATGTTGTGGCCATCACGAACTTTCTTCTATATCTTTCTTATAGTTCTGATCCATCCCCATGCTTAACGAGGAAGCAATATTCCCAACAAAAACACAATTACACATGCCAAAACTTGATGACCTTCCCAATTCCTGATTTATCTCCAAAGTAAAGAATGAAAATTGAAAATTATTTTAAAAGCCTTGCTTAAAATAATTACAAACATTTATTTGTTAACAAACACAAAATGTCAAAAATTAAAAATTTTAAATCATTGAGATAATATTTCCGATCGTTTCCATGCAATTAAAATCACGAGATATACGCAGACGACAGTCTATTACGATTTATCTTTATTATTGTTGCAATTATAAAGCTATTTTTATTCACACATCAAATCAGCCCCCCATGGAGCGATTGGCGCGAAAATTGAACCAACGCCTGTTTGCATATGGATTCACATTTATTCCAAATTTCATCCAGATTGGAGCATTACTTCTTGCGATATGGCACTCACAATGAAAAAAAAAAGAACGTTCGATTGCGCCACCCCTTTTTCAGCTGCTGACGCCAAAATACAATCATTTCTTATACCCTCTAAGGGCTACTTGTCGATTAATTTTTGTTTGATTTCGTTCATTATTTCTTGAGATACAGCAGTCACAATTGACGACAAAAAACGTTCTACATGTCAACCCCCGTTTGAGCAATTGACACCAAAATTGAATCAGGACCTGTACCTGTTAGGGGCAACATATGGACTAAATTTTGTTTGATACCGCCAGTTACTTCCGGGAGAATAGCAGTCACGCAAAACTCAAAAAACGTCCCATTGCTCCACCCCCTTGAAAGAATTCGCGCCAAAAACCAATGGGCAAAAGTTCACATAGGGGCACATACGGGTGCCCATACGGGTTGCCATGTCAAGTGATCCAAAATTTCGGAAATTTTTTCCCTCACCCTTTTGTATTTCTTTGAAATTTGGCTCATCGGTTGTATCCTTCGAGGTTATCAAAAGTCCAAATTTTTAGATTTTTATCTCTATTATTTTTTTATATATGACACTTTAATTTTTCGAAAAACCCTCTTTTTTTCATGGATGCTTGAACATAAAATGGACGATAACTTAGCACCAAATATAGATAGAAAGATTTTGTAAAAAGCATTTTAAAGTACATTAGTTGCTGTTTAATGGGATATGCAACATGATTTATTTTAGAAAGTTTTTAATTTTTAAAAAATAAAATTTTAATTTCAAATTTAAATTTTTCAGAAAAGGGATAATGAATTTTCCTTTAAAAATTCTCAAAAATTTATGTGTATTTTATCTTAATTTGTGCAAAGTTTCAAGTTGGGATCTCAATGGAATCATATTTTTATGAATTTTTAAATAAAATTTGACTTATGAAATAATGACATTTTTCAGATTCTAACTAGTTAAATATGGGGTTCTCTTACTGGGGATGGTCTAGTAAGTAGTAACTGACCATGACTATGCTTGAAATGAGCTGACATGAATTTGTTGATTAGTACCCCCCCCCCCCCGTCACACAACCACTTTTTTGTCTTTTTTTTTTTTTTTTGCAAAACTTTTCAAAATGTAAAAAGAATAAATAAACAAAAAACCAAAATGAATAGGAAACTTATTAAAAATTGGTAAATGTTCTTCAAAATAAGAAAAAGACCCCCCCCCCCCCCGGACCACCACTTTTATTATTTTTTCTTTCAAAACTATTTTCAAAATGAAAAAAATGAATAAATGAATAAAATAAAATAAAATGAATAGAAAACATATTAAAAGCTGGTAAATGTTCTTCTTTAAAGCAAGACGAAGTACATTACCCCCCCCCCCCCCCCCCACTCATCCACACCTACCATTAACAATATACTAGTATCACGTCTCACCTGATGTTTATTATTTTTTTTTTTTACAGACCAAGTGTTTCTTTATCAATCCGACACAAAGTGTACTTGATTAATTCACTAGTTGATAAGGAAAGTTATGATTCATTTCATCCCTTACCCCTGCACCAACTTTCAATTTTGGAGGGAGGAAAGAAATAGTTTGCCCCAAGATCATAGCAAAATAGGAGTGCTTCCCCCCGTATTGTTTCATTTTTTTCACATTGAACTAAAAACGAATCTAAGTATCAGATCATATGTCTGTCCGCATAAAACTAAATGTCTTTCCACACATTTGGAGTGCAGCTGTTTTTTTCTTTTCTTTAATGCTAGCTTTCTTTTAATTTCAGTTGTAAAAGAGAGCAATGCAGCGAGATCTATTTATACATATATTAAAAGCAGTTATAAATCAAACAAATTTTGCTAGTTTGAGCATAACCTTCCATGTTGTTAAGGTACATTCCAGATTGCCTCCCCTCTCCTCCTCCCCCTCCCCCTACCGTCCCAGTTTCCGAAAGAAAAAAACTAGCAGCTGTAAATGAGTGGTTCTATTTGTCTGTTAAAGTTTTTATGACTTAGTTTTTATGACCCCTCCCCCTCATTTATAAGCTTTAGTCACCACTGATGTTTAGCAGCGTACGTCCCAGTTTATTACGTTTATAACTCTTACGTACCAGCTTTTTTTTTTTTTTTTTTTTTTTTGAATACTGTTTTGAAAAAAAAAAAAAGAAGAAGATAAAAAGTGGTTGGGTGGGGGTACTAATCTACAAATTCATGTCAGCTCATTTCAAGCATAGTCATGATCAATTACTACTTACTAGACCATCCCCAGTAAGAGAACCCCATATTTAACTAGTTAGAACCTGAAAAATGTCATTATTTCATATGTCAAATTTTATTTGAAAATTCATAAAATTATGATCCCATTGAGATCCCAACTTGAAACTTTGCACAAATGAAGATAAAATACACACAAATTTTTGAGAATTTTTATCAAAAAATTCATTATACCTTTTCTGGGAAATTTAAATTTAAAAGTTAAATTTCATTTTTTTTTAAATTAAAATTTTTTTGAAATTAGTCATATTGCATATTCCATTAAACAGCAACTAATGTACTTTAAAATTCTTTTTACCAAATCTTTCTATCTATATTTGGTGCTGAGTTATCGTCCATTTTATGTTCAAGCATCCATGAAAAAAAGAGGATTTTTCGAAAAATCAAAGTGTCATAAATAAAAAAATAATAGAGATAAAAATCTAAAAATTTGGACTTTTTATTACCTCAAAGGGTACAATCGATGAGCCAAATTTCAAAGAAATACAAAAAGGTGAGGGAAAAAACTTTGGATCACTTGACATGGAATGACCCATACGTGATCTTAATTTCGTTCGATTTCATGCGGTAGTTTTTACTGTAGAGCGGCCACAAAAAACTGGTCACATACATAAGTGACACACACACACACACACACACACACACACACACACACACACACACACACACACAGACATCTTCCAAAAATGGTCGAAATGGATTCAGCACACCTCAAAACGTTCGAATCCGTCGAAATTCGAAAATTCGCACGAATACGCTTCTATATATTAGATATAGAAGGAATTAATAATAAACAATCGTAATTGTTCAAAAAAAGAAAAAAGAAGGTGGCAATATTGCACACAGTTCATTGCATCACTCAATTGTTCTAAAATTACTGTTCAGAAGGAATTTTTGTAGTTTTTAAAATCTTCTTTCTATCTTATAATGTTCTATGATGTATTTAGGGCCACAGAGAGCCAGACAGGCCCCTTGTCAGTTATGTCACTGGGCCCCCTCCCGTGCCCCAAAAGAAAAGAAAAAAGAAGAAGAAAAAGAAAAGAAACGGAGGAAAGAAGTAAAAAAAGGGGTAGGGTGAAGAGAAGGGGAAACAGAAGAGAAAAACGAGGGGGGGGGGGGATCAAAACTATTTACTAGAAAACAATTGACTATTTTACGTACCACAACAGTAAATAGCAAAAGAGTAAATTTTACTTTATCTTTTCGTTTTTTCCCCCCTTTTTCTTTCCTCCTTCCTTTTTTTTTCCTTTCATTCTTTTTTTCTTTCTTTTGTTTCTTCTTTCCTTCTTTTTTTTTCTTTCTTTTTTTGCGTCAGTGTCGTCGGGTCTCCCCAAGGCCCGATCCCTAGTTTCCGACGAGGCTAACATGGCCTCCGGACTGACTGTATTATAAAGGTTAGAAATCTTGTGAGATTGTGAAGTTGCTGCTTAAAATTTGTACTATTTTTATTAAAATAATTTATTTCACATCTTATTTCTGACGTGGCTCAAAGTGACCCAAAACGGCAGTTAACTTTGAACCAGGATAATAATTCATTAAATGTATTAAATAATTACTATATCTCAATTTTAGATAACTGTACAATAGTCAAATAGTGGTTTTATACTAAGAATACGGTAAATTATTAAAATTTGAAAGGGGCAATCTATATCTGAACTGATAATAAAACTGAAAGTCTCTCTGTCTCTGGATTTCTGTCCGGATCTCTGTCTGTCAGGATCTCTGTGACGCGCATAAAGCCTAGACCGTTTTGCCGATTTTCATGAAATTTGGCACGGAATTTGTTCTTTTTCTATTCCAATTTTATGAACATTTTCCAGAACAAAATTATTATAAGATGAACGAGGAAATTACCAAGTTATCATAACGGGAATCGTAACATGGGCAAGACATTTGGCCAGAAATTCATCATACATTATTTGTAAATATACAGGCGAACCAAAAGACCTTTTAATTTTCTACATAGCTAGTCTATATAAATAAAAAAGAAAATATATATGTGTGTATGTTTGTATGTTCCCCATACAAATCCACAGTTTATGTCGGATGTGAACCAAATTTGGCAGGGAGGTACTTGAGCCCCCGAGAAGGAACGTATGGGTGTTTTCGAACACCAAAAAAGAACCGAATCGTTCGAATTTTAATAATAAAGGCCGAAAATGGCATTAAATGGCTCTTTTTATCCGAAATAATTATCCAATTTCATTAATTCAAGTCCCATTCAAAAACCCGCGAAAAATACCCATAGAGTTTACTCAGTTTCTACGAATTCAAAAAAAAGGCTTTAAAATCACAGGGTAAAAATTAAAAGCACTTTTAAGCCTAATGGAACTAACTCTATTTTCATATCGAAAAACATCGTTTGCGCGATCTCATTTTAAATTAACTTTCAGAAGGTTGTCACATTTTTTTCTACGCTGTGACTAAATAAAATTTTGTTTTTGTTTAGAGGTAAAAATTTCCCCTTTTGATTATTACTCGGCGATTTATCTTCTTTCTTTTCTAAAAAAGGATTTTAGTAGTATTTATGAAGAGTTGCGTTTAATTTATTTGGGAATTTTTGATTTGTCGTTTTCTTTCTTTGAGAATGATTATTCTGACGGGGAATTTGACAGTTTTTTTTAAATCTAATTGAACCCCGATTGTTGAACATGCGTCACTTGACATAACTTTTATTTTCGAGGTAGACCGTGCAAAGCCGGGCAATGCAGCTAGTACATTTATAAATTAGACATTTTGTTGATTCAAAACTTCATCTATAGGAATAAAAATAAATCTCACTGACTGAAATGGATTCAGACATGTATCGTTTTTCCCCTTGCAAAACTTAAGTAAAAGGATTTCTTTTCTCTCTGAAAACAAGGGATGCTTTTAGGTTCTTAAAAAATGTGCACTACCAAAGGAAGTTGTTTTAAAAGCAAAAAAGATTTGAAACTTCAGCTGAAAAATGTTAATTTTGATTCCTAAAGTTTAATGACAAGAAAGATTTCAAGTCTTGAACGAGCACTTGAATATCAGACAGTTAGAGCTCTGGAAGAAATTTGATTTTTATAAAATTTGTTTGAATGAATAGAAATCACTTTTCATTTTCGTCAGCACAAGTTTTCTCATTTAAAATCTACATTATTCAAGCGCTTCTTACAACTTAATAGGCCGATTCTAGTAGATGTGCCCCAGGCAATGTTGACAAGTGACCGCCCCTGGTCTTAATAATTCCCTCCCCCCCCCCCCAAAAAAAAAAAAATCATCGAGCATACTCTCAAGTATTGCTGCAACTTGAGGCGCAAAAAAAAAAAAAAAAAACTAAGAAACAAATTTGAGCCCCCCCCCCCCTTTTCGCTGCTTTACATTTTGCTTGCCCTTATGAAATTTTCCTCCCCTGAAATCTGCCGCATTAGGCAGTCGCATAGGTCGCCTACTTCAGGAGCTGAACCTGCAGTTTATTTGAATTGAAAATTGTGAAGGCTACACAGATCTTAGCATTAAGACTCGGCCACTGAAGACTCCCCACGGTTAAATTTTTGGGAGGGTGGAAACTCTTAATTTCCAAATGTGAAACTCCAAATTTCACCGAATTATGATAATTTCGCCGAATTATCAGGCTAAGTTTGTCAAATGATAATAGTTTTGCAGAAAGGATCTCCACATTTTTTTTTCGGGTGATGATAATTTTGCCGAATCGTGAGGTAAAATTTGTCGAATGATGATGATTTTTCAGAACCACCAAACAAAATTTGCCGAATAAGATAAAAGCTCTTTTAAAAATCTATCTTCATCACATGCTTGTTTTTTTCTCCTCCCTCTTTTTGCCATACCCGCGTAAGAGGCGCTTATTAAAAAGCAACTGCAGTTCAAAACGTATAAAGAAAGAAATTCGAAAAAGTAACAAAATTTGCTTAAAAAAAATAAATAAACCGGGCATATCATTCGCAAAGAGTCGGTTTTATTCATCTTCAAAAGCCATCTTGCCGAACGGAATGTGCGTTCTAATTTCACGCTTCCCTAATCCTCTAAGAAAATTGATGTTCCATTTACGAGAGATGATTAACTTCAGAACTTGACTCCAATATTTGAACTTTGCTCAAAACTTCTGCCATAAACATCTATTTGCTCAGGAATGCTTAAAATAATTGGATTGAAAGGGTCTTTGAATTCATTAGTTTCAATCGTCTACTTCCTGTTGACAGAACTGCTCAGATTTGAAATTATTAATGATACTCTGTGTTGGAATTATTCGCTTTAGCCTTTTAAGGACCATGGGGCCTATGTGTTCCCTGAATTTAAAGCTTTTTTTTAAGATTATTAGCAAAACAAATTTATTGTTGTTTTAAAAATGCACTGTAGTTAAGTTTTGAAAAACATTGTAAATAAAATAGTCATCGATTGTAAACATCACATTCATACATGTTTGTACTTTTATTCAAGATTACTTTTTAACTGAAGATCGGACAAAAGGAATGTCATTAATTAATTAAATATTTCGGATTTAAATAGTAAACTGATCAAATTTTGGGAGAGAGTTGTAGTTTTCATGGTGTAAAATAAACCATGTAGACAAAGACATGCCGGTGTTGCCTGATCGGTAAGACGTTGAACTCGTAACTGAAGCTCGATGTCAGCCGGTCGAAGATCCTCCATGTTCGTTAATAATGAAAGAAGTACGTTGAATATGTCGTGGTCACAAAACCCATCAAGTTCTATATAGGTAATTAAGAATTTTTTAATCAGTTGAGATTAAAAAATGTGCTCCAAATATGTTTTTGTAACGTAATTATTTATAATTGGAATGTTTAAGTTACAAAAGTCACTATACTTAGTTGGTGCAGAAGTAAAAATTACAAGCTTCGCGTTCTTTATTGCAACCCTACTTTCGCTAATCAACTGCAGCCCGTCTCTCCTATTGGTATCGCTCAATACGGAAGCGGATTAACCGGTGTTTGTATTAAATAGCTGCAGTTTGAGAGTTTAAGTGTATTTTCATTTTATAAATGTTCGTAGTTTCATACTCCTTAAAGGGATCCGGGACACATTTTGAAAAATTAATTTGATAAATATTTTAGAGTTTTGAAATTTTTTGCACTGATTCACGATCTATTTAATAAGCAAAATCATAACATAAATACTAAAAAAAAAAATTTTTTTATTTAAATTTATTTTTTTTTAATCGGGTTGCTTTAAATTGCTGTAACTCAAAATATTCTTGCTTAATTTTCATTTTTTTCAAATTTTATGCACAACTATTTAAGCTTTAATTATTATTCGGCGATTTTAAAAATATTGATTCAATAAAAAATAGAAAATATTTGAAGAAAAATTTCGAAAAATTCGAAGATACTTTTTTTAAAAAAAATCATATTTTTTGCAGTAAACGTTTTTTTTTAAATTCACCGAATAAAAATTAAAGTAAACTGTTTGAAAAAGATATGCTCCAAATTTCATTACTTTATCTCTATTGGTTCCTGACTTATAGGAGTTTGACTGCAAGAAATCGGGAAAAATTGCATCACGGAGAAAAACGCGTTTACAGTTTCAAAGTTAAATACACATTAGTTAGGTGCATGCAACAAAAATAATTATATCTTTCGTTTTAATTAAGATAGAAACAAGGTTCAAACGTCCTTTTAAGCAGATGAAAACGGAGTAATTTTTCAAATGATAAACAAAAATTGCAAAATTTGACGGTTTTTGTGTCACGGACCCCCTTAACGGTCTTAAAATTACCGAAGTTAAGCGTCTCAAAACAATAATATGCTTCAGATTTTTGAGAAAGTATTACTTGACCTAAAAACTTGAACGAACTGAAAAAACTGCTTTTTCCTTTGCATATTTGGTTATCCACGGTTGGGCAATTACATCGAGGCAGACTAAAATTTACAAGAAAAGAAATGTCCACGCAGCTTTAAAATAACATTTAATATTTATGTGAAACGTGGCTGTACATTGCATTTGATGACAGAAATCAGATAACTGTGGTCACTCACAGAAAAATATTTTACTTCAACAATTGGATGCTTCACTCGCCAAATCAATTAACTCCATAAAACAAAAAGTCGAGAAAAGTGATGAAGAAGATAGTGTTATCTATAGTAGTGAATGGGTCCACGTGTTGCATTTTCTGCCATCGCAGGATCAGAAATGTACTGAACCAAAAGTTTAATATTAATTCACATTCTAAGCATTGATTAAACACTATTAAAGCAGAAATGAGGATATTTTCTAAAAAGTGCAGTTAATCGATTTGGCAACTGAGGCATCCAATGGGGTCGTTTCCAATATTTTAAAAATTTATTATTTAATTAATTATTTTTAAATTATTTATTTTTATTATATTAATTATTTTTAAATCATAGGATCTCACCATTTTTTAAATAATTTGTTAAGGTTTAATATTTTTAAAAAATTACTTAAATCGGTGATCTTTTATTGCTTACATTTCTTGCCGATGACATCACGAATGATGAAATGCCATTCTGTGTTGTCATTCGCAGAGCAAAATATTTAATTCGCATCTTTACTCACGTGTATTAGCAACGATATGGTGGAAAGCAAACGTGAGCGTAATTTTAATTCGCTTCTTGATTATCATAACGTGGAAACGCGGTACAAAGATGCGCTAAAAAGCATCATTTGTGACGTCATCTAGACCACGCCTTGTTTGAAAAATCGGACAGTTTAAAAAATTAATTAAAAAATAACAGTAAGGAAAATGAAAGTATTTTCTGTGTCCATTTCATTTTTTTTTTTTTTTTTTTTGCTTATTCTATCAATTTCAGTGACTAAAAGTACTACTTTTGACTGAAGGAAACAACCCCATTATAAATAGAAAAAAATCGCAGTGACAAAATTGCACAAATAACCATATTTTTATATATCTTTTGATTTATAATTACCAAAATAAAATAGTTTACTTAAGAAACCATATTTATCTAGTTTTGTCGTCACATGCAAAATGCAACTACATTTCTGAATTTTTAATGCTTTTTTAAAGCTGCAGTGACATTCACTTCCCTATACATATTAGACATTTACGATGGAATTTCCCTTTACACTTTACACTCCAGTCCTTCACTTGATCTGGTAGTCATGTACTCAGGTTCGTCATTTAGGGGGTCGAGGATCAATTATCCCCTACCCCGCTTTGGAAAATTAACGTTTTTACACATAAGAAGGAGAATTTTTCCGATAAAATTTGCATTGAGTATATACTCCTTGAGTATATACTCCTGTCCCCCCCCCTCCCCCCTTGGAAAAATTTGAAATGACGAGTCTGCCTATACTTTTGCTGCACATTTCATAAAAAAAAAGTATCTGCTGGAGTATAGATAGAACGAAATACAATGCAAATTCCTCTCCTTTTTTGGTTATAACGATCAAATTTTGTCAATACTTCCTTAAAAGAACAACTTTTCCCAATTCGAATTTCACAAGTTTGATTTTTCACTGCTTTAACAATAAGACTAAGAAAACAACTTCAGAAGCTCTTCTGAATAATCAAAAGTCAAAATCAATAGTCGCTTTCCACTTCGTGTTCGTTTCGTAAGCACTCCATTTCAATCCCCTTCGATTCGATTTCATTCTAAAAACTTCCTGTCACGTGTCACCGAGGCTTCCTCTGCCCGATCAGATTGAATCGGATGTTTGGTCTTGCCGAACTTTCTCCTGTCAAGCTGTCACCAGACGCCGAGCTGCATCTGTTCCAATATTGGTTCCATCTTCCCCCTCAAACGACGAAGACATATTCGGGGAAGGTCGAGAGAAATACAAAAACAACGAAGGTCCCAGCTAAAATGTAGTCATTTCTAGCTGAAACATGTTTAAGCTGTTTCAAAGTCTTGTTTTTCTTTTTTCACCTCAAGAAGAGGGATATTTATTGAATTTCAAACATAACATTGTGGTTGGAGCATTTTGTTTTCGTTAGATTTTCACCTCCTACAAGGAAAATGCGAAAATTATTTCAGAAACCGATGTGGTCGAAACTAGGGATTTTTCAAGATTCGTCAGAGTACTATCTGCTTTTGCAGAGTTAAACTCTACGTTTCTGTACTTTTCAGGACTTAAACTTTATGAGAGATCACAAAAGCTCAGATCTCGTACTTATTTTCAGTTTTATGTGAATTTTCTCATTATCAGAGGAATTCAGGATGTTTACACATTGTTTTTAAGAGCCATATTTCATTATTCTCTCAGCAGCTAAATTAATTCATAAACGCTTGCTTCAATCTGACTGTTCTTATGAACAACTTTTAGAAATCTAACACAACAGCAAATAAGTATGTGATGAAAAGGGCTATTAAAGTAGTAATTGAATCGAAGAAAGCCTGGAAAATCGAGATTATTTGCTAAGTTTTAAAGTTGTGTAAGACCGTTATCCAAAATTCTATTCTTGCTTGATTTCAGCCTTGAACTTAATTTGATAGTTAACATGAAAATTCGCACGCATTTCTTCAACTCACTATTCCAGGGGTTCCTAAACTTCCCCTTTGGAGAATTAGAATTTTTTCACGATATCCTAGCTCATCTCTATTATGCATATATGTTACTGTGAAAGTCCGAAATGTGTTTAATGTCGAGAATACCCGATGATTATCAACATTTTTATACCAAAGACACTGGCGAAAGTTGAAATTTTCGAATTTGGTCTTTTGTGGTAAAATATATCGGTACCATTGAAATTTCACTGCACCCTTTTCCTCTCCTTGCTGCCCCCTCCTCTCAGGGTGCCACTGTACCCTCTTTGGGAAACCATGCGCCATTCCATACCTATAAATTTTTGCCAAAACATCGCTGTTGATTGTCGTAATTCTAGTCTGCTTTGGCATTTTGGATTATGATATGAGGTGAATGGTTTGGTTGAGTTTAGTTATTAGAATAGAAGCAGTGACTCGAGAGACATGAGCGACTGTTTAGTGTTTAAGTATATTTGTGTTATGTTTGAGGATTTCACAGCAGGTTTTTATCACTGTGGATCACAGTTCAAACTTATTTCTAGGGCCGTTCCTTAAAAAAGTATAATACAGTGAAACCTGTGTATAACAATAAACCTGTTTTTAACGATATGTTCCTTGGTCCCCGCAAAATGTCAGCATAAATAATCAAACTGTCCATAACGATAACTTGTTTATAATAACATTTTATTAGGTCCCAAACTTTTCGTAGTAGACAGGTTTTACTGTATTGAAGCCTAAAATGATAAAATAAATAGAAAATCTAATTCAACAACACTTATTAGTAGCAGGTATCTTGTAGCTACAAACAGCAAATGTGCAGATTGCTAAAATGTCACCAGAAAAATTCCAATGATGATTAAAAGTAGGTCTAGGGGGCGAGAAGAATAGCCTAAGTCAGACGTACGTAGCGCTACATGGTGTAAAGCTGCAAAATGAAATTACTTCTCAGTGTATCTCTCAAATACGCGCTCCCGCTGGAAGGATACTAGAGTCTGTGCTCCTTTGTCCACAACAAAAGTTAGCTATAAGGACAAATTAGTGATCGAATTAGAGGGGTTTTTTGCTTGGCATCTTTCCCTCCCCATTTTAGGAAAGTATAACTGTTTAACTAAGTTTGCGAGCTTGGCTGAAAGTATCTCACTTTTCTGCTCGCCAAAGTTTAGGGGAGCCCCAAGTTTAAATTTTTGAGCGAAGGAAAATTTTCAACTTGCCGAAATGAATTCCGAATTTCGTTGAATGATGATAATTATGTCGATTCTACAGACAAAATTTGCCGAATAAGGACATTTTTGGAAAGTCATAGTAACCTCCTATCTTGGTGCCATTGGCAAAACCGTTTTCATCGGTCCAGCCAAAAAAAAAAAAAAAAAGTAACCCTAGCCCGTGCTCAAGTTCTACCGCTACTCTATAAATGTGATTGATAAAATTAACTGGCATACAACGCCCTGAAATCGCAAAATACTCTACAAAAATTATCTTAAACGAAAATATTTATCAAGAAATAACTACTCAAACTTGCTTGCAAGTTTTAACCCTTTTGCACCTGAAATACTTCTCACAAGATTGTCAAAATTAAGTGAAAAAATTATCAAGAAATAACTACTCAAACTTGCTTGCAAGTTTTAACCCTTTGCACCTGAAATACTTCTTACAACATTGTCAAAATTAAATGAAAAAATGTATCAAGAAATAACTACTAAATCTTGCAGGCCAGTTTTAACCCTTTGCACCTGAAGTACTTCTCACAACATTGTCTTAATTAAGTGGAAAAATTTATCAAGAAATAACTACTCAAACTTGCTTGCCGAAGTATTTCTCACAACATTGTCAAAATTAAGTGAAAGCATTTATCAAGAAATAACTACTCAAACTTGCTTGTTAGTTTTAACCTTTGGCACCTGAACACTCTCACAACATTGTCAAAATTAAATGAAAAAAATTATCAAGAAATAACTACTGAAACTTGTTCGCCAGTTTTAACCCCGTGCACCTGAAGTACTTCTTACAACATTGTCCAAATTTAAAGTTGTGAAAACCGACCTCTGTTTTGAGCGAACTTTCTGTTAGCAAATCACTGCGAGCTATCCTCAAGTGAAACATCATTAAAATCTCTGAATTCCTGACAAAAAGGTTTGATGTATGAAGTGCAGTTAAGTCGAGGAAGAAATTTATCGCGTTTCAAAGGAGATCTCAAGTTACTGCAGTTCATTTATCTGAAACGGAAGAAAGTGAGAAAACCATTTCCTCGTTCCCTTGTGCACCGTTTGATAAACAAACCGATAAAACTTAGGACTCATAAAATGTTATCTCCCTCCTTATATGAAGGGTCCTTTGCCTTTTATTTTCTTTTCTGTTTTTTTTTCTTTTTTTGGCTTTTTCAGGTATATTTGTTTTATGAGCTTGCTTTTCCCCAACGTACTCTCATCCCTTGATGAATGCGTCCTGATTTCAAATTACAGAATGAGCATCTTAGATTAGAAAGACTACAAATCTTATCCTATCATTCAAGATAAACTTACACTAAAGCTGCATTAAGTTGAATCAGAAGCATGATCTTTTTTATTTTAAAATTTAAATTAAAATGAATTGTCGAAAGGGAAAACGATTTCTGCTTAATGCAGGGGTGCACCCCCTTAGGTCAAAGGCGCCCCCTAAAGCATGCCCCCAGAGCAAGATCCCCCAAAAGTGAGAAAAACACCCCCTCTAGCAATTTCAGTGGCACAGTCTGCGCCATGACCCCATCCCTCCTAGATGGGCACATCTGCTTAATGTAAGTAGAGATCTAGAGTACCCCGTACCTACCACTATATGAAGTTTAACCGGTTGCGTGGGGCTACGAAGATAACTCTTCCTTTTTATCCAGACCAGGAGCCGAGCAACCCTTGATTCAACACCCCAATAAGCATTGATTTTAAATGGGAACTTGGTGGACTTTGAGACCACGAACATATTAAACGTGCCCCAGTCACCAGAAGAGAACACGGAGGATCTTCGCCCAGCTGGAATCGAACCAGTTGCGCGTCCGACACCTTACTGTTCATGCCACCACGGCCAAGACTTTAAGTACTAGACTAAGAACTTCAAAAAGTCACAAGGACAGCAAACTGCAGATATGTAGAATCTTTTAATCAGTTGCTGATGAAAAGCAGTGAGTAAGTGGTTGAGAAAATAATAATTTTTATCAGCTGTTGATGATTGTCTTTGAGCTTACCAAATTACGTCAGCCCGCTGCATTACTAATTAGCAAAACACGAATATTGTTGCTTGCTGCCGCACTTTGGTTATAACAGTGGTACCCTACCGTGGGACACATCCGGCCCGCGAAGCCTGATCCTTGTGGCCCGACGTTTTGTCCAATGTTCCATTGTGAATAATGTAAAAAATTTGGAGCCGAATATTCAGCAATTAGTTTCTGAGAAAACATGCATTTAGTAAAATAAACATCAAAACAATGTAATGGTTATTGGCCTGTATTTTTCTTTCCTTTTTCAAATTTTCCCATTATATTTAGAAAAGAATGAAGTATTTTGGAATTTTACGTGTATTCTGGCCCACGAGAATGATTTTAATATAAGGTTTGGCCCTCGGGTAGAAAAAAGTTGGACTTCACTGGTTAAAAAAATTTTTTTTTCAATCTTTAGAATACTCATTCACAAGGGCAGTTGTTTACACTGTGTGCAAATCAGAAAGAATAAAAAATCTAACAAATCAAAGTTTTGGGTGTTTTATTTTTGTTTTAAAAATTGTTGCAAAAATTGATAATACTTAAGTACATTTAAAGGGCTGCGGACCAATACCTTTTTGACATTAAGAGCACAAACTGGTCTTTCTGTTTGACTTTTATGATCTTTAAATCGTTATGAAACACGACTATGGTTATTCAAAGTTATTTTATTTGTTTTAATTCAAAAATTCAAACAAAAAGATCGGCAAACATTATTTTTCATTTCTGTGAGGGTATAATACGAAAATTCTAAAAGCATAACGGATTACTGTAGTGTCGAATTTCATAATAAGTTGTCGATGGATTCCCATGGAAAATCCCCCCCCCCCTCAAATATTTAAGTTCGGGGCGCCTCAAATAATAATTTCAAAAGAATGTACCCCAATATTATGTTAGTTATGATTATATCCTCTTTCCTTTAGTACGTTGGTCA
The DNA here is from genome assembly GCF_026930045.1 of Uloborus diversus. Taxonomy (NCBI): domain Eukaryota; kingdom Metazoa; phylum Arthropoda; class Arachnida; order Araneae; family Uloboridae; genus Uloborus; species Uloborus diversus. The sequence continues at coordinate 107,704,420 of NC_072737.1, read as the reverse complement.
TATTAGCTTTTAAAAAATGTCACTGACTGATATTTTTCTGTTTATTTTTATCTGAAAAGTTAGATAACAGCGCTCTTCTATCTTACGGTGCATGTGAATATTCTCTAGATTTTTGCGAGTTTGTAGTGCCATCTGTTGTTGAATAGAGTAACGTTTCTTTTAAGTCAAAGAAACATTAGAAGTTTAAAACTGAAGAAAGAAAATCATTTATTAACAACTAGTTATACCAGTACGGCTGTAATTGCGCTTTAAGGTAAAAAAAAAAACTCTTGGAATGTATGTAAGTTTTTATTCTCACTTCAAAATTAAAAAAAAGATTCCGTTTTGTCAATTTATTGAAATGTGCAGATACAATTTTACCAAAGCTCCACTTAAAAAAAATTACATGCTTGTTCAGAATTTTATGACAAATATTCTGCACAGCAGAGTAAAATCAAAATCTTAAGTACTTTATAAAGGAGAAACATTGACGTAAACTGTAAGGTACAAGAGAGGTAAACCATTTGAAATAAGCAATGAGAAAAAGACTGTGACCACATGGTAACATTCTTAGTAAATTTCGTAGAAAAGAGCATTTAATGCATACGGAAAATTTTCTAAAACATTTTTAATCGAAGATAATAAAGCTCCAAATTGTTGTAATCTTTCGGGCTATTTATCTGTTTTACAGTAACATTTATTTAAATTGTAATATTAATTTTTAACGGAGTCGTAGAAACTAAAAGTGTTTCATTTTTGAGAAGGTTGAACATTTAAATTTCTTCTCAAGCTTAAGGAATTTATTGAATTAGTTTCCAATAAAGTCAGAAAATTCTTAGAAAGAATACTTCAATATTTATATTATCTTTTAATACCTTTGTCTTCAAAAGAATTTTTTAACTTTAAGATATTGCATAAAATTAGGAATTTTGTTTCCATGTAGAAACAAAAATTTAAATAAAGGAAGCTTTAGATAACTATCAAATTTTACAAGAACCTAGGCCAGTATATCTATTACTTGCTGGAAAAAACTGAAAAGTGCTTTTTGTTTCTTAAGCTCTAAATTAAGTTTAAAATAATGGCATTATCTTTGTATTTTATGTGAAATTCCAAGAATTCCAAAACCTACATAAACAAATAAAGGGAGCACAGGCAAGCATGTTCAGGATTTATTTTCCTTCAAAAATAAACTATGCGCTGACATAATCTAAAATTAGGCGAATCTAAAACAGAAGATAGCAGGGGGAGGGGGAGACATTTTACGAAATTTTTATTTTGTGTAAGAAGAAATTCGAAACAAAATTAGAACAAGTAGTAGTTAGTTATAAAAAGTTTTTTAACGCATTATTTTTACTGGTTTTTCAGTAAAAGAGCTAGCAGAATAATTTGAAATCTAAAGTAAATCGACAAGTTACCCATCATTATTAGTGCCCTATCTTTCTTTATTACTAATAATAAAGCTCAAAGCCTGTCTGGATGTCCGTAGGATGTCTGGATGTCTGGATCTCTGTGACGCGCATAGCGCCTAGACCGTTCTGCCGATTTTCATGAAATTTGGCACAAAGTTAGTTTGTAGCATGGGGGTGTGCACCTCGAAGCGATTTTTCGAAAATTCATTTTTGTTCTCTTTCAATTTCAATTTTGAGAACATTTTCCGGAGTAAAATTATCATAAGATGGACGAGTAAATTACGAAATTATCATGACGTAGAAAGGGGGAGCGAATGAACATAGCCAATTGGCGAGAAATTCGTCATCCATTATTTTTAAATATACAGGCGAACCGAATGACCTTTTAATTTTCAACTACGTGCAAAGCCGTGCGGGTACCACTAGTATGTAATAAAATCTCCGAAAACTGGTCCCTTTCACCTTGTTTCAGAAGTTTTTCTAGGCAATATAAAAGTGGTTTTTTTTTTTTTTTTTTTTTTTTTTGTTTTTTTTTTTTTTTTTTTTTTTTTTTTTTTTTTTTTTTTTTTTATTTATTTGTAATTTACGAAGTGTTTGGGATTTAAACTAGTTGCAATGAACTCTGAAAATTTAAGTTTACTGTTAGCATCGACTTCTAACGTCAATAGCAAAACAACGAGCAGGTTTTAAGTGTCATATTTTGTTTTCATTCATAGATATGTGTGATTTACTTAAATAATAACTTTCGTTGAAAGTTGTGGCAGTTGATTTGTCGATTTTGCATGGATACCCACGAGTATTTATTTTCGGAAGTTTAAAAGTCGTGCTTTGATGTTTAGAAAGATGTAAGGGATTGTGGGGCGAAGTGGAATAGCTGGGAAAGTGAAATGGTGGAATATTTACTCTGCTTTTAGCGACACCTATCTTGTAATATTTTAACTATATAATAACACATGTAGTCTATTCCAGTCAAGAAAAAAATATCTCTTAAAATCAAGTCAAGAAAAAAATATGTCTATAAATTATTGCTTGTATGATAATACAAGCAATTTTCAAAAACTGATACTCATATTGTAATATTTTTTGTAAGTCAAAAATTATTTTTGGTACCATCAAATGATAAAGTTCTTGTTATTAACATTCGAAACATTAATTTAGACTTTCTAATATTCGATGCCATATTTATTTAGTTCATATTAATTTTATTTGTTTTTAATATTTTGTACAGTTAGTCACGTACATGCGGGGCAAAGTGGATGGGCCCAAGTGAAATATTTCATTTCATTTATTTATTCAGTATTTTATCAAACCACTTGCGTATTCATTTATTTATAAGTTTTTTACATTCCTTTATTTAATAATTCCCTTATTTATTCATTCATTCATTTTATTTTTCTATTCACTCAATTGTTTTTTTCTCATATACAGTGGCCTCTGTAATCTGAACACTCATGGGACCGATTAAAAGTGTTCAGATTGTGGGGGTGTTCATTATTATAAGGAGAGTGGAAATGCATGCATATGTAATCTATTGCGTTAATGCAGGGTTCACAAACTTTTTCGAATCACGGAACCCTTTGAGGAATTAGCATTTTCTAGCGGCACCCTAACCTTTCTCGGTTACACTACGTAGGGGAGGGTGGCCCAAAGTGGGTAGGTGGTCCAAAGCGGGTAGGCCTTCGTAGCCCCCCCCCCTCCATGGTGTGTAAGCGACGATGCATACTTATGTCGTGTTTACATGAACACCCCCGAATTTCAATCAGTCCCACCGAATCAGCAGTGATGCGGCACGGCACAACCAGGCTTAAAGTTTTAAAAAAAACATACATTTCTAAAAAAATAATGAAGTTTTGTAACTTGTGATTAGTCGAAGATCAGCTTATTTTATTTATTTTTTATTGTCAATAATATTACGTTATTCTGACACCATCCACCTACAAACTACGATAGTCATTTCGTTTGTTTCCTTTTTAAATTTAAGGTTATAATTATTGAAATAAAAAATCTGCCTTCGGGCAAAGCGGGTCGGAAAAGCCGGGCATAGGATTTAATCATATATTTATTTATAATTTCTTGACTCGTATGTTAACTTAGATTTTCTCTTTCAATGTGATAAGTATAACTTTAAAAAGTTATTTTTTACGAAGGCATTTAATTAGTCTATTAATTTAATCAGTTATTTCTATAATTTTTCTTCTGTTTCTCTTCATCTTCTTAATGCTCTTCAATCATTCTGATAAAATTGTGAAGGTATTTCAAGTTTTCCAGTTTGATTCATAGGAATTCCCGAGTACCTATTGTGAACATGTTCAGTATATAGAGAGGTAATAATTGAAGGGGGTTAAAAATAGTGTTCATAATATTGAGGTGTTCGTATTACAGGGTGTTTAGAGTATAGAGAGGTCAGCCAATGTTAAGTCTATGGAGTCTCGCCGGGACCGTCGAAATGTGTTCAGAATATTGGGGTGTCTACATTAGAGAGTGTTCGGACAAAGAGAGTCCACTGTACCTAATTGATTTAATTATTTATATATTCATTTCTTGTTTCAGTTTCTTTTCATTTATTCATTCATTCTTTTATTTACTGATTTATTTGATCAAAAATATCTTTTATGATCGAATAAAAAATACTTCACTATAAAAATATTTTATTTCTCACTTTGCCCCTTGAAATAAAAAGTAAAAAAATTCGACAAATTTGTGGAGGTACAAACTTACTGTCAAGAAGTAAAAAATATGTTTCAATGCAACTTTTATTGTCAAAATACATTGTTCTTTCTTTATGTACCGTAATTTTCAGAACGAATTTCCAATTTGCTCATTTTGAAAAAAATTAAGTTATCTTAACTCTATTTCCCTTTACTTTTCTTTTAAGTTATTTTATGGTACTTGCATTCACCGTCTGACTAGAACCAAATTGCTCTTGGCCACTTCAAACACAGGATTGAGGCCGGCTAATGGCACGTTTCTTTGTTCGCATCTAGTCTATCTTTCCAGTGAACGCCGTTTAGTAGTTCTGTAAAGCAGGAAATAGTTGAAAAATACATTCTAACACCTATGTATTACATTTTAGCATCCATCTTGTGTGAAATTGCCAAATTTATGTTTCTGCTTTGATACGTCTCAAAATTCATGGATGAGTGCATTGTAATTTCATCTATTTAATGTTCATGTTTAATGACCCGACGATACTAAAAGTACTGATTTAGTATATGGGCTTTAAATTACTTATTTTCTTTAAAATTTGCTACTTAAAATAGTATGCAAAATTTCTATTTTGATTTAAAATTGTAATTTAAAAATTTTTTGATAAGATATTTCTTTTAATTTATAATTTGAGGCATAAAGGTTAACTCAAATGTCTCTACTCATGGGGACATCCCTACTGAAAACATTTTCTTAATTGACACCTTGTATGCTACTAGGAGAAACATTCCTGTACCTCAGATTCAGAGGAACGTAAGTCATATTATGATAACTTTACAATAGAGAGAAAAAAACTTTTTTTCTGGCGCATGCAAAGAATGGCGTTCTTTTCACCCTGGTAAAACGAGCTGATGTGTGCATCACATGACTTCCTTTTACGCTAATTTAAAGTTATTTCCCTATTACTATTGGCAATTTTAATGTGATTCAATAGTTAACTCTCAAAATATCACCAACAATGGCCAAATTGAAACCAGATTTTTAAAGAAATTTTTAAAATCTCCAAATTTGTCGCCAAGTTGGCGACAAAACTTGGCGACCAAAAGACTGGCGATATATCGCCAAGTGTCCGCCAAATTATAACACCACTTGAGTTTGCATTGAAATTAACATTGATCTCCCCCCAAAAAGGTTGAGAGGTCTTGAGTTATGCGACATACATACGCACATACGTAATACGGACGTCACGAGAAAAGTCGTTGTAATTAACTCGGGGAATGTCAAAATGGATATTTCGGGTGTCTATACGTTCTTAGACACTTATCCGCGTGTGGTCGAGTTGAAAAAAAAAACTCAACATTAATTCGGGGGTGAGCAAAATGAAAATTAAGGCCGAATTCTGAGTGAAAATTTTTTTGCGAATACAATACTTCCTTTTTTGTAAAAGGAAGTAAAAATTAAAAGGATTTTTCTAAAGAATTATGTTCACATGGCTCGATGCGTAATAGACTTCTACATGCAATACACTAATAAACAGAAAATCGCAATTTTCGGACTAACGTCCTTCTGGCTCTAAGGTACAGATTTAACGACTGTGAAAAGGAGCATTGATACTTTGAAATCCCACCATGTTGGATAATACAGTTTATGGGTCATTCTCACAGAAAAGGTACAAATAGACCAAAAAAATTCTTTTAACAAAACTAAGTAAAAAAATTATAAAAATTGCATAAATGTTTTTGTTTGTTTATAAATTATGTCCCTTAATTCTTTTAACAAAACTAAGTAAAAAAATTATAAAAATTGCATAAATGTTTTTGTTTGTTTATAAATTATGTCCCTATAGCAGTGGTTAAGTTTTCTATTTTATTTTTAAAAAGATTTCAAATATTTTAAATCCCACCTCGTCCATGGAGGGGATACAATAGTCAACGGAGGATATTTTTTATGTAAGAAAGTGTCAATAAAGGTTGTTATGAAAGTAAACATGCGTTTTAAAGCTATATGAACTATTATGTGACTCTTACTTAACATTAACAAATTAAAATGTGGAGGCTTTTGAAATAAAGACTCAGGACCTCGCTCTTTATGAATATCCTATTTTATTAATAAAAATCAACATTCTAGCATTTGTAACAAAATCAATAAAGTGCAACCTAATTTAGTTGGAAAAGAAAATATCGAAAGTATGTTCTTAGTTTCATTGATGAGTAAAAAAAAAAACCTAATAAATCAAAAGATTTTTTTTTTAATTAAAAAAAAATTCATTTTCCTTTTTCTTTTTTTTTTTTTTTTTTTTTTTTTTTTGAAGAACTTGCCAAAGTCCGATTTAACAAGCTTCGCGGGCCGCTTCTGGCCCGCAGGTTATAGGTTGTGCATCCCTGCTGTACAACAACATAATCATTGATTTTTGGTTTGCTTCTTATCCTTTCTCAATGAATTAATCCCAAATGGTAATGTTTACATTGATCACCACAACTTAGACAGGTGAGGTATCTTGCTTCCATATTTATTTGGTCTTTTTTAAATACAAGTTCATGAATTTTCATTGTTCCTGGAAACGGTGAAATATGCTTTGGAATTTGTTTATCTACATCACTTATAAAACTTTCTTCGACATTTTTTATTATTACATTCTTACAGTTTTTTTGAAGTACCGAAACTAAAGTTTCATAGTTTGGGATATCTGTTTTCTGGGCAACTAAATTGTCAGCTGTTCTTTTTATTGCTGCTTCAACTCCATCTGGAGCACCTTTTCCGTGAGAGCTTTCACTATAGTGCCAGTGAAATTCCTCCACAATAAACTGAGAGGATAAATATCCACCTATTAACTGAAACATTGTTTTGTTTTTGTACTGAGCACTGGGACCATCACTGAGAAAATGAATTTTTTTTTTAAATCAGGTGTAAGAGACTTTAAATTATCTTTGAGTGAAAGCAAATGAGCAGTAACAGCTGATGCATCATGCCCATTACATGCACTGATTGTTCCATATGAAATAGGACTTTCTTTAATATCTCTATGACAATATACAACACAAGTATGTATAGTTACCTGTGGCTTTGAACCACTAAAGTGGGCTGATTGAATTTCTCTGTGAAACTTACATATGTAATTTTCGGAAAAATCAATATGCATTAGGATTTCATTCCTTTTCAAATTTGTTTTTATATCTGAAATCATTTGATATTGGTGTACAATGTTAGATGTATGATTAAAAAATTTGATGATATCAGAAAAAAATAATTTCACTAATTCTTTTTTTGTACTCTCAATATCCACTTTCATGGTTCTATGGCAAATTTTTGTTAACACACGAATTGTACCTTTAATCTTCATAGTAACTTTTTTGTTAACCCATTTTGGAAGTAGCACAGGTTCATCTTGAAAGTCATTTATTTTAATTTCTTTTAATTTGCAGGCATCACATTTACGATTTAGGCAAAGTTCTCTCTGAGGATCACAACATGTTGCTTTAAAAACTTGAGATATATTTTTTTCATTTATAATAACAAGACTATGTAGTTTTACTATTAAAAGCTTTATGTTTTCGCGAACTTTGCATAAACATGTTTCCCGATCGGAAACTTTCGGAAATAAGATCCATAAAGGTCGGAGAAGACAAAAAGTTTGATAACTGAGAGTTTGATGTTGTGGGAATTCCTTTATAAACATTTTATGCAAATCATACATAGTATCATTCAAATAACGCTTTTGCTTTTTTTTCTTTTCTTCTTGTAATTGTTTCTTTTTTCCCTGGGCACAAGCGACTTTGTCAGATTCTAGAAATTTCTGAACATTTAGCTGTGTTTCTTCTGTGAAATCTCTTTTTGACACAGTTTTGGAAGTTTTATTACCATAATTGCTAAACATTTTGATTGAGGTTATTTTTTTTACCTTACTGAGTAGTCGATACTTTTTCATAATTTTACCAGACAAAACTTGTAGCATTGTCTTTTTCACTTTGTGAGATTTTTGGCTTTTAAAGTTAGTTTAATTTTGTCTGCCAATAGCTTCAGCAAACAATAATTTTCTAAACACATTGGATTTGCTTTTTCTATCTTTACTATTCAATGCTCTTCGAACTTTTTCTCGTGGTGATTCATTTTTCTTTTCTTCACTTTTCTGAGATCTGCTGAGTCTTTTTTTTATATTTTTCAAGTCTAGTATTTAATTTTTTGTTTTTCTCTTCTAATTCCTCTGTCTTCTTCTTTAGTTTATAACGGTTTTTTCTTATTTTGTTTTTTTTTTCCTCTCAAAATTCCAGAATTCTTGTTTTCCTTGGCACTGTGTGTTACTATTATCCAATTGAGAAGAGGTGCTTGGAGGTGTATCTATAATTAATTCTTCATTTTCTTCCAAATTTCTTTGTTTACGATATTTCCTTGCTTTTTCTTTCCAAAGTTTTCTTATTTTTCTTTTTTCACGTTCATTCATTTTTTGAACATATTTAATTTTTCCACTAGCCTTTCTTTGGTAGTAACGTTCTCTCTCTTTTTTCTTACTTTCTTCAAACATAAGAAGATTTTTTTTTAAATTTCTGTCTAGCACATCTCATGCTAAGTTTCTTTTGTTCCCTCCTCTTTTGGATTTGAACGTCTGACTTCTTTTTACTTTTTGGTTTTGCCATTTTTTTCTACTATTAATAGAATATATATATATATATATATATATATATATATATATATATATATATATATATATATATATAAAACATTGCAGAAATCATTTAACAGAAAAACTGACAAAATGAACTTCTTTAAGAGTCGAATTTAATTTCTTTTCTATAAAAAATACAAAACAAAATTGCCCTATATTTTGTTTAGCAAACTGAAATTTATTATGATTTTTTCTAAGGCTTTGTCTCTTCCGTGGACCACGTCATCTCCTCCGTGGACATGCCACGTCCACGGAGGGGAAGTCCACGGAGGAGACAAAAGTAAGCTTTAGAATTTTTCAGAGTTTTGATTTTAAAGTTAAAAAAATGGAATGCTTCTTTTTATCAAATATACTACATTTGCTATCTAAAAATGATGTTTCAAATACAAAACAGTTTTATTTTACCTTTTGTATGATGACCACGGAGAATACACTAAGAACTTTGCCAAACCAGATTTAGACACAACAACCCAACACGTGTACAAGAGAACTAAAGTTGATCACTAGAAAACAAAATGACTAAGTATCCTACCATTTACCTTATATGGACTTGACTTTTGCTGTCCTCTATTATGTATTTATTAAGTTATTTTAATGGTCCATGGAGGGAGACTTTAATCTTAGGGACAAAGTTTATGAGCCATTTTCTTTATAAATACAATTCATTTTTTTTTAATTTTATTTTAGAAACATCTCTTAGCTAGTTAATACAATCAAAGATATTTAAAACCAATTTAAACAGTTTGAGACCAACTACAAATTGCTTTGTCTCACAGACTTAGGGACGTCCACGGAGGGGATTTTAAAGCAACATTTATTAAAAAATAAAACTGAAATATTAAATTTATTTAATTGTCATGCATAAAATTAATTAGTTCAAAACTTAACTAAAAGACACGAAAAAAATATTAAGGAATATACAGAAGTTTTTATTATTTATTACTAAGGGACTGTAAAAGTCACCTTTTTGTGAGAATGACCCTTATATGTTTTTCGTTTTCTTAGCTAATCTTTTACTGGAAACATCTCTAAGAATCTAAATACAGTGAAACCTGTGTAAGTTGCGGTGCACTAATTTAGTGGTCAACTTAAATAGGTGGTCAACTGACAGAGGTTGATTTATATGATAAGGGATAATTCCGTGCCTTAAAAAAAAACGGTTAACTTCGACAGGTGGTCAACTTACAAGGGTGGTCAACTTCACAGGTTTTACTATACCAAATTTCACTTTTGTTGTGGAACATAAAAGACACGAAACTTTAAAATGCAATTGGATCATAACATACTTTATTATTCAATAGTAAAACAATAAATAAATGATGACTATGTACATAAGTAATGCAATACCAATTGAGTAGCTTGCACAGAGGGAAAAGTGTTATGAAAAACATGATGATTAGAGACAAATTGCAATATTTTTCTTAAACTCTCACGGCAATTAACCTGTGGCATATTCGGATGTTGTGGTAAAATATTATGCATGAGGCAGCGAGAAGCAAAGGGATGAACTGTCCACCTCTGAGAAGTTGAGTTATGGCCTTAATGAAGTCCATTTCTTTCAAGGAAAAACGATAAGTTTGAAGAGGAATTCTTAGGTGCAGAGTTGGGCTACCATTGCAACCCTTTTATTGGCGAGAAAATCCTGTACCGCTTGCTACTTCTTATCTGCATTAAATTGTTCGCCAAACGGGCAATAACACTGCAAACTAAATCCGCAAGTTCTTACACCGTTTTTCCTCACCCCTATTTCAACTGATGGAACCGTTTAATCGTTCGGGCAGCGGAACTCAACTTGCCAGTGGTGGACAGTAAGTGGACTGAAAGATTTGAGTAAAACGCGAGCTAAGTTCAAACCGTATGCATGCTTCCATTAAAAGACTATTCTAAATCATGACATATATCAGCACCTTGTAAGTATACTATTACCATCCTTTTGCCCCAAGATAGATGAGAGTTCTTCCTACACTGTAAAAAAAATTCTGAAATGTTACGGTAAAAAGTACTGCATCCGTGTTGTCAGTACTTTTTTACCGCGAAATTATATTTTACTGTAAAATTTTACGGCAAAAAAACAAGAATGCTATCTTTTTTTTTTATGCCGAATGACGAGGTTAAAGCAGACAGGTTTGAACCTGGATGGCGTTGGTCGGGGTACGCTGTTTAAGTCACCACACTGGATGGACCTCGAGGGACGGCGGAATATAACAAAGAATTGTTCGCTTCACACTATCAGTCACGTGGTGTACTAACTAGCGTTACAATCACTTACTTTTTCCGGTAAAAGTCATTGTAAAAATTTTCTGTATTAAATATTTCGTTTTACAGTAATATTTACCCTAAATTTTTTTCTGAATTTTTAACAGAATTCCATTTATACTACTTATGTCCAAATATTTAATTTTGTCACTTACAGTCCTTTGCTTCTGGGGTGTTTTATGTAGCCTTCCTCCTTTATATAATAGCATTTTTACATCCAGAACATACGAATGTCATGTGTGAAAGGGTTGCATTAAAGCATTCTTTTATTATAAAACGGAATTCTAACATTTATAAGAAGGAATCCAACTCTTGTATAATATTATTCTGATTGAATAGCATTTATTTACTCACGTAAAAGATTATTTAGTAAAAACTACAACAGAATTTGTGATCTGTATACCGTCAACTCAGAGCAACAGTACGACATCTAATCCCAGTAATAACAGTAAGACATCCTACTGTTGCTTTCAAGCGACGATATGTTGCTGTCAAGCCCGAAACATGATAAATGTCGACATTAGCCGGTGAATTTGAACATTCACATACCAAAGTCGACTTTTTCTAATTTCGGTCTTTCGTTGTAACATATACATTATATATATGAAGTTTTTATTCCTGTGTGTATATTATGTCATGAAAAAAATCTGGAAAGTCGTTTTACCTACATATAAATGTTGTATACCGGCAACATGTAAGCCTGAAGTTTTTACATACCAGTTATTTCGTTTTTACTATTTGAAGTCTTCCGCTGCTTTTGTAAACATAGAACTAAATTAACTATATCGGCACCTCAGAGCAACAGTAAGATATCTAATCGTAGGAATAACAGCAAGATATCCTACTATTGCTTTGACGCGACGATACATTCATTTATAAATTTTACAAACATTTATTAAATACCTGAGCAAGTTTAAAAAAACTTCAGTGAATTCAAAACCAGAGAAAATAAATAAATAGTTCAAATAATTGGTCCTTAATTGCATCATTAAGTAGATTCGCGCATATCTGGAGGATTTATTTTAGGAAATGCAACAACATTTAAACTGCTTTTTGCGGAAAATACCACCTGAAGACCTCAAAGCAGCTGATGCCAGTTTCAACAATGCACCATCTGGCCCGTAATATTCTTCAACTACGGGAAGCGCTTCTTTCAAAAGTTCATTTTGCTTCTTGGTGTCGGAAAGAGCACCATACGCTAAGCCTAAAGTAATTGACGTTTCGGCCACATACAGGTGATCACAACCATAATGCCTCTGCAATATTCCAACAGCTCGTTCTAGCAACTGTACCTCGGTGTACCGATCGTTTAAGTCCTTATAAGCAGATGCTAGGAGCACTAGAACTTCCGCTACTTCGACACTTCCACTATTCAAACGCTTTTCTGTGATATTCAAAGCTCGTTCTAGCAAGTCTTTCCTCGTGGGATGCTCTTTGAGCGCCTCATGGGCGGAAGCTAACTGAATCAATGTCTTCGCAACTTCAGAGTGTTCTGATCCATAATTCTTTTCATAGATGTCTAATGCTCGTTCGAGCAATTCTTTTTCTTTTCTTGGATCTGCAGAAGCACCATAAGATAGAGCCAAATTCACAAGCGTAACGGCAACTTTAACATGTTCCGCACCATGGCGTTTCTCAATGTTCGACACGGCTTGCGATAATAACTCCTTCTCTTTTTCAAAATCACCTAATGTTCCATAAACTACCCCCAAGTTAGCTATAGCTTCTGCTACCTCATATCTCTCGTGTCCAAAATGTTTCTGGATAACAGGTAGGGCTCTTTCCAGGAGTTCCTTAGCTTTTAGATGATTACCAAGGAAAACGTAGCCGGCTCCCATACCAGCTAATTTGGTAGCAAACTCGAAGTGTTCTGACCCATAGTAGCTCTCAATCACCTCCAGTGCTCTTTCGAGAAATTCTAATTGCTTGTGGTAGTCGCCTAAATCACCATAAGCGACGCCTAGTCTATACAGTAGCACGGCAGAATTTATATTACTGCTGCTAAAGTTCTGTTCAATTATTGGTAAGGCTTTTTCGAGGATTTGTCTCGCCTTTTTTTGTTTGTCTAGGAATACATAAGCCACACCCAACTTCACAAGCACTTCTGCTCTTTTCAGAGGCTCTGTCTCGTCTTTGTGGGATTCGAAAAAATTTAATGAATTTTCAATTAAATCTTTTCCTTCATGGTAGTTTCCCAAATTACAATGAATATCACCTAAACAGGCATATAACTCGGTCGTAGCAGCTTGGTTCTTTTCCATGATGTTCTTCAAATATCCGAATAGCCTCTTCCAAAAATTGTTTTTGTTTTTCATCATCATTTATGTCCTCATTTTGTTTAATTATTGTAGAAACTAAAGTACTGTCGGAGGGATCATCAGGTTCTTCGAAGTTGAACTTCTTAAAAAGAGTACATATTTCTTCACTTAGAGGACATCATTATTCTATGAAATATGCAAAAGGTGGGTTAAAAATGCTCTGTCACTTTCGTTAGATTGAACTCTCTTTTTTTGCTGAAAAGTATGTGGACATCAAACTCCGTACTTAAAATATTCAAATATTTCTGAAAGCAAGTCTTATTCTTGTCTAAAATTAGCAACCTTCTTTCTGAAACGCTTTACAGCACTGGTATCAGTAACATCTACAGACAAAAAGGAAAATGGTATAAATATCGTAAAAGAATATTTGATAAATCAGTAGATACATCAGTACTACTTTAGTAAGATTCGAACGGATCTTCTTTTGTATTTCTTTTTTATTTTAAAATGCTGTTGTGAAAAACTTAACAGTTACTTTGCTTGTTTTATTTTAATTTACTTTATCGTTTAATTAAATTGTTCATATTTTTCTAATTTATTTAATCAATCATTTACTTTTGGTTATTTATTTATTTTTTCAATCAGAAGAGCACATAATGCATTCTAAAAAAGAAATTCTAATGTATTTTAAATTTTAAAGGGGTTTAAGCATTAAGGTGTTTTATAATGTTTTCAGGTAAACAAAGGCAAAAATGGAATCGAAGGACGACAAAATCTTTTTCCAGGTTTCGAACCGAATTGTTTGCATGCTGCGAAATTGTTTTCGCTCTTCACCGCTGTTTCTCTACATCGCAGTTTAGTAAGGCCGCCTTCGCAATGAGCAACTTAGTTGAAACAACTTTCGGACGGGTGGTTATTAGGAATTGCAACCAGATAAGAAAAAGAAAGAATCACATGTCATCCTTAACACGGCAGTCAACTGTGCCTGGTGCTTGGCACAGCAGGCACATGTGCCACTACCATTCTCTTCCCGTTTACTTGAATCAACTTTTTAGTTGATTACATTCATCATGACATTACTAAGCGCTTGTTCCACACACGAGTAAATTAGTTGAAAGTCAACTCGGTTCAGTTTTAACAGAATTGTGGAGCAGCTGCTTGAATAAATTTGGCTGCTTTAAAGAAAATTTAATGCAACCAAGTTGCTTCGAGTGAAGACAACGAAAAACGCCAATCAACTTTTTCGAAAAAGTTGATTCTGCTAATTACTTCGCGTGTAGGAGGTCAAATATTTGTAAGTGCTGCAGACATCGTGTTCTTTAAATCAAGATTATGAATAAAAGACGCATTCACAAAAAAATAAATGAGGAAAGTTCGACTTTCGTTTATACCGAACATCCAAACTTTTGTCGGTTTTTCTCTTCACATGCAGTTTTAGCTCATTTAAACAATATTCTAAGGCTGCAATATTGCACGGTGCATTGCAGCGTTAGATCACGGTGAAACCAAAAGAAATTCTTGGGATTTTGACTTCTATTGTCATTTGAATGAAATACAAAATACCTTAAAATGTAGCTAAATATCTGTTGCAAGAAGTCATTCGAAGGAAGTTTAGAACATCTTTAAAACTGTGTTTCAATAATTTTGATGCATTTTCAAGATACCAAAATAATAATAATAATAATAATAATAATAATAAATAACAAAACAAATAATCTTGTCAGTTCGAGCAATAAGGTTTTCATCAAAATTTCAGATTTATGAAAGGAAGGGGGAAAATAGTAATAATAACCATAAATTGCTACCTTTTGCCCTATAAAACATTTTTTAGCTATATATTTGCGGCTTTTTTTTATCAGCATTCTATTTTTTTGCTACATGCGATACCGAAAACAAAATGGAGTGCAAAGCATTTCACTGCTTTTACTTTTATAAAAAACCAAGGCAGAGATAATATGTCATCTGAAATGTTTTATAGAATAGTTTTGGTGAACTAGGAATGTCAGCATGTCACGTTTTGCTACACATGCTTTATTTCAAGAAAACCAATAGATGGAAAAGAAATTACTCCTTCAAACTTTTTTATGTTGTATTGATGAATTGGTGTCATGTAACTCCGAAATACCTGCAATTCCCTGTAACAATGTTATGTTATGGGTTATGTTTAGTTTCGTTATTTTTGCAGGTTTTTTTAAACTTTTGTAGTTAGCTCACACTGGTACCATACTTAAATTCAGTAAATATTTGTTCTCCAATAGAGCAGTCTTTGTGAATAATTCAGAGCTTCATCATCCATTTTTTTTTTAATTTGAAATGTTAATTAACGTATAGATAGAAACCACCTTAAGTTCATAATAGTGTTTTTCTTTACATGAAATACTTGAGAAAGATTCTTGAACAAGCTTTAAAGTTAGTCTGAACTTAATTCCCGAAAATTTGAAGAGAAAAAAAATCAATTCTGATGACGTTAAAATAAGAAACAAAATTATGTGATGGCCTTCCGAACTGCAATCCGTGGTTGCGAATTCTTCGCAAGAAGAATGAAATGGCAGAAGTTATGTATATGTGATGTCGAGTCGATGCTTGTGGCAGAATCAATGGGACGATTGATGACTCCTCCCTTCCGCAAAACTCTCATGCTCTGAAGAGCACAGGGGCCCGCGCACCCCTCAACTGTTACCTCAGAACTGAACCCACTAAAAAGGTGAGAAATATCTTTAAAAACATCCTTCTTCAAAGATTTCAAAAGCGTAGTCTACTGTGATCCCCCTCCTGGTGGGCACCCCTTGTTCTTGCATTAGCTACACTTATACCCACAGCAGTTTTTAACGTTTTCCAAAATCTAAAGGACTACGCTGAGACGCTCAAAATGAGACTTTCGAAGTCTTTTTGTAATTGTCACCCGGGGGCAAGGGCCCGGTTTGCTCCCACCTAGGAACATCCCGAACTTAAATTTTTGGGAGGGCAAAAATTCTCCATTTGCCGTATGGAACTCGAAATTTTGTCGAATAATGATGATTCTGCCGAATGAAGCTCCAAATTTTGTCATATGATGATAGTTTTGCCGAATTGAACTCCAAATTTCCCCCGAATAATGATAGTTTTGCTGAATGGAGCTCCAAATTTCGCCGAATGATTATAATTTTGCGAATAAGGAAATTTTCTGAAAGACAGTAACCTCCCATCGGGCTTCCCTGTTCTCACCCAGATCTCCCACCTGTTTGAAGAAATATAGCTACTTAGAAGAAAAAGCAAAAGAAAATACCTGCAAAGGAAGAACGATATTGCTCATCGCTAGCGAGTAAACGGGAAATGTGTCAACACTTATGATCAACCCTCCTCCCTTCACATCCGATGTTATACCGTTATCGGTTTTTTCTCAGGTTATGGCGCCATAATTGTGACGTATTATATCAGCTGCAGATACTGACAACGCGTGCTGTAACCAAACTCTCCGCTTTTCTGACCTTGATGGATTCAAAGGATTGAACTGTGGAATTTCACTTTATAAGGCGAAAGACTGATGATAAACTCTTTGCGAGATAATATATTTTTTATTTCCCTCTTGAAAAAAAAAATAAACTTCTCAGTAAAGCAACAAATAGGGTTTCTGGACTTTGCCCGGAAAGCCCGGATCTCAAAACTTTCGCCCAAATTTGTAGATAATAATCCGAAAATTTTACTCAGAGCGCTCAATGGTGCCCCGAACTCAAATTTATGGGAGGGAGGAAATTCTCAATTTGCCGAATGGTAATAATTTTGCCGAATGGAGTTCCAAATTTTGCCGAATGTAGATCATTTTTGCCTAATAAAACTCCAAATTTCACCGAATGATGATAACAATGTCAAATCATCAGATAAAATTTGTCGAATAAGGATGTTTTGGGAGGTCACAGTGACCCCTCGTGAATTCGCAGCGGGGCACTTCTGAGCGCCTCCACATCTGTTCGCGGGGTTACGAGAAAAAAAAGCTTGAAAATAGCCACCAAGTTCGTTTTGCACCACCTACCGAGTATTTTTGATCCCTTAAATTGTAACCATGCTGCTAATCAATACTTGACCGCAAATACAGTGCTGGCCAAATGATTAGACTAAGATTGTTTTAAAAGCAAATTCTTTATTGATTACATAACTATAGACACATTAACGAACAGTTGAAATAATTATCTAATATTTAGTATGCTATGCATTCCCTTGTTCTTGTTGAGCATTTTAAGTCTTTTTGGCATACTTCTCACAAGGTTTACATCATTTCTTAAATTTTTAAAAAAGGTGGTAAAAAATTGTTTATACTCACTACTATATATACTCACATACACATGCTCACTAATTACCAAAAACTAACTTTAAATATAACAGAACACACTAATAAAAAGAACTAGTGAACTGTTTAAACTGATTGAGGTTATGTTCCTGGTAGGTAGATAAACAAAGAACATAAACAAACAGACAGTGCTGCCACCTGCAAACATTAAATTATACCAAAATAACGTAATAATCAGTGTACAGTATGTACTGTACTTTAACAGTAAAATAAATAGTATTTTAATACAAATAGTGTACAAAAAACAAAAAAAAAACTCTTTAGTCTATTATTTTGGCCAGCACTGTAATTTAATTTTCAGGATGTAGCCCATTTTTTATTGGATTTTTTTTTTAATTCTCATTAAACGATATCAGGTTAAGGTACTTGCAGTTAAACAGCCTACTCTAACATTCAAGAATATATCGCTCATTCCCTTTACCGCCATAAGCAATATTTAATGCATGATTAGCAATTGCTACACTTTAATAGTTTTAATTTTCAGTTATATCTCTTTTAATTCAACGCTAAGACTTGAACAGAGATTTTCATTTTAATATTCAATTGTTCTAAAATGTATTTATTTTTTTAATTATTTTCGGATTTTTAACACTTCACCTATTACCCTCTCTCTGGTAATGAAGAAATTATTCTGATTTAGCCTGTGTAAGTTATGGTACCCTAGCTATGAATATCTGTGTAATTATTTATTAGATACAACACCAACATCTGAATGAATTTCTTGAGTAAAATGGTGGACAAAAAACTATCTTTCTAATCTCATACACGTATGAAAAACGTTTCCACTTTTTATGAATTTGTATTGTCTGCTTTTGTTTATTAATACATGAAACGTATTTCACCTGACAATCATAGGAAAATACACAATCAGTTTGAACGGAAAAAAAACATATGAAAGATAGGAAGGATAAGCTAGAAACTTTACAGAAAATCTATGCGCTGCGAATATGTTCTCTAACTTTATCTTGCAGTGATATACGTACAGTTCTAACTAATCAATGGGCGAGATTTCGCAATACAAGCGAGAAAGTCTCCTTTCATTAGAAGTAATTTAAATTTATTCAATTAAATATAATTTTATTATTAATCTTATTTATTCTAAATCGAAAATAATAAGATTGAATAATTTTATTATTCAATCTTATTTTTTTCTCTTATTAAATAAAAGGAAATTTATAAGATGTGAAAAAAGTGTTTCAGCGGATTTGTTTTTCCGCCCTCCCCCCCCCCCCCCACGCGCGTAAACATACATGGTAATTGTTTGAGGACCAATCCAAATCGGACAAATCTTTTTACTCACAAGGATTTCGCCAGGAAACCTTAGCAACTGTTTCATTTTAGTTTAATTCATTTTTTTTTTTTTTTTGAAATAAATAATTTTTTTAACTAAAAACAGTTAAAAATAGTAAATTTCAAACTTCATGGTAGAAACTAAATTCTTCACTATATATAACTTGTCTATAAAACTTTTACCACAAAAATTCGAAAAAAAGAAAAGCAAATTTTAATTTTTTTTTTTTCTTTGCTATTTGTTTATTGAAATAGGAAATGTATGAATTCTCAATTTCATTGAACCAAATTTATGAATAAAAGCTCCTCGTTGATTGCATATAAATTTCACTCGCGAAATCAAATTTAAAAATTTTAAATACTATTTAAATATTCAAAATGAAAAAACAAAATTTATTTATTTTTGAATTTATTGTGCAAAAATGAATTAATAAATTTTTATTTACGCAAAAGAAAAGGCTATAAACAGTTTTTTCTTTCATGGAAATTACTATTTAGGTTTCATGTATTCTACTTAATTTTTATTAACATTTTCAATCTTTCTTTTGTTGGCAACTGTCACGCGTTTCAATTTACCATGCGTTTACCAGCAAATGTTATGTGAAATTTCTTCGTGCCTGTTATTTTTTTCACTGCATTGTTTAAAGTTTTATATTAGATGATTTTTCTTATTATTTTTTAAAATTATATTTTGTCTTAAATTTGTTGATGTTTATTTGTCCACTTACATATTGAAACACTCTACTAAAATGTCATATACTATTTTCTACATATGTATGTTTATTCCTATGTGGCGTTGTAGGGGCTAAACGCCTTGGCCGATTAGTAATTCTTACGTCAATCGATTTGTCTTAACCTTAAGAGTGTCACTAAACACATGACACTAATCAAAAATCACCATATTAAGTACCAGCTGCCATTTTGTCAGTTCGGGATCGTGTCGCACGCTACCTGCGTGTTAATAACTGTTAGTAAAATAAAAGTATTTTCTGGGTCCATGTTTTTTTTTTTTTTTGCTTATTCTCTCAATTTCAGTGACGAAAAGTAGTACTTTTGACTGAAGTAAACAACCCCATTGAGAGTTTTTTTTTGGGGGGACGGGTTTTTTTTTTCATCGAAAACTAAATAAGCAAGCTTGTGCAGTTAAGATAACGTACATTAGATATCAAAAATGCAAAAACATTAAAAATAAACAAATGGCAGTTACTACTCCTTTACCTGCCCACGGTAGTATTTTACTCAGAATAGAACAAGTCTTTCACCAACAATACAAGCATGTTATAGTTTTTTTAGTTGAATGAATTAGTAGTCGTTTTTGTTTGCTTATAAGTTAAAAGAAACACATTTATAATGAATCACAAAAAAAATTAGTCTTAAAGACTTTTCTATGTGTGTATAGGTGCATCGTTTTCACTATGTTTTCTGAAAATATTACTGCATGAACATTTTTTTTTCTCTTTTATATCATCTGAAAATGTAGGCTTTAACATCTGTTCACAGTTTATCTAAAAAATGCATTTGACACCCAAGGAGCTGATAAACCATAATTAGTATTATCGGTGAGCAAACAATCATTTGTTGCAGGTAATGTTGTTGTCGTTCTGAAAAATAAGTTGTTATTATCAAAGCAACGTGCTTTGTCTAGAACGCTACTGTTTATAATGTTCATTGATTTATTTATCAAAGTCCGAGCTGATGAAGAGTAAGTTTAAACATCCTATGCATGACGTTCATTTTGTTCAAACCGCAAAGTCAATGAAGCTCTGGTTGTAGTACAATTATAAACAAATAATATGATTAAACACTAACTTATTTGCTTTCATTACTGATATAACAAACTTATAACCCCCTTTCTTTCCGTGTCGAGGTTTAAAAAATAGTAATGGTGATGCATTAGTACAGTTCTGTTGTTAATAATCTTTCACAAAGACTTTTATCAAACAAATATGTCTTAAAGAAATTTCAAACTTGAAATCGTATTTAACTTAGAACCAAAAATTCACAAATTACTACCTTTGTACGCAGGTAAATAAATTATTAAATCGACATTGTCAAAATAATACATTTTTAAAATTATTTTACACACGTGTTTTGGTATGTGCAGGGCCGCGCCGATCCTATGTGCAAGGTCGTTCGACTCACGACCGCGCCAGAGTCAAAAAGGCACGGAGCTCTACCGATCAAAAAGGCTTCAAATGAAGGAAAAAACTCTAACCAAAAAATTAAAATAGAACTCTTCATTCTATCAAATGGCGGTGGTGAAATTTTACTGCTCATTGACACAATTAATCCGTCCCGTTGAGAATGTAAAAGGAAAAATTATTGACATGTTGCGTCTAAACACGCTATTCCTAAGCGCAATCTTTTACATTGAAAACAAGTGACTTTAATTATACATACATTAGAATTTTCCTTCTTAATGTGGAGCCGTGAATGCTATTTCGGTACGACTATACTGCCGTGTGCACTGTACAGCAGGTAAACGGCAGTATGTGCAGAAATGATTTTTCGAGATATTTAAAGAAGTGTGTGGTGGATTCAATACTAACACTAGGAAAATGTTTAGCGCCTTTTTTTAGCGCCTTTTTTTCAGTGGAAACCAAATAAGTGAGCTTGTACAATAAAAATAACGTACAATAGATGACAAAAATGAAAAAAAAAAATGAAAAATGAAAAATTTGCAGGTACTGCCCTTTACCTGCACATGGCAGTATAGTACACAAGGTTGAGCATACGAGGCTCAGGAAATGTACTATTCCCCATTTTGGTTCTTTCTTTGAATATCTTGTATAATACAAGTAATTGATGCAATTATAGTCTTTTTGTGATTTTTAATTAATGGTAATTTCACTGCTTCGTATTATCATACATAAAAAAATACGGTAAGCACATTTGCATATTATTTAGACGTGTGTAATATTTATGTAGTGGAGACAATATTTTATGTTAACTTTTTAGTTCCGAAAAGTAACGACTTGACCATAATTACTCGATTCTCCTCCCCACTCCCCTTTTATTTTTTTTTAACTATTTGTGCATTAAATTTAAAAAAAAGCTTTGGAGAGACTGTGTTTTTGTTTCAGATAGTAAATTCAATGCCTTTTGTAACGGTTCCGTATTTAGAATTTTTTATTGTACTAAAAATGATTTCAGCTTCAGATTTTAAAGGGGAATATCTCTACTTTAATTTAGAAATCTATTCAGAGCTTTTTTGTCCGTGTAACTTTGATATTTTAAAATATTTTCTTTTTCCAAAAACGCATTATCATATCAATGGCAGGGTTCGTCAAACCGAGTCCAGCCCGAAAACATCCGCCCGGTTTTTTTCGGGCAGGCATACTTGAAATGTCTCGATAAAGTGGATTTTTCACGTTTTCTACATTTTGAAACATTTTCTTCAGGAACAAACTAAATATTGATCAATACGAAGTACAGAAATAGAGATCTTGCTTTCTGGACAGCATATCAAATATTAGAAATTTAAGTTGCACAATAAACCTCCCCCCCCCCTTTATTTTAAAGTACTTATTAGACTAAAATAAGCAATAATTCTTTCAATCAAATTCCAAGATTTTTCTTTTTTTATTTTTGGGGTAAAATGATTTGATTAACTGAAACTGGCCATCTCTTTTTTAACAGTAGCTCAATGCAAGGTTTCAAAGAGAAAAAGTCTGATTTCAAAAATCAATTTCGATCGCCCCTCTTGCATCCGCCCTTACTCGAAATGACTTCGAGAAATGAAGTAAAAACGTATAATGTGTTCCAAAATTTAAAATTTACAGATTTTTTTTCTTCTGATGAATTAAATGCCAAACGTATTTTTTTCCATATTACATTTGTCTACAAACCTCACACTAGGCGTTAACTATATTTTGCTTGAAAAATAACTCATAAAGGCGCTCAAAAGACATTTGCACGACGGCGCCTATCAGACTTGGCGCGGGCCTGGGTATGTGTTATCTTTTTTTCAATACAGAAATAATTTTGAGTGCCCGTTGCCAAGCAAAAATCCCCCCCCCCCTAAAAAAAGATAATTCACGACAACAACAACATCAACAACGATAATTTTGTAAGTGTATTATTGTTTTACCTTTTATATTATACTTCGTTTCACCACTTTTTTTTTTTTTTTAATTCTTCATTAAGCAATTTTACAGCAATAACCTGCCATTAGCGGAAAGATACTATAAATGATGCAACATTACGAACCATTTACAGAGGGATACTTCAGATTGTGCAGTATTACGAACCATTAACAGAGGGAAACTACAAATTGCGCAGCATTTCAAACCATTGGCAGAGTGAAGCTGCAAAAATGTAAAACAAACTGTATTGCATATTAGCTAATTATCATCTAATAGAGGTTCACTCATTCAAGATTTGTGACTGAAAAAATCTTTGTATCTTTTTCTTGAATTTAGTGCATCAAATGTGTAGTAGTTTCAAAAAAGTAATATTTTTTATACCGGACATCCTTTTGGGATAACCCTGCTAATTAAATCAAATAAGAACATCTGATGTGCTAATTAGCCCAAATTCCAGCCAATCTTTCGGCACAATAAAATGACTTTCATTAAGTATCTAGCCCAGTTAACTGGAATTTTTTATAGACACGTCACTATAATATGTCTTTTTTTACAACTTATTCAAAAAATACCTAAATGAGATGCATCCTATTAAAATAACACCAAAAATTCATTTTATGCATTCAAATACTCTTTTACAACATACAATTCGTACAATAAGCTCTTACCAGCGATTTAAAATCCTTACCCTATTCAATGTGATGAGAATCAGGCGGAGAATGGGACTTGTTTCATTCTAAACAAGCTTGGTAAATGTTACGACCTTATTTTTTTTATACCGCGAACTTTTATCTTAATGGCGTTTCACGTTATCATGAAAGCTAGCGTTATCAAGAGAGATTCGATATGGTTTGAATTGCAGCTCTTTTAACAAGGCATAATTGCATTTCTTAGTGAAAAAATTATTTGATGTTACCTTGAGAGAAAAAAGTCAAGAGTAAAATTTTGATTTACTTATTCCTTTTTACGAGATTTTTATTTGGCGTCAGCTTTAAAAATCCGGATTGACTTCCCTGGTTATTTGGGTTTATGTGTATTATCGAGATTAACCGAAATTTTAGCAACTATTTGCCCACCAAGGTGTTTGATCAAGCTGTATTGGTTACTGCTAATTTTTCTTTATTTCTTTTTTTCATTTGATAATATATGTGTGTGTGTGTCTGTCTGTATTTATCACATTTTCTGCATATTTCTGTCTTTACACGAATTTATTTTTTCCATGCATTTCACTTTTTTTACTTAACCGCAAGACATAGGGTTTCTGCTTTTTTTTTTCAAACCACTGCGCTGAAAAGAATACTTCTAATATAGGTCATTCATGGCAACTTTGATTTGATCCAGAATTTCTCTGTTTTTAACTGCTCTATTTATATTTTAATATTATTAATTACTATATCTAATATCATAAAATGCGGAAAAACTCCTAAATTTTAGTATAAAGCTATCTATTCTTGTAAACGAGAAATTTGGATTTCAATGCAACATTTTTGAACAGACTTTTTAAAAACTACATAAATCATGCATCATCGATTCATATATTTCATTAAAAAGTAATACTTTTAAAGGTTAATGACGAAATTTTTTGCTTAAAATGTCACACATAAGTTTGTAGTTTGTTGAGCAGAAAAAATTTGTTCATTGATATTTTAAAGAATTATTTTTAATGAAATATCTGAAGCGTCACTGAGGGACAAAATGGCCATTTTTCGTATAATGGCCCAATATATGAATTGTCACGTGTGGGTCAAAATATCCATTTTTCAGTGAAATGGCCCCAATGTACTATGTTTAACTCAATTTCAAGCAATTCAGTTTGAGCTAGTGACCACAAAAATCGCGACAGACAGACAGACATTTTCTAAAAATGGTAAAAATGGCTTCGGCACATCTAAAAACATCTGCAATTCCGTCAAAGTTCAAAAGTAAAAACTTTTCACGAATTCAGAGCTTTCTTCTACATTTTTGATGTGGATGAAAATGAAAATTTTAGCTCTATTTGTGTTCAACCCCACTCTTTTGCTGTTCCGTAGCAACAAGCTTAAATATTTTTAAAATTATTTTATGGTTTGAAGGTGTTTTTTTTAATAGAATAAATTTGGAACTAATACAAAAATGTCATTTTTTATAGAATATATTTCGCTTACATATGTCACTAAATTTAAAAGAAAAAAAAATGCTACTTACCTTAAAACTATGTGGCAAAAATGAGTTCTAGTTTCGTTTAAATCATATTGAGAACAAATTATTAATTAGTTTGTCAGAAGTATTTATGGTGATTAAACTAGATGCTTCGGAAAAGCGGATCCTTGTATTTGTTTCCCTTCTTTTTATTCAACTTTCGCTTCCTTGAATAAATCAAGGGCATTGCGTCATAGTCGACGTATTTGATTTTCCAGATCTGTGAGAAAAAAGCTAAAATTCGTTTTGTCTTTTGAAGAAAACTACCCTTTTATTTTGACGTGTTTAGAGAATCGTTATAAAGAAAAAAATCTTTCTTATCCTTCAAGTAGTGTTGCGAACGAAAGAAAAAACTGGGTTTAGTTCCGGGAATAAACCGGAAGTTTTGGGAAGGAAATTTTGAAAATTCCCTGGAATTTTTATGCAGTTTAAAGAAAGAAAATTTTTTAGACATTTTAACCCTTTTCCTACATGATTTCAAAATTTTAATGCCATTTACTGTTGTAAAATCAAATTACGTAGCTTTTTTCTAAAACAATTACGCCAAATAGACTGTTTAGCTATCCTTAACTGACTGTTTTATTAATATGCAATCAAATATTTAACTGAATGATTAGAATGTTTAACATTTTTATGAACACTACTATTCTGTAGTTAAACATTTAAATGATTTATTTATATGTTAAGCAGTCTTTAATATAAGTGCTGAGATTGTCAAATTATTTATTACACTTATTTTTTAGTTTTCATTTGATTTCAATCTTAAATAGCTTGTTCTATACTGAGAACATAGATTTTTTAGCCATGATTTTAACTAAAAAATCTTTCATAATCGTGTTTTAAGCCTAGAATCAACGAGATAATACATGGAGATGGTTTACTTCCAAAAGCCCCCATGTTCACCAAAATTCAAAATTTATTACCCAAAATTCCCGGATTTATTTCAGCAACTCAAAAAAAAAAAAATGTGTGGGGGGGAGGGGGTTGCATCTCGACCTTCAAAGAATTGATTAGTAGTGCAAATTAATTGGGTGATGCAATGGAAATTACGTCTGTTTAATAGTAAACTTATTTCTGATAGAATACTTAATGGGCGTTTCAAATGGAGGGCGGAGGGAGAACTATAGCCTTCCCCTCTTCCACGGTAAATTCTTTTTGAACCGATCTCAAAAAAAGATAAGAATAAAATTTCTAAAAATTGATTTAAAGGTAGGCTTTTTGATGTCGTTCAAATCGTTAAAAGAAACGAATTACGAAAAATATATTTTCACTGAAAGAAGTCAAAGAAAGGACACAACTGTGAGAAGTCAACATGCATGGCAATAACCGTAAAAGATAGTCTGCAACATCTCCCCCATAATTCCCAATTGCGAATTAAACAGTGGAAAGGAAATCTCTCATATGAGTCATGACGTCACTTTGCAAAGCTGGAAAAATCGCCCTGAAAATTACGGCTTTAACGGTTAAAGTTACAGAGAGTTTAATGCCTGATAGAGCTTCTCATTAGAGCAAGTCTGATTTTATAACTGGTCTACAGACTCCAAAACTTAGTTTGTGGGTATTAAGTGATAAAGAGAAATAGTAGTTTTTTTAAAGCCCTTTTAAAAATGTTTACTTGTGTGAAAGACTACGCCATGTGTGTAGGGGAAATTCTGTGATTTTGCTAACATTGTTAAAGTACCCAAAATCTTATTATTATTTTCAAGCCTGTTTTTCTATCCGTCCACGTGATCTTCCCTATTTCTTTATCAGATTTTATGATTTATCCCGCATTTTAAAGTTTATCGTACCGGCTGATGAGGAAAAATGTACCCACGGTATAAAAATATACCGTTTCTCTTAAATTTGAGATTTAAAATCATCCATAATAAGAAGTCCTTTAATTCTGTACCTCAGAGTCAGAGGAACGTTAAGTCACATTATGATAATTTTACAATAGAGAGGAACATTTTTTTTAGAGCATGCAAAGGATGGGAGGAGTGCTCTTTTAACCCTGATAAAGAAATGAAAAGGATTTTTTTTAAAGAATTGCGTTCGGCTCGATGCGGGATAGGCTTCTACATACAGTGCACTAATAAACAGAATATCGCAATTTCTGGACATACGTCACTCTGGCTCTGAGATACAGAATTAATGAGCCGATTTTTCGATAGATATCGAATCGGAGCTTGCATTGTCAAAAAGAAGAGCCTTAGACCTAAGTCGGTAGAGCGTTCGCCTCTCAAACGAAGAGTCTTTGCTCGAGTGGCCAGTGTTAAAACATAGTAAAGTTATTATTTTATAAATACTAGTGTTCGCCCAGTGGTCGAAATTCAACCATATTCATAAATGAATATTTGAGAAAACTTGTATGAATTTAACTATTTCCAACATTTTTATTTCTACTCTTACTCATGTTTACTGTATATATGAAAATATTCAATTTTTATACGGACACACAATCCCACAGTAATAATTTATTCCAATTTTGCTTTTAATCTGTTAATCTCAAAATAAATGGATGAAAGGGGATATTTCGGTAATGGGGTCGTTTCCGAATTTTTCAAAGTATTTTTTACTGAAAAAGGATTCTTAAAAACAAAGGTTTTTGCCATTTTTTTAAAAAATTGAAAAAATGTAATTTTTTTAACAACTATTTTAGTCGATGCGCAGATTGAAATTATTTTTTTTTCGCATCAAAAGCGATAAAATGCCACTCATTGATGCCATTAGCGCACAGCGGAAATTATCATAATCCGAAAACGCGGTTGAGAGCAAACCGTAAATATTTAGTGCGGTAATGGAGTCGCGCGCCAAAGTACATCACTTATATAGGTCATAAAGACCACGCCTTATTTCCAAAATCGGACATTCAAAAAAGTATTAAAAAAACAACTGTTGAGAAAATAAAACTTTGTTCTGGCTCAACATTTTTTTTTTTTCTTTTCTTATTCTATCTATTTCAGTGACTAAAAGTAGTACTTTTGATTGAAGGAAACAACCCAATTGAGAAATTGGTGTGGTCGACAAATTGCTGGCTTGAATAATTTTATTTTGGATATCATGTTGCTTTGTGCTAACCCTATGTAAATAAATATTTCCCTACTCTTTGTTTACGTATGCAAAGGAAAAACATTTTTCGCGCTGGCGTTGGAAACAAAAAAAATTGACGCCAATGGATAAAAATCACCAAATATCCAATTTTTGAAATCTCCCCGTATGAAATGGGTGTTTTCCCATTTAATGCAGCATCAAAACTCAATTTATAAGTAAAACTTCTGTGTAAACAATGTTACTTATAAAACGTCTACTATTATTGAGTAAGTTGCGTCTTTGTCATTAGAAATATAAATTTCCAAGAATCAAATGAACGAACTCTACTCGTGTCAACATATAACTGTCCATTCAAAAACACTGGACGTCGTAATAATAGTACAATTTTTTTAAAAGATCGACTTTGTGATTTGTTTATGGTTAAGGGCGGTGCATAACTGATGTCACACTTTTAAATATTTTCGACCCTCTTTTCCCTTTGTCACAAAGTTTCACACTTCACCATACCCACTCTTCCCTTTGTCACATGTCACGCTGTTTTTCATAAATGTTTCTATTAAAAAAAAGGTTTGTTGTCACGTTCATCCCATTGTATGCCCCTCTTGTCATGTGTTTCCTCTCCCTTGTCACAAACTTACTATTTCGTGAACTCCACCTTAAAGCGGGACTTCATTCGTGGACAACCCCTATTTTGTGGCATCCGTATGCAAATATACATTTCCCTACTCTTTGTTTTCGTATGCAAAGTAAAAGCATTTCTCGAGCTGCAATTGGTGCCAAAAATTTTGCGCCAATAGATGAAGAGCGCCCGCCAATTTAACAATTATCGAAATCTTCCTGAATGAAATGATCCTGCAAAACTCAGATTATACGTAAAACTTCTGCATGAACAATGCTTCTTTTAATAAGTTTAATATTATTGAGTAAGTTGCCTTGACCTCTGCCGTTAGAATTATTAAATTCTAAACAGTCACAAATGAACGAATCCTACTTGCTACATTAAAAATTGTCCATTCAAAAACACTGGACGTCGCAATTATAGTGTATTTTTTTAAAAAATCGTGTTTGTGATTTGTTTACGGTTTATGGGAAAACTGACAAAAGAACTTTTCAAAAATTTTGATTTCTCTCCCCTTTGTCGCAAAGTTTCACACTTCATCATAAACCCTCTTCCCTTTGCAACATATCACACTGTTTTTAACCGACTTGAAAAAGGAGGCGGTTATCAGCTCATACCATATGTATGTTTTTTTTTTTTTTTTGTCCACTCACAGCGTCTCACCTAATGAACCGATTTTGATGATTCTTTTTTTAGTGGATAGGGGATGGCTCAACTTAGGTCCCACTACTTTATTTGGCCATATTTGTTCCTTAGAAAAAAAGTTATGGGCAAAAAACAGTAAATTTCATGAAATTTCCTTATTAAAGGATTAAATATGAAGCCCATTGTTATAAAAGTTTGATGCCATATAACAGTAACATTAATAGCAATTGTAATGATAATTTTGAATAAAGGCTTTTCTGAAGCAAGCATCAAGTTTCTTCAGTGTCATTGCTCCATAGTGGGAGTAAACCTAACCTGGAAGCGAGGTGATGCAGTAATCAGGACCTGCTTAACCTTCACAATACTACCAGGTAAGGTTTACCTCAACTATACAGGATTACATCGCAAGCAACTTGTATGCTGTGAAATGCAAATTAGTTAGGGAAAACGTAATATTTAAATGGTTATAATTGAATTAACACACAATTCCAGAGAGGAACAAAAATAAATTTTTAGTACCAATCGCTTAAAGTTTAAGGCGTGCTTATAGTTTTTTTTTTTTTATAGTATGGAGCATTTTCATGAAGTTTCGTAATGGTAACTTCTTACTTTTACCGAAATACTTACATTTACACTAAAAAGAATGAAATAAAAAAGTTTTGAAAATAAAAATAGAACCGACTTCAAAATTGCTGTAAAAAGTGAAAAATAATTTTATTCTTTAAACACCATCGATAATACTTTTAAACATAATTTTTGAAGTTGGCGCTGAAACGATAGATAAGATCATTCACAGCCATAACTCAACTACAACTATAAATTTAACTAGGCCTAGTTTCTTCACTACCACATATTTAATCATTGATGACAGCATATTTGAGCAACGATATAAATGTTTCGTTACTAACTTTGGGTGATTTTCCGAAAAAAATATAAAGGGAGCATGGTTAAACTGGATTTTACTTTTTGTTTTTGCGCCAACTTCAAAAATTACGTTTAAAAGTATTATCGATGGTATTTAAAGAATAAAATTATATTTCACTTTTTAGAGCAATTTTGAAGTCAGTTCTATTTTTATTTTCAAAACTTTTTCATTCATAAACGTTCTTATCAAAAATAAGATTGATGTCCCATTATTTCCATTGTATATTCCTCGTCATTTATTTCCTCCGCCTTGTCACGAACGGCTACAATTTAATGAACTCCACCTTAAAGTGGGACTTCATCAGTTCCTTGCAAATAGACATTTTTGTACTCGTTTTTTACGAATGCAAAAGAAAAATATATCTCGTCCTGGCATTGGTGCCAAAATGGATAAAGTTCGCCAATTTCACAATTATGGAAGTCGTTCTGAATGAAATGATGCCGCAAAACTCCCTTAATACGTAAAACTTCTGTACAAACAATATTTTTTGTAAAAAGAGGGATGATCTTGCCGTTAAATATAAAATTTCCAACAGTCAAATGGCAACATATAATTGTCCATGCGAAAGCACTGGACATCGTAATAATACGCTAATTTTATCAAAAGTTTCACCTTGAGATATGTTTGTGGTGATAGCAAATGCAGGTATTATTGAGAGCTGGAACTGAAAGTCGTCCCTCACTCCGTAAAATTATTTATTTAAATATTAAAATACAGAAAACATAATCAAAATGAAAATATTTTAAATGCCCGTAGTTTCCCAAAAACCCTCAATAATAAAAACAAATGCAAGTATTTCATTTATTTATGCTCAAGCGAGAATTGGCAACACCACAATATTATCCATCAGTTTCTTCACGCTAACTATGTTGTGTGAAAAAATAAATAAAAATGAATTTTCGCTAACTTATAATTACTTCTAGCTCAGTTTCTAGTCATCGTAGCAGGTTTCTGTTTTTTAGCCGTAAAACGGGGGTAAACGTTTTTTGAAGTATTTTTCACGAGTTTTCCAACCATACCAAGCTAGAAGCATTGAAATGCATTTTTCGTGTAGAAAAAGCGGTTTAAAAAATGAATTAAAACCTAATGTTTCACGCTTCCAACAATGAATTTCAACAATGGAAAAGAGATAAAATTAAAATTTTTGAGTTCCGCTAACTAAAAAACGCTTATAACTTTTTTTCTAGTGGATTTAGGTCATTGGACCTTGGGAGCCCTGATAATTTTTTGTTAAGAGTGTTTTTTAAAGACCTTTTCAACCGTATCAAATTCGAAAAAATTGGACCATCCGTTCGTGTAAAAAGAGCCATTTAGGACGAAAATGCGTTTTTTATTAATATATCCGTTAATTAGCATTCGATTTCAAAAAAATTTATTGATGACACTAAAACTCGGCAATAGCTACCGAACAAAAAAAGAATGAAGGAAATCGGTTCACAAACAGAGGAGAAATCGGCACCGAAATAAAACGGCTTGCCTATTAATATATAAAGATAACATCTTAGGCGTAAAATTAATGCAGCGGGAATTCTCTTCGCTTTTTTTTTTTTTTTTTTTTTTGACTTCTTGATCAACCTACAGTTCCTGTACAGCCCGGTAATTTTCTTCCAGGTGAATATGTGAATTTTTACATAAGGTGTTGTACGTGGTATTTTTACAGCAAGGCTATAAATTTCGAGCGCGAATGCTTTTCGCAGTTCTGCTGGTAGTTTTAATTTCCATTACAACCATCAGCTGCAGAACGCGTCTCCCGAAATGAACTTAACAGTGTTTAAACAAAAGGTCGGTTTCTCATGGAAGCAGAGTTGGGATGCTGCAGCATCTCTTTATGGGATAAAATTTGACTTATGAATTTATTCTTTAAATATCTATTTTACCATTTCAATACGTCAATAAATGCCTAGGCATCAATAAATGTCCAGTGAAATCGTGATTCTGACAAATTTATCGTATCGGATTTCGAAATGTTAAACACATCCATCATTTTTCCCCCGAGTAAGAACTTTGTTTTGGTTTTTCCGTACTGTAATTTACAAATATCACGATTATCCTGTTTTGATTTCGCGCCCCCCCCCCCTCCCGGATGAATGCAAGTGTCCTGTCGAAAACTTTTGTTACACACTAGAAGTGATTGATTGCTTCATTAACTGCCCTAACATGTAATTTACAATTGCCTTATTATTTTTCTTTACAATTGGTTTTCACAAGGAAGGGAATTATCGGACGCTATGTAGAAAATTGTGTACATAAGTAACTAAATCATATTAGTTAAATGGAGGTAACATTTAAGCTTTAAAACCATAATTGGCTTAAAGAGCTCATGCTGGATGGCAGTTTTCTGTTCACTCCACCTGATAGGGCGTTGAACTCATACCTTAGTTGCAAATGCCAGGATATGGTAATGGTTAATAAAAATGCATTCAATGTTATTAAAATTATGAGCCATTGTTTTTCCTTCTTTTTCCTTAGTTGAGAATCAAAGCGATTTGAAATTAACTAATACAGTTTTCCAGCAGTCACAAGCACAGATATTTTTGTTTCACTGGTGCAAATAAAAAAATTTTGAAACATGGCAATGGGGTCGTTTCCAAAATTTTAAAAGTATTTTTTCTGAAAGAGCATGCTTAAAAATATAGGATCTGACCATTTTTAAATAATTTATTTAAGTTTAATATTTTTACAAAATTACTTAATTCGGTGCGTTTTCATTGTTTACACTTCTGTCGTGTGACATCACAAATGATGAAATGCCATTCAATGTTGCCATTCACAGAACAAAATATCTAATTCGCATCTTTACTCATGTGTATTGGCAACGATATGGTTGATAGCAAGCGTAAAGCGCAATTTTAATTCGCTGCTTGATTATCATAACGTGGAAACGTAGTAGAAAGATGCGCCAAATTGCATCATTTGTGACGTCATAAAAATCACGCCTTGTTTGAAAAATCGGACATTTTAAAAAATTAACTAAAAAAACTGTTGGGAAAATCAAATTATTTTCTGGGTCTATGTAATTTCTTTTGTTCATTCTATCCATTTCAATGACTAAAATTAGTACTTTTGACTGAAGGAAACCGCCCATTATTGAGGATGTCAGCGGTAGATGAAATGAAGTAGAATACTTACTTAGCGATACATACAACATCATTTCCAACAGTTGTTCATATGGTGCTCAAAAATTGATTGTCTGCTTTAAATAAAAATTATTTGCCAACTGATGTTCAACATTTTTTATTAAGAATGCACTTTTATTAAATGTAGCTTCCTGATAACATTTGTGGTACAAGTGAAGTTTTGGTAAAACTGGAAAACATTAGGCGTAATTTAATATTGTTTCATTTGTTAAACTTAATCATTTAACTTCAAAGAAACCAGTGAAACTATAATGGCATAAGTATAAAGCTAATGCAAAATTATATGAATAAACGATTCCAATAACCAAATTTGTTCATATTTTTTGTGCAAGTAATATGTAAGTAATGAACAGAATAAAATTGTGAAATGCGAAATTTACTTTGGTTTTGGATTTTGCTAGCAAGCATGTATATATAATATTTGAATAAATACAGTCAGGCAGGTACGCCACAAGGCAGCGTAAGTGTCCCCTTCCCCTCCCCTCGAAACCATACACTTGAACCATGTTCGCCAACACTTACGTATTTTCATACAGGAGTTATGTAAAATATAACAATCCGCAAAACACAGAAAAAGGTCTGATTGCCTCACAGCTGCGAACATTAATTCTTTGCAGCGTAACGTTAATTTTTGGAAAAAGAAATTATTTCATCATTTATGACAAAAGTTACCCTGAAAATATTGATATGGGTACAATATCAAACTAAATTTCTTGGTTTTTTTTCATTCGCATAAATTTGAGAAAAATATAATTAGATAACATTCTGAATATATATTAGAGCTATATTTATTTTATAAAAAAAAATCTCCAGTATTATTTGCTGCTTTTTATTAATTGTATGACTTTTTTTTAAATGAGAAAATAATTAGACGTAGCATTTTCTTTTTTAAAGCAATCATCAAATCTCAAAATTCTGTTCAAACGATGTTACTTAAATATTTTAAGACCGCTACCTAAACGACCAAAGAACTGGAGGCCCAAGCGAGCTGTTTCAATCATGTTTTTAGTTGCACTAATCTTTCTGTGTTGGGGTCCATAAATATTAATCTGAACCTCCAACAGACGTTTCAATAAAGCAATTTGTCTTTCACGTTCGTTTAAACACCCTAATACGAAAGCTAAGTTACTTAACGGAGCTTCCAATTCTGCATTTTCCGGTCCAAAATGAGATTCAAAGGTCTCTAAATATTTCTCTAATTTTTCCTTTGCTTCACTAAACTGTCCTAGAGCCATGTATGCAATCCCCATGTCCCCAAGAGTTTGACCAACTTGATAATGGTCCGGACCATAATGTCTCTCCAGTATCCTCAGAGATTCCTCCAAGAAGTGAAGAGCTTCCCGCTGCTTATTGATGTCTGAATAAGCAGCCCCCAGTTTTCCGTAGAGTGCACCTACATGAAAATGATCTTTTCCATAGTACGATTTCATCGACGGCAGTGATCTTTCCAGCATGTCGATTTCAGTTTGATTGTCCCCTAAAGACCCATACACCAAAGCTAAACTCCCCAAGACATGGGCATACTTGTGGCTTGCAGTGCCGTGGAGTTTTTCTGTTATGAATAAAGCTTGTTCCAGGTATTCTTTTGCCTCAGCAAACTTACCCAAATGACGACAAGACGTTCCCAACCTCACGAAAGCGTCTGCAATACTGGTGCAATAGCTAAGCTTCAATGCAATGCTTCTGTCTATACCTCTCGCGTTGAAGATGTCAACAGCTTTTTTAATAAACTCATCCTGCTTTTCGTGATGCCCAAGATCACCCCATGCGGTTCCTAAGCACACTAAAGCATGCGCTGTTCTTGGATCAGTTTCTCCATACCTGTCCTTGGCAAACTGAACTCTTCTTTCGCAAATTTCTTTCTCTTTCAAGATAGAACCCAGATTACCATACGCGTTCCCTAAACACCTCAACAAGGCTTCCACATGTCTTTCCTCCACAGAACGCTTCCCACAATCTGAAAGTTCATCCACTTTTATTAAAACTTTTTCTAAGTGTGGTATTATTGTTCGCATTCTGGAGCAGTCCTCAGTGGTATCTCCAGAAGGATAATAATCTTCCAAACTTTCAACGCATTTTATCACTGTACTTCTTTCTTCTCCAGATTCATCTAAAACAATTCTATTAACCAACTGTACAAGTCTGTGAATGTTTATCAAACCTTTTTGTAGATCTATTAAGGAATACTTCTTCAAAATACTCAGCACTGCTCCTAGTTTTCTTATGTCGTTGCCTACATTCTTTTTTAACAATAAAGTCGGAATATTTTCCGGTGCAAAATATGATATGATATAAAATAATTCTATAGCAATTGATCCGTTTTCTTTATTTTTCTTTATTCTGTCGACAGTTACATTCCACGTTGTAAATGTCGTCTTAGTATAACTATCACAAAAATCATCCGAAAATTGAAAATTTAATAATTCTTTTGTCTTCCTGTCAAATTCTTCCAAGTAATCTAAAATTGTAAATTTATTATCTGGATCGATGCAAGAAACTTCTTTATCAACTTGCTTTATGTAAGCAATAGATTGCTGCATAGCTAGAGGAAAGTACTGCAATGTTTCGGATAGTTTAAAACCGTGTCCTTCTTTTTCATCATTTAAAGCTAACCGAATAAAGTTTTCAGCATCATTTTTCGTGAAAACAGTTATAATAATTTTTTTGAATTTGGATTCGCTCCATTCTTGGTTCCTAGAAGTAATAATCACACTGGGCTTGATAGTATTCTTTGGCACATTCGGTAAAAAGATATCTATACCTTCATCAGCAGTTGCTTTAAACTTCACCGCGTTATCGAAAACAAAAAGACTTTT
This sequence comes from Uloborus diversus, assembly GCF_026930045.1. NCBI lineage: Eukaryota > Metazoa > Arthropoda > Arachnida > Araneae > Uloboridae > Uloborus > Uloborus diversus. The sequence continues at coordinate 107,668,160 of NC_072737.1, read as the reverse complement.
TTTGTTAGAAAACCATGCATACACACTCGCGATGATAGATTTAATATCTTTCAATTTCCCACTCATGTCTTCCACAGAAATATTTAAAAAGTCTTTAGCAAGTCGAATAAAGGATTCCTCCAATTCGCTGCGATCTTCTGCGTGAATCCATACCACATTGTGGTCGTAATCTTGGCTGTGCTCTTGTATATATTTTCGGACTGTTTCGCTCTTGCCAATACCTCCAAGTCCTACAACGCATGGAACTAAAGAACCTCTCTGAAGAAGTGTGTGCAATTCTTGAAGTTCCCTAGTTCTGCCAGTAAAATACTCTGATGGTGGCAGAACATCAAACCAAACCGAGAGTCCACGTCTGGCTTCTTTAAAAAAGTTCGATCCTTCTTTATGCGAGAAAAAGCAACCTTCATTGCTTTTCATCCAATTCAACATTTGTATAAATAATTTATTATATACCGCTTCCGCAGAACTGATTAAAGCAAATTCCTTACCAATTTCTTTTTCTATGATTTTTCCTAACTCATCTTCATTGGGCTGATTTACTGCAAAGACGAGTTTCTCTAAAAAAATATTTATTTCTTCATCATTCGTGATATCAAGTTTTTGAAACTGAAATTCTCCTGAGTTTGTTTTATTTGTCACCATTTGATATTTTTGTTTGAAGCTTTTCGATAAGTTTAATTTTCTATTCGCTTTTTTAATTTGACTTAATATATCTTCATCATTGTTTAATTCAAGGAAGTATTTCTTTTTACTAGTCGGCTCCTTAAGTTTATTTGATTCCCTGCAAATTTCTTCCAAAAATACCTTCCGAAATATCTTAATATCATTTTTTTCTTTTTCACATGGGTTTAAAAATTCCTCATAAAATCTCTGATTGGTAATGTTAACGATTTTTCTCACAACAAATTTGTAATATTTCTTTAAATCAATATACTTGACCTGATCTTCTTCAATAACATCAGCGAAGAGAAATGATTTGGCTAGTTGATTTGCTACTCTGTTAACGGGAGCAACTTTTCTAAGGAGATCATTAATTCTAACTTTATCCTGAAAATCTTTCTTAAAATGGAAGCGATATCCACGTGTTTCTTCTAAATCTAAAATATCATCGATTTCTTCAATCAGTTCGAAAGAATCTAAACAGTCTTCATCAAATGCAATGTTAGTACAAATTGCAAATTCCTTCAAAATTTCTCTTTCGAAACTTGGGTTAGCTTTAATTTTGCGATAAGAATTGAAGTATTTTAGCAATCCGAAATTTTTATCGCCTTCGTTGACTAGTTCTGCCATTTGAATGAGCTTTGTTTCATCAGCAACGTGCTTGGCCTGTAGGAATCGGTACACAATCTTGCCATCATCGAGGTATCTGAATACGATATCATCAAATTTTTCGGCATTCACCATCTCTGTAGCAAGTAAGAAATCATACTGATATTGTACACCTCTATAGAGAAAAAGCATCAGCAATTTCGCCTGATACAATTCTCCTTTAATACCCAGAATTCCGCTCTTTTCATAAGTTAGAATTTCATCCTCATTTTTCGTATCTTCCTTAGCTTTCTTTACGCTTGCTCCTGCCATGTCTAAATCTTGCACAGAAGAAATTGAATTCCTGTAAAACAAAAGGTTTTCAACCCTTGCACATAAAAATAAATATATAGTAGCCAGAAACAACCTAACGATGACTAGAAACATTAACAGTTGATAACTTATCTTTCAATGCCTTTTAGAGTTTTTTCCCTCTCCCCCCCCCCTTCTTTTTCCTCATCAATCTCTGATCTCAATGCCAGCTTCTAATTTTAGTTTTGAATAGGATTACAAGCAAACCAAACCTGGTTTTGGATATTCATTGCCAGGAAAATTGTGTGAAAGATTACGATTGCTGGATCGTATCAAGTGTCTAATCAAAACATTTCAAAAACAACAGAGATTCAAGGTTTTTGGGCGTGGTGGAGAACTATCGGAAATGCACAGAAGCTAGACTTGTGCTCTCTCAAAAACCGACAGTTGATCAAGAAATGCGCTTCTCGAAAACCCAGAGGCTACGAAATAATTGCGCACTAATCGGTTCAACTCAAGGCCAAAGTAGAACTGAGATCAAACTCATCTTCCCACCAAAGGAAACGAGCTGATGTGTGCATCACATGACTTCCTTTTACTCTAATTTAATGTCATTTCCCCATTACTGGCAATTTTAATGTGATTCAATAAAATATCACCAAAAGTGACCAAATTGAAACAGATTTAAAAAAAAATCGCTCAATTTGTCGCAAAGTTGGCGACAAACCTTGGTGACCAAAAGACTGGTGATATATCGCCAAGTGTCCGTCAAATCATAACACCACTTGAGTTTACATCGAAATTAACAATGGGGCAAAAGACCCCTTTAAAAACACCCGAAAAAAAATCAAAAGGGGAGGTGCACAACTCGACCCCACTAGGAGTCAACGTACCAAATATCAACTTTCTTAGACTTACCGTCCTTGAGTTATGCGACATAAATACGCACATACGCACATACATACGTACATACAGACGTCACGAGAAAATTTGTTGTAATTAACTCGGGAATCGTCATTATGGATATTTCGAGTGTCTATACGTTCTTAGGCACTTATCCACGTGTGGTCGAGTCGAAAAAAAAAACTCAATATTCATTCGGGGGTGAGTAAAATGGAAATTAAGGTCGATTTTTGAGCGAAATTTCTTTCGCGAATACAATACTTCCTTTTTTGTAAAAGGAAGTAAACAATCAATACGCCTCGAAAGATGCTGGAAGTTTCTGAAGCGGACTGCGACTCCACACTGGGTGCGGTCTTTGTTTTTGGCCAAAAAGGTTTTCTGAATAGGACAATCATACAAATACCTGAACTATATCGGATTTCGTCAGCTTCTATAATCATTCAAGTTATACAGTCATTCAAGTTCAGCTCTGTCAAAGTCCGAAAAACTGTCATGGAGTGAGCAAGTTTACAAGGAAAACTCCTCATTTTCATCGATTCTAGAGCCAAAATCAATAAATTTGTGTGCTAAAAGGATATTCTTGAGGATAGGGTACTTCCTTGGTCTCAAAAATACTTTCGAGTCTGGCTTTGATTGCTTCAGCAAGACGTTGAACTTTCTCATCAAGCGAAATTCCCACAAGACTTAACCTTGGCTGGAGTTTTCCCTAGATAAGTGACTTAAACCTCATATATTTTTGTTTGTGGTATATTTTGAAGGCAAGAGCTTGTCCAAAGTGTCAAAAAAAGTTGTAAAACTTTAATGAATTCATTTATTTAGGAATTAATTCAAACATTTGGGCAGAGCTGCGGTCAATTTCAAAAATTTCACCAAATGTTTGCGCTTTTGATTAAATCACTTTGAAGAAAAAGTGTTCATGATTTTTTTAATGTATTGTTATTCAGGAATGCAGTATATGTTCTGCCAAACGTTCTAGTGTTCACCTTGTGTCAAATCAATCCGTTATGGTATATTTGGTCCCCATTTAACAAGTAGTGTAGCAGATATTAAAGGGAAAATATCAGCTCTTCTTTGTACTACACATTTTATTCCATTTTAAAACTTCGAAAGGCTTCTGTTTCTTCAGCCATTTATATATTATATCGTTGCCTCGGAACTACAATAGGATATTTTACTGTTGTTAGCAGGTTTACGTGACTTACTGTTGCTCTGAGATAACGATATTAGGAAGAAGACAAATAGATTTTAAATCAAATTTTAGTTGCTCTTGAACTGTAAGAAAGACGAAATAGACATATTTGGTGTTCGTTAAAAAAATTTCTTGCTTTTAATGAAAAGTATCTCCGCTCTTGTACGGAGGTCAAGCCATGATTTTGGAAAATTGTTTCTTTTGATGCTTTGACTGATGTTGTTGAGCAAAGTAAGACCTTTAAAATATTTCCACGATCATGGACGACATATGATAATTACGTTCTGTGCAAGAATTTCATTTTCCCCTCCAGAATCCTATTCCTACATAAAATACCTGATGCTTCATATCCGAGAAACATCATCCAAACAGATTATGGTTAAACAAGTCTAAGCTCTATCTAGTTTGAGCTAAACTAATTTTTAAAACTTAACTGTTGAACGAAGAATAGATAATCTATAAAACCCATTCTAAAAGTTCCGTGGGTTTTCGGGACAATTGTGTAGGTGCCATCATTGTTTGAAGATGATGCTAGAGGCCATTCCACGGAAAACGTTCATTTTGTCCCGCACGTGACGCCTCATATATTTCATTAAAAATACCTTAAAACATTAATGAACATTTTTTTTTCTGCTTAACAAATTGCAAACTTACGTGTGATTTCTTTTGCAAAAAATCTCGTCATTACCCTTTTAAATTATTACTTTTTAATGACATATATGAACTGTCTCGTGTGAGACAAAGGGTTGATTATTTCATGGAAGGGCACTACTGTGAAAAAAATTGTTTTTTAAAGTTAAGTTATCTTACATTTTTCTTTTCAGCAGGTCTACAAATGTAAAACAACTGGTTTCTACGAGTTTTACATGTCATGTTTAAGGTAACTAAAAACACTTAGTTATGAATTTCACCTTTCCAGATATTTTTGAGGTGTCCCCAAATTAGGGTGGCTCAAAAATACATGTAAAAAAAAGTTTTTCCTAGATAACAGGAGACCCTTCAATATTTTTAGATTTGTGGATAGTAGTATACTGGAAGAATTTTAGCTTCCTATTTGAACTGGAAGAGTTTGCTCAACAACCTCCCCCAAACTTAATCACCATGGGGAAGGGCGTTAAAAAACACATTGAACTGATAAAACAATGCTACATATTTTAATACATACGAATAATATGCAAATACATTGCAATAAAATAATTACTTTCAAAAAGCGGCTGGGGAAATTTAATGTTTCTAAATTTTTGACATTTTCTATGCTACAGCTAATGTTAAATTAAAGGATCATTGAGCACCCTCTTAAAAATGTGAGCAAGAAGCTAAAACTTTTACAGCGTAATACTATTAGTAAGTGTCAAAAAATAAGGGCTTTCCTGGACTCTAGCTGAAAAAAAGGTTTTCTTTGAACCACCCTATTCCATATGCACCATAAATCTCATACTCTGGGGTACATGTCCTGTATATTTCCGTGGAACGTTTCGGTATTTCCGTTTTTAATCAATTTCCTGTGAAAATCAAGTATTTGTGTCAAGTAGTTCTTAGGGTTGCTACAAGTGGCGCGAATGCAGACTTCTCACTGATGCGAAAAATATTTTTAGCTACCAGTTTAAAGACAAACTGAGCCTACTTATTATATCGACTTCAGTTCGATTGCGGCCCGTCCACATTGACTAAGTTCGAGAACGAAGAAGTCTCTGGATTCCGTAGCTTGCAAGCATTGCAGGCAAGCGAGATCCCTGGTGCTTATGCTTCCAATTTAGTGTCTGCTGTGATCATGTTTGAAATAATACTTTTGCTGCTTTCTTAGCAAATCAAACCATTGTATTATTAAACCTATTTAAGTTTTCCTGAAGGTTCTTGAGACATGACTGACTTTAACCGGGGAGATTTCTGAATTCATCGGAAAGCTTCCGGGATAATTTCAGGCAGGACCGACGCCAAGGGGGGTGGGGGGTGCTACTCCCCTCCCCCCCCCCTTTTCAGAAATAAGGCCGCCAATTTCCTTTTTGCGATGCAACAAACGAAGAAAAAGGGAAAGTCTTCCCTGTTTTAAAATGTTAAAATAGTAAATATAAATTGAAATAATAGTGACAAAAAGCATTTTTTCTGTAAAATTTTAATGGCAAAGGCAATCTTAAAATACAATTAAAGAACATCCACAACTATTTTTTATTAAGATCGCAGTGAGGGTCGCGGAAATGTGCGCTTCAAACCTTTTTTTAACGCAAAAAAAAAAAAAAGTATTCAGTCAAAAGTACTAGGCCGCATAGTGGGTATGTTTGTTTTGTCGGAATGGGCCCAACTCAAATTAAAGTATTGTGCATAGAGTAAAATTAGCATAATAGGAGGGAGGACCGGCGACAAAACGTGCACGCCTTGTCTCTCGGCAGCCCTGGTTATAAAAACCATGCTTCATGGTTCTTCAATTTAAAAAAAAGATAAATAAATAGGATGGTTTTATAGGAGCCGCCGAAACAGTCCCATATGTAATTTTTTTGAAGAAAAATATTGTCCTGAAAATCGTTTTAAGTGGAAAAAAAATGCATAGGTCGCCGAAATGCAGGTCAAGAGATGCAGGAAGCTCATTTAAAATAAAATGAAGTGGAATAAATAAGACCTAAGGTATCACAGAAAATTACCACGTCCGTTCAAATTGTTAAAAGTTCTTTCTCTGGGGCCACAAACGATTGTATTTCAAGAAATCAAAAATATTAGGCTGGAAATTGAGAATTTTACTAATGGGAAATCCAAGCAAATAATCGTGTTTGGCAAAGGAAAATTGGAAGAAAATATTACCACGATATTTTTTATCAATAATTAAAATTTGTAATGAAGATAAGTACGTAGCCAAACTGAGGGTAGAGCGGAGAACTCCAAATCCTTTTTTTACGTCCCCAAAGCTGACCTGAAAGTGAGTTTTTAAAACTTCAGTTTTGAAAAAAAATCCGAGAAAACGTTCTCAAACTCCATCCCTTTCCCTAACGTCATTAAAGATGCCCTATACATGAGTATTTAGGACTGCACTTTCGAAAAACAATGAGAGTGCTCCCAACGTAACCCCCGAGAAACGCACTCTCAATTAATCATTCATCATCATTCACGGTCGAATAAATTTCGTCTTTAGACTTTGATTTTGAAAAAAAAAACTCCCTGACCTGTCCTCCTCCAAATATTACCGAAGATCCTCAAAAATTTCATTGTTAAGGCTTCAATTCAGAAAATTTTTCGCGGGAAATATCCCAATAACCCCCCTACTTTCTAACAATATTGAAAATCGCCTTCGATTGCGTTAATTGAATTTCAATTTCGAAAATTTACCAGGGGAGGATTCCGAATCTCTTCACCCATTAACATTACCAAAAATCTTCTAAGACTGCGTTTTCTACAAATCGAAAATTTTTCGAGAGAATGCCCCCCTCTCCCCCCCCCCTCTCTCTTACTAAACATTTCTGTGCGCGAGCCCCTTCAAAACTCCCCCACCCCCCTTCATTGAAGGTTGGCTTGAATTATGTTTTCGGAGCTTTAATTTCAAGAAACTTGCGTTGCACTCAATTTAAGCAAAAAAAGTCTACAACCTCGTTTTAAGGCTTCAGTTTCAAAAAATTTGGGGGGGATGGCCGCCACATCTCTCTCTTCCTTAATATCACCATAGATCGTCTAAAACTGCATTTTTCGAACTACAATTTTCAAATTTTTCCCGGGGGAGAGCCCCCGGACCCCCCTTTACCTGTCACAGTCACAAATAATTCCAAATTGAGTCGTTTCCAAAATTTTAAAAGTATTTTTTTTTCTGGAAGAACATGCTTAAAAACATAGAAGCTGACAATTTTTACTTCCTTTTGCAAAAAAAAGGAAGTGTCGTATTCGCGAAAAAAATTTCACTCAAAATTCGGCCTTAATTTCCATTTTGCTCACCCCCGAATTAATGTTGAGTTTTTTTTTTTTTTTTTTTTTTTTTTTTCAACCCGACCACACGCGGATAAGTGCCTAAGAATGTATAGGCACCCGAAATATCCATTTTGACATTCCCCGAGTTAATGAAAAACGTGTTGGAACATCTAGCACGAAATTTACATGAAAATTGGAGCCAAAATTTTGCGACTCAGGACCATAAAGAAGCGATAGAGCAAGCATAGTCTCTATGAACTCCCCCCATACGTAATAAAAAACTTGATACTTTCGGTAGAAAACCGAACGTTAGAAGTAATTAGAGGCAATAGCAACACAATTTCATGTTAGCATTGTGTTTCTCACCCTTAAATTTAGTTTGTAAATTAAACAGTGTCTACACTTATGGGACACCCTATTTTCTATTTTTCTAAATAGGTTCAATACATGGTGTTCTTTTTAGTAAATGAGCTCGAACTAATGTGTCACATATTGTTTATTATTATACTTATTCCGAGTCACAACTGACTACAATTGTATTAATGTCGAGGACTACATACTAAGTGCCTTGCTTCCATTATTTTCTTATACCAATAGATGGCAGCACCATCACCGGATCGAACAGTTAATGAGAATTTAGAACTAGACCAGGAGCTAATAGCTACCTGGTGCTAGCACCCCCAGAGGTATCGTTTCACTCGGAGGACATTGAGACCACGAGCATATTTAACGTCGCCCAGTCCCCTTTAATGACGACTTATTATTATACACACACTAGAAAGTCGACCGTCAACGTATGACGGGTGAAAATTGCTTCTCTTCTTCTACATTTTAACGAAGCAATTGCCTGCTTGGTAAAATTTTGATAGTTGAAATTTTAACCCTAACTCCAGTGAATAAACCCTAAACTCCAGTAGGTGGCGTTCATCGTTGACTTTTTTCGTTTCTTCTTTCCCCTGAAATGAAACAGTCTTACCAGTAAAACAGTTAAGTTGCCGGATCGAGTTCAGCCTTGTAACAATAAAGCCTTTCCCTGCATGCTAAACATTACCAAAACATCGGAACTCCAGCGCTCGAATACGCTACCTTGCGGTGATTTATAAAACTGCGAATGCACCTAAAACTTTGCCACGTTGCGTTCCATGTGTGTCTGTTGACGTAAACACAGGCAGTTTGTTCTGAGTATTTATTAACGCAATCGATGTGTCTTAGTTTGCTTTCAGCTACAGAAATTAATTCGTCGCTTAGTAGTATTCTCGAGCTCCTCAAAATAATGTTAGTTTTCATTATTTCCTTAATAATAGGTGAAAGCGAAAATTCTGGATTAACGAACTTGGATAACGTTCTACAAGGTAAAAAATTTTATTGTTTTGTATGAATTTGTAAGAATATGGGAGTTTTTTTTTAATCTTAAATTAATTAAACGTACCATATTTTACAGCAGCATTTAGTTGGAATGGACAGTATGCAAAATATTTTCTTGAATATATTATCGTAGAACAAAATGAATAACCGAGAAAGAATTTACTTTATTCCTTTTATTCTCAGCTGAAAGGTATCGCCAAATTTGTTTAGGGTTATAATTTTGGCATTGTGCGAGCAAAGTAGCCTTGGCGATATTTCGCGTTTTTAGTTAAACCATTTTCAATTTTTATCATGAGTGGAATAAAATGGTAGTAAGATTACAGAATTCGATAAGTAAAAAGAAATAATTGTCAATCAACTGAAAAGAAAACTACCACCATATATCCGTGAGAATTTTGTTGATGATTTGCATAACATGACACAATTAAATCGTAACTCAGAAATTAGAAAAATCGAAACAGAAAATTTTTAAATTAACCGATTCGGGAATTCAAGAGAAATAACTCAGCTACAAATGGAAAACAAGCGCTAGCCAAAGCAAAGCAAAGAAGTATCATCTTCTTTTGGTAATAATTTGTAATGTCATATTAAATTTTCTAGCATTAATTGTTATTCTTGTCAGGCCACAATTATTATTTAGTTTTATCAAGAATTGATAAATATCGAATTCAACATCGTGAAAATGGCTGCTTAGAACTACGAACTACGTACTTTGCATTAATGTTTGACGTTTAGTAATGCTTCTTGAATTCTCATTTCTTTCTACGTGGGTCAGAATATCAACAAGACTTTGAAAATTTATTTAAAAAGAATAAAGCGAAACAATCATACGTACGAACAAAAATCACAACACTTTTAGCATTTTCTTCGTTACCATGTGCGTTTGTTTTAGTTTTCAATTCCGCCATTAGACAGTGACTTCAGTGCCCCCTATAGTTCGTTGGAGTTGCGAATCATCAAATTATCATGCCGTGGCACGAGTTTCATCGTTGAAACACGCGGGCTACTCGATCATCGGCTATTATTTACACGAGGATGACATTAAAATCCCTCATTTTAATTTTTACTGTGAATTGTATTTTGTGCTTGCGTCTAAATTTTTTGGAACAGGGTGTAAAATATTTGAAAAATAAGATTAATTGACTTTTACCAAGGCTTCACTTGATACGCGTCTTATCAGGCTCAGTCATTTCAATAAAAGTTGTAGTATGAAACCAATCAATCAAACAAAAAACCTGGTCAGACTCCAGTGACATCTGGTGGATTTTGTAGCAACTTTTAACTATATAAACAAACTCGACGTTAAATCCCGGTTATCACAAATTTGCCATTTCAACTGCGCTTGCGCGCGGACTTAGCTGATTTCAAAACTCTTGCTAAATTAATTACAAACATTTTAAATTTGGTAATAAATATGAGATGGCAAAAGATAAAAATTAGAAATCACAAAGTTTTTTCTGATTTAGTTTTTAGGCCTCGGTAAAGATTGAATTTTGCGTCTTAATTATTAATGGATTCGGTGTCTGAATCGTCTGTCATTTTTCAGGACCAAATTTTTAACCTCAGAAGAGCGTACAAAAATTTCAGCATCACTTCTAATACAAAGCCGAACCCTCAACCTAAATAAAAATGTATAATACTAAGTTGTTTACGCCTAACGTAAAATATCCGCAAAAGACGGATTTCTGTACTAATATTCCAATCATTTTTGAAGTAAACAATGTGTTTTACTTTTATGTTAAATAAATATTTCCAAACTAATAAATATTGAAGTGTCATTTTTCTCTTAAGATTATCAGTTATTCATATCCGTAGTTTCATATAATATGTCACGAAGTCGCTGTGAAAATATTCTAATCGCATTCATTAATTTGGTGGGACTCTCATCTTAAAACAGAAAGCCCAAAAAGCTAAGTCCGTGCGCAAGCGCAGTTGAAATGGCAAATTTGTGATAACCGAGATTTAACGTCAAGTTATAAACAACAGATAAGATTATTCTTAAAGAGAATAGTTATTCAAAATTGAGTTCAAAAGTATTTGAGTTAATTTAAAAGCGGTTTTTTTCTTCCGGAGGAAAAGTGTTTGAAAAGATATTTTAGGCAAAAAGTGAAAAAATATGAAACTTTGTTTTCAAGAAAAATTAAGTTTGGAAACAAAATCAGATGAATATAAGCTGAGGAAGACAAATCAATGTAAATTTCGTGTATGAAAAAATGTTGTGATTAATTATTCCAACTTTTCGCAATAAGCATTTTCAAAATTATTTGAGTAATGTAACTGCAAACCTTCAATAAATATAAATAGTATTGAGTATTTATTGCAATTTATACATTGAATAACAATTTGAAACGAGCTTAAAAAGAAGTTTTCTGTTCGAAAACGTATGTGAATAAATGTTTTGGAAATACTGTTATTTTTTCCTTTGGGGGGAGGGGGCGGGGGGTAATTTCTGCTTCCAATTAATAAAAAACAAACATTGGAAATTTGGCTGTGAATGAAATAATGCGCAATATTATATAATTAAACATTACATCTTATGGACGAAACCATACTGTCTATTAAACGTATGAACAATGCTTAATAATTTGTATCAAGAAAAGTTATTTTTTTTGGTTTAATTATGCAAAAATTAATTACATATGCTTCATCAAGCACAACTGATAAATATATTTATCAGTTAAAACAGAAAACAAATGAAAGTAGCGATTATTACTCATAATTATTACTAACCCAGGCAACGCCGGATATTTTTGTTAGTTGATAAATATATTTATGGAAACATTCAAAGAGCTTATAGTATTTTTTTTTCTTATACTTTAAAGTTTGATTCAAAATTAGTTATTTCTTAAAAACATATTCTGAAAATGGTGAATAGCTCAATTTGATATCTTTAGTTTTTTTACAATAAGAACTATTAAAATGCACAAAAAATGCATAGAGATACAATTTTTCTAAAGAAAAGTAAGTAGAAAACATATCAAATAAAAATTTTGCCACAAAACTGATCGTTAGGGAAGTTGCAACCTATTAAATGTTCATATTTTGGCTATTGGATATTGTTAATTGACCCTCAAAACTAAAAAATTCACCATCGCCGAATTTTAAAACACCGTGGTTGATTTTTAATGAATTTTTAAAAAACCACGCGCAAAAGTGCGCTCTTCTGAAACGTCACGAGCCTACGTCACAGGGCGCGAATGGGTAGCCTTCCGCCGAAGATCCTTGTTTTCGCTAGGGACATTTTGAGCGCGCTGATATTTTTATTTTTTAGAAATTCAATAATCCTTTTGAACACACTATGGAGGTCGGATTCGTTAAAGCACAATCTAAACAATCTTCCTCAAGTAATATCAATGATGATATTCGAATATTTACGAGAGGATGAGAGGTTTAATGTTCCAGAAACGCGAGGAGTTAAATGCGAGGAGATAAGCCTTTTACGTTTCGTCTTCGAAGTCAAAAGAACGTTCTTCGGTTTCTCCCATGACATGGGAACCGGTTCGCTAGCGTTTCTCTCCTATCGGAAGACACATGACGTCACTTCCTATGCCATTTGACGTCACAAGGGCTTGAACTTTAAAAATTAATTTAAAAAAAACTACTTATCGTATCGCAAAAAATTTTTCACCCATGATGTTCATACATGTTACTCTATCATATAAAAATAAAATTGAAAAATCGAAAACTTCCCTATTACAATTTATATCATAAAAAAGTACGTTATATGTTAAAAAACAAAAAATTTAAATAATTTAAAAGTACATTGAAACATTAATGAATTCACCCGGAAAAACATGCCAATAAAAATTTCAAAAAAGGAAAACATGGCAGCTCTTCATTCAAAGATTTTTATAAACCTATACATTCCAGCCTTTAAAAAAATAATAATAAAAATTCCTCCTTATTTTTTTTCTTGAACAAAACTTTTGCTTGTTGAAAAAATAAATAAATTAAAATAATAATAACAGTTAAAAAATAAAAACACGCCTGTTGAAAAGGTAAACGGTATCCCAATGTTTACGCATTGTGAGGAAATTTAAAGGGGAGAAACTTCGCCACATAAATACATTATTGCACAAAAAAGCATGAAAAGTTCCACAAATTTTTAAATTATCTGTTAAAGATCAAATTTTTTTTAAAAAAAAGCCATTAAGTAGCATAAAAAGTTACATTAAAATGAAAAAAAATATATAAAAGAAAAATAATTTGAATTTTTGGCATCTTGAATTCAAATTATGTTTTTCGCAATCACGAGCATGTGTGTTTGTGTAGGCGCATGTGTGTGGGTGCGTGGGTGCGTAAGTGTATGTATGCATGTGTGTGAGTGAGTGTTGTGTACGTGCGTGTGCGTGTAGGTGTTCGTGTGTGTGTGTGTAGGCGTTCGTGTGTGTGTGTAGGCGTTCGTGTGTGTGTGTGTAGGCGTTCGTGTGTGTGTGTGTAGGCGTTCGTGTGCGTGTGTGTAGGCGTTCGTGTGTGTGTGTGTGTGTGTGTAGGCGTTCGTGTGTGTGGGACATGGACGCCACAGCCCAGCAAAAGTGGATTTCGGGGGACAGTGCTCAGCTCCAGCCGCGCCGCCGCCGGTGGACGGTGGTGCTGCAGGCCTGGTCCAAGCTGAAAAAGGCACGGACGCCAAAAACGGTCAAGTGAGAACAATAAGCAATCGTGATTGCTCAAAAATGGAAAATTAAATTAAGTTATTTCGTAATCCGCCAAACCAAAACTAAACAGTATTAGGAAGCAACCATGTTACTGTATTCAGCCAAGGGTCAATTAAAGTGTAAAATAATTCGCCAGATAAATGTATTAATTAATTAAAAAACAATAAAAGTTCTATCAAAGTATCAAAAGAACAAACATTGGCGACAGCAATTTTAGCGATGGAAAAAGTGTTCGCCAATTTCACATGTTCCGCGATTCAATAATTCCCCCATGATTTTAATGTTAATATTAAATGGCAAGAAATATAATGCTGTCAAATTTTGTGACGCCAAAGAATTACATATATGTGCGTCACGATGCATTTCAACTCTTGGCGATTATTTTTCATTTTATTTGTTGTCCCCGTATTCGGTTTTTTGGTTTCAATAAAATGAAGCTTTTATTGTTGTCAAATATAGTTTGTTCAGCGGTTTTTTTTTATATTTTACTGAAACTTTTAGTGTCGTTTTGTGAGTGGTTTCATTTACTGAGAGGATTATTGAAACTTTTAATAAATATATAGGTAATAAAATTATATGTAATAAAACTTTAAATGCTTTCGATTATCGAATTTATTTATTTTTCGAAGTAGTATGTTATTTTGTTTTTTTTTTTTCGCGGATTTTTAATCAAACAAAGTAAAATAATTCGCCAAATAAAAAACGAGATGTTAAAATAATATGAGAAATCTCGTTAAAATATTTCGCTAAGTCAATTTCAATTCTCCATTATTATGTGACATAATCAGCAGAATAAATTAACCTTGTCATAAGTAAAAATTGAAAGTGTGTAAATTTTGTAAAATTAGAAAAAGAAGCAAACATACGACAATGTTTGCCTTATTTTTTAATTTTCGCCGACGATGATGTAAGTGCAATTTTTCAGTTTTCGCCAAATAAAGGTAAAGAGAAAATTCATCAAGCTGAGCGACGTACCTGTAACTAAATAATATCAAAAGAGCAAATATGTATTACAGTCTTACCGATATTGTGAAAATATAACAATCATTGTCGAAATCTTGACGATTGCGCCATTAAATACCACATTTAAATATGCAGTAAAATACTATATAATTTATAAACAACAAGGTTTCCTTCTCAGACATTTTTTTTTTTTTAATTTAGAGGAAGAGTAATGTTTGAACCCTTCTCGATATCAACTCACATTAAATATCTCAAAAAATTTATACGTAATCCCTGCGGCCGACTTACTAAAAGTGAGACCAAGGCTCAAAATGCTTTGGAGTTCCCTGTGCTTCAGGGATGCATTTTTTTTTTTTTTTTTTTTTTTTTTTTTTTTGACTTATCTCGGGCATGTTTAGCAATGCTAAACAACCCCCATGAATCCAAATATCTGCAAAAAAATCCAAGAACAGCAATGGGTCACTAAGGACCTCATCCTTCGTAAAACCCAAACAAGATAGAATGTGCTCAGGTGAAACCTCTCCAGCAGAGCACCAGTGACACTCCGGAAAAGTCTTGATATTCCCAGAGAATCTAAGAGCTTTTGTGTGGCCACTCAGGAATCTCGAATATGTTGTCTGGAGGAGTCTACCCTTGAGTCTAAAGGACTCACCAAATGCATTTTACCAGAAGTGAACGCCAGTGAGAAATAGTTGAATACTGAGTTGGGACCAGCTTTACCTGAATAAGGAATTTATTTTCCTTGAGAAACAGACCAGGTACGCCGTTCCGGCATGAATTCACCTGTACTACACATCGGTTAACCATCAATGAAATTTTACGTTAAAGATTGAAAAAACATCACTTTTTACAGCAGAAATAATACGTTAACTAATGTAAACAAATGATTTCCCCCGGTTATACTACAGCGCCATCTTACGGGCAAGGTGGCGCCTTTGATCTTTTGAGAAATGACTGAGCCTGATAAGACACGCATCGAGTGAAGCCTTGCTTTTACACGTTGAAAAAACGTACACAATTTTCACTAATAATTTTAACTAAGAAGTAACGATGTTGAAAAAACAGATCTTACCGAAGGGTTGGATGCAGGAATTTAAAATAGCCATTTAAGCAAAATTAACTGCTTCTTTAAGTTCATCATTTTGTGTCACTTCTGCTGAAATGCTGTCTGCCGTTTTGAATTATCATCTCCTTATCTGCAACACAAGAAACTCTGGCTCCCCCCTTTCATCTTTGAATATGGACGTGTAGATAAAAATTTCGATAAGGTTTATGTAGCACATTGTTCGATAAATACCATGTGATAAAGATTAGTATAATATTAGTAAACTACAGGTAAATGATTTACGAAGGGTAGCCCCATTATAATTGCGAATATTTAAGCTTTGCGAAATGTTTCAGCTTTATTATCAACATTCGTTTTTTTTTTTTTTTATAATTTTATTTTCTGTAAAATTACGGTTTGTGAAAATATGATTTTACAGCATTAAGATTCAGTTGCCTAAATGCAGTGAGAGCGTTTGCCATGTTGAGACATAGCGATTAGCCCCCAGTTGGGGTCACGGAATGGATCTAAAAATACACAAATAAATCTTTACTAATAATAAAGCTGAAAGTCTCTCTGTCCGGAGGATATCTGGATGTCTGCGTAGGATGTCTGGATGTCTGGATCTCTGTGACGCGCATAGCGCCTAGACCGTTCTGCTGATTTTCGTGAAACTGGGCTCAAAGTTAGTTTGTAGCTTGGGGGTGTGCACCTAGAAGCGACTTTTCGAAAATTCGATGTGGTTCTTTTTTATTCCAATTTTAAGAACAAAAATATCATAAGATGGACGAGTAAATTACGAAATTATCATAACGTGGAACCGTAACATGGGTACAAGCCAATTGGCGAGAAAATTCACCATACATTATTTGTTAATATACAGGCGAACCAAAAGATCTTTTAATTTTTCTATTACGGGCAAAGCCGTGCGGGTACCTCTAGTTACTAATAATAAAGCTGAAAGTCTCTCTGTCCGGTGGACATTTGGATGTCTGTAGGATATCTGGATGTCTGGATCTCTCTGACGCTCATAGCGCCTAGACCGTTCGGCCGATCTTCTGGTAACAAAAAGTATCTCAAAATTCCTATGGAATGAGAAAGAGCATTCCACCCTTTTAGAATGTAAACTAAGTGAATAAATTCTGTGAAAAGCGGCTTATTCTATAAATACTTGTATGCGTAAATGCAATCCCTATTAAGGATGGAATGAAGATTTTGCCTTGTATGCCAGGACTTTCAGTTGCCCTGTTTGTTCCTGATGCTTATTCTGACTGTGTATTCAGAATGATTATCAGGAAATGAACTAAAAAGGATAAGAAGAAATTATGAATGCTACATGTGACTGTAACCAATATATAAAATATATGGCATTGTTAGAATCAGGGCCCGACTAACTAAATGTGAGGCCCAAGGCCCACAATGCTTTGGAGGCCCCCCCCCCTCTCTATTCTATCACTTTAAGTCAATGCAAAATAATGTTTAACATTATTTAAAAGAGGTATGTTTTCAATTATAACTCATCAATTTTCATTATTTTTACAAAAATGCATGATTTTTTAGTGCTATGCATAAGTTTTTAAAAAATATTGGCCCCTGAGGAAGATAGGGCCCTAGGCCCAGGCCTAGTTGGCCTGTGCGGTAATCAGGCCTTGTTTAGAATGAAAATGGCGTAAGTCATTTTTATTTCAGTATAGTATGGAATAATTGAAGAGTTAGCAAAAACATCTGCAAAAAGTTAGAACTGCTTTAACTTTACCCTCAAGAGAAGAATTTGTGTTTACACGTAGGAACTTTTTTTTTTTTAAATCACGGAACAACTTCTATTGAAAAATACTTCCAACTAGTTTTAAGATAACTTTAAATTATTTCACTATTGTCATTCTAAATTTTACTCCTTGTTAACTGAATGACAATCCAACGCATGAGAAGATGGCAGATATCAAGATTTGTGACTAAAAAGAAGAAAAGTGCTGGCTAAAAATATTAGTATCATTCGTCACCCGACCCCTAATCCCCCTTTCCCTAATTGCCCTTGTGCTATCAATAAATGCTAATGCCATCAATTATCTACGTTAACTTTCATATAAAGATATCGGTTTTATGTTTTGGTAGCAAATTAAATCCTTTTTTTTATACAATGATGTCTCCATTGTAGAAAAAAATAGTGGACATGCTTAGCTCAATTTGAGAACTTTTTGACTTTTGCCACTGTCATTATATCCCGTCCATATCATCATCTCAAAGCAACAGTAGGATATCTTACTATTATTTCTGGGATTGGATGGCTTACTGTTGCTCTGAGGCGGCGATAAATACCATTGGACACTAAAATAGAAAGCCACGGAAAATTCTTCAAATATTCAAAGTTGCAAAACAAACAAAGACGAATTGAGGCAGTGAGAAGCAAAGGGATGCCAGTGGACACTTTAAAGTTTTGAGCAATACGTGTTTAAAATTCAGTTCCTAGATAGGCTTTCATTGATTTTTTTCTCTAAATCCTGCTTTATAGCAGCTCTTACAAGGGCTACTAAAACAATATCTTGCACCGAAACAGATGAAATGTTTTCTTTTCACTTTTTCTGACTAATCTCCAAATTTGTAGTTTTGGCACTTACATCTCTTGACTTCTCACTGTTTCAAATGTGTTCTTCAAATTGCTTGGCTCTGGCAACTGCACTACCGAAGCATGAAGGACTAAATGACTCCATTTATAACAACATGATATAAGCCGGCTTCCTTCGCTTATATGACGATAGGACGGTTGTTAATTTTGTGTCAATGAAATGATTCCTCACCCTTTCCCCCCCAAGAAGAGATAAATTCTCTCAAGGTCACGTGTTTCGTTACAGAGACATTTAAAATAGTAAATCTTACAAATTATGTGTGGGAACAAAGAAATTGAGGCGCGTTTTATTTGAGACGAATTTCTAGTTTTCTGCATTTGGGTTACTGTTTGATGTCAAGCTTAAACACATTAAGCTGATTTTGCAGATGCTATAAATTGCGCTTAGAAAGGAAGTACCCAAAAGTTTTTCAAAATAATATTAATCAAACAATCTTAAGCTCAACAAATACAAAACTGAAAACCACTAGAAAATTTCATAGTGGTGAATGTGTTCCCACCTGGTTGATTCTACGCTATAATGTAGCATTTAACTTTCTTTACTCTGATACTGCGAAACTGCGACACATACTAGTGAACAAAACAAATATTGGCCAAAAAGTATTTTATTCGTATTACTTTGTATTAAAATGTTACAATTTGCTATGAATATCTATTCATCGAATTACACATCGAATTTATTTCAGAACACAACAGATTTGGTGCTGCAATCGCATAATATATAGGAATTAGCATTAAGTAATAAAAGTCCTTCTATTTTGTTTCCTCCGTTTCATTGATTTATTGTTTTCTTTTCTTTTGAGATTTATTTGACGTTGTTCAAGATTTAAGGAGGATCTTTAAATCGAAAAGTCAGTAGGAAATGGAGAACTAGGCAATCTTTGAAGACACTGAGAAGCACTAAAATGTCAGTCCAGTCATGGGAAGACCATCAACTATCAAGTTAAGCCTTGGTTTCCTAGAAGCGAATCGCCGATCTTCGACGTCGCTCATCGACGTAACGCTGAAATCAAAGTCAAGTGGATTCCGACGTGACCACTCAGAACGCCGAATTGGCTCGGGCGCGCATGAGCAGAAGAATCAAGTTTTCGCCTCGACGAGGAACGACGCCGACTAAGCGTGTTCGCTTCTAGGAAACCAATGCTTTAGCCAGCAATAGTCATCATAATCAGTGAGTGTCAGTGAGCATCACACGTCGTCAATATTGAATAGTCGTCATTTTCATCACACGAACTTTGTCAAAACCAGGAATTAGTCATCTTGGAGTACAGGTCGACGTCAGTTAAATAGTCAGACATTATTTCGTTCTTGTAGTAGCTCATTGTCCGTAGAAAAAGTAAAAACACTATACACACAGTTATAATTATTGGTCCATTGAACCTTTTGGTGAGCCATGCACACTCACGTAGTAAACAGTCATCGTTTCATCAAGTAGAATCAAAAGTCAATCACATTTTGCAAAAAACTATCCGCCACGAAATAAGTAAAAGCACAATGTACACAGTCATAATTACTGTAGTCCCTTGAACCTTTTGGTGAGCCGTCAAAAGTCCCGTAGTAAACTGTCATCGTTTCATCAAGCAGCATTAAAAGTCAATCACATTTTACAAAAAAAAAATCCATAATGTAATAAGTAAAAACACTATATACAGTGAAACCTCCGAATAGCGGACAGTCAAGGGACTAGAAGTTTTGTCCGTTATTGGGAGGTGTCCGCTATTAGGAGGAACTACTTAATTTACCTTTTTCAAAGTGGGCTGTTGTTCCCTTTGTAGAACACAATCGAAACAATTGCGAAAGGTTTACTACATTTTACATCAAGTGTAATTAATCTGTTTTTTCTTAATAAAGGTATACTGACAGCACACACTTGTCTTAAAAAGCATTTAATCAATTAAAGTAATCAGTTAAAACAGTTTGACATCTCTTTTTTTGCATTACCAACGGCGGCGATTCGGCGGAGCAACTCCCCTCCTCCCCTCCCAAAAAAACAACTTTTTATGGTTAATTTATTTATTTTATCTCGAGTATCACTATTGCATGATTGACAGTTTTCAATATGACCTTGAATATGGGCAAATCTTTTTCATGTCTAAAAATTAAACAACCCAACGAAACCACGGCGCCATAAAGCCGACTACTACCGGCGCCGGTCTGCTCAATTGGAACTCCCGAGAGCCCCAGTTAGAAAAAGCGCCCAGTTTCCTCTTTTTTATCTTAACTTTTGAATAGTTATTGTGTACAAAATTCATTAAAATCTTAAGAAAAACGTACGTTAATTGTTAGACTAACATCAGTTTTCACTCTGCTTCAATAAACTCAAAAATAGCCGTTACAAAATTATGACTTTTTTTTTCCTTTTTCATTTTTTGCTGCCCGCAAAAAGTATCATGCCTTTTAGTTATTTTTTCTCTGCCCCAACTTTTAAGCCCCAATCTCTGCCTCTGCCCATTACCACCCTTTTAATTCCACGAAACAGTGATAAGGAAATGACAGGTGGGGGGGGGGGTGGAATATCAGTTGTGGAGGATGAAAAGCTTTGTAAGTAAGGCAAGCAGATACTAAGATATTCTGTGAAAAGAAAAAAAAAACGGAAGTGCTACGATCGCAAGGGAAATATTTTGTGAAATAACTGTCCGTTATTCGGAGTGTCCGTTATTCAGAGTGAATTACATGGAATGGCCTATATTGAGGTACTGGGACTTGCAAAAATGTCCGTTAATTAGAGGTGTCCGTTATTCGGGAGTGTCCGTTAAGGGAGGTTTCACTGTACAAAGTAATAATTGTTGATTACTTGAACCTTTTGGTGAGTCGTAAACAGTCACGTAGTAAACAGACATCGCTTTATCAAGCAGCCTTAAAAGTTAATTACATTTTTCAAACAATTATCCATAACGAAATAAGTAAAAACCACTATATAAATAGTCATAATTATTGGTCCATTGAACTTTATGGTGAGTCATCAATAGTCACGTAGCAAACAGTCACATTGTTAACAGTCATCGTTTTATCAAGCAGCATTAAAGTCATTCACATCTTACAAAAATTTATCCATAACCAAATTAGTAAAAACGCTATGTACAGAGCCATAATTAGTGGTCCATTGAATCTTTTGGTGATCCGTCAATAGCCACCTATATACAGTCACAAAGGTTAATTTATACAGTTATATAGTAACCAGAGCTGCAAGTTTCTGCAAGCTCTTTTGAAATGATTCTTTTGGGAGCCGCAATAGTTTAGCTCCAAGGTAGAGGAGCATAGCGAAGCAAAGAAAGAGATTAGTGAGACCCGTCATGATTATAAATAGTCTTGAACAGTTTGAGAGTTAATCACAAATCAGAACGCAGTTCAATCTATAACACAAACTTTTATACAAATAAAAATAAACCATCGAACCTTTCAATAATGTTAAGACTCCAATTGTTGTGGTTAACAAAAATGCATTGTTACGTTAGAGTATTCATAGAGTAAAAATATATTGTTGCAAAAAATTGAATTTTAAAAGAAAACAATGGTTTATGAAAAATATTATCCGGTTAGTTTGTTCATTTGGTTTTAATTGCGCAAATGCCTTAAAATGATATACTGTGCCAAAAGAAAATTTTAAGCATTGCTGAAAATAAAATAGTGATTAGTTATATTAATAGGATTTCTCCTATCCACATAACTGTACACCACTCACCTACTTGCAAATAAATAAATAAACAAAATTTTAAAATGTGGAATGTATCAAGGATAGTAATTTAAATTTAAAAATAATTATCAAATGAAGTTAGGAACATTTTTAATAAAGAAATTTGTTTTTTATGAATTTAATACACACTGAAATAATCAAACACTTTTTTCACACGGACACTTGTCTCCTTTTTTAGAACACTTGTTTTGGAACGTTTATTAGAACCGTTGTAAGAACACTTTTTAAAACATTTTTTGAATACGTACACTTGTCCCCTTTTTTAGAACACTTTTTTGGGTCAGTTTCCAAAACACTTCTGGAAACACAGTTCGGAACATATATTTAGTTCAGCATTCTTTTCAGCGCACATTTCAAGCATTTATAGGATAGCATTAAAGACACGTTTTTGGACACTTCACTAAACATTTTGTGGCACACATATAGGTACAGTTTCCAGAATGCGTTTTAGAACGATTACTTAGCACTAATATCCTCTGATTATACCTACCACACAAGTAGAAAAGTAGCTTTAAGAAATAATAAATATACACTAAATTTGCGTACATTTTGAGACTGCAGGCTGAGGATGGTTTAGGCTTTGTATGAATCTAATTATTAATCAGCATAGCTTCTATGAAAATTTAAAATACAAGGATATCTCCAAAATAATTTAATAGCTTACAGCAGAATTGCACACGAACAATGTGTACTAATAAAAAGGTTGCAGCAAAATGTAGTACACAATATTACTTAGTACAAATCTTATTACTTTACAAAAACTATTACTTAGATTTAAAGCTAATCTATACGGTAAAAAGTAAACAAAAATGTACGAACAAAGGCTCACATAACTTCAGTGTGTTGCTTCATAAATTTCATTTTCAAAAATTTTAATTTCTCAGGAACAAAATCAATATACCTTAATTGTTTGAACTCGTGCTACTTTGCTATTCAGTGATCTATTGCTTGGTATCTGATCAATGACCTTAAACATTAGTTGTGTTCTTTTAAAAAATGTAAGTGCAATGGAAATATGCATTTCTCCATTTGATACATTGCTTTCACACATAGTTTTTCCCGTTGGCAAATTTATTGCTAATTTATTCAGAGTGGTTTCATTTTTGGACTTTTTGCATTGTTTATGGGTTTTTTTGGAAAATTTATTACTTAACGGTTTTTTTTCCTGATGGAATTATACAATAAATTTTGCCTCCAGGTGTCATTTTATCTTTTTTGTTTTTGTTTAATTTCTAGTTTTTGATATTTATACTATCTCCTGTTCCACCGTGTTGCTTTTCTCGGATGACTTTTCATCCAGAAGCTCACATTTCTTTGCATTGAAAAAGGTGTTCCTTGTAACACCGAAACACGTGTCTGCAATATTTTGCAAATATTTGTGCTTTCTGACGTTTTATTACTGATTTTTTGAATTTTCAGCACAAAGGTATTTATTCGTTATTTAGTTACTATGTGGCCGGTTCGGTTTTTAAGACGTGACTGGTTGAGTACTCTTTGTAGCTTCTAACATACGGTATTCAGTCTCCGAATGGTAACTAAATGCCATACATTCAGGTCTAACTCAATCAAACAGTTAAGATCAAGTTCATTAACTAATGCAGCTAAAGTTAAAATACGCATGGATTTATGTTTCAAACTTACGTACATATCAACACTAAACTGAGTTTATCAAACATATCTAGTCATTAAACACAATATGTTTAAAAATAATTTATTTAACTTTATACATACGCATTAAAAAATTACATAACAATGCTTGAAACTATCTTGCTTTCTACGACCAGGTAAAAAATCACTTCAAAAAATAAGAAAAAGCTTTTTTTTTTTACAAACATACACTTAACTACGAGAACACAAGCAATACGTTATCCATTTATTTGCAGGCTGTAGAGGAATGTGGGGCAAAGTGAAATAATAGTGCAAAGTGAAATGGTGAAATACTTACTTTTAGTGCCAACAATCTCTTAGTAATTTAAATACATAGTAGCACATGTACTCTATTCTAATTAGGAAAAAAATACATATGGAGTTTAAAATTAATGATAATAATGGCAATTTTCAAAAACGGACATTCATATTGTAATATTTTGATGTAAATCAAAAAAAAATTTTTTTGTTATCGTAAAATGATAAAACTTTTGTTACTAATATTTTAAATACTAAAAGTTTACTTGTATTTCTAATATTTTGCACAATTAATAATGTACATACGGAGCAAGGTGAATGGGGCAAAGTGAGATAGTTTATTTCGTTTACTCACTCAATTATTTACAAAATCACTTACGTATTCATTTATTAATTTATTTACATTCCTTCATTCATTAATTCACTTATTTATTCATTCATTCACCCATTTTCTTATTAATTCACTATTTTATACGGTCATTTATTTTTTTCATGTATTAAGTATTTTATTTATATAAGTATTCGTTCATTGTTTCATTATCTTTTTATTATTCATTCTACCCTTCTTTTACTCATTCATTTGATCCAATACTTTTTTTATGAGTGAATAGAACATTTTTCATTTAGAATAATATTTTATTTTTCACTCTCTATATTAAAAAATAAAGGGAAAAATTTCCACTTTTTTTTTCTTTTGAATGCGTAAATGCGTAAATTTACTACCAAGAATTAAAAAAAAAAAGTTTCATTTCAAGTCTTGTTATAAAGTGCAATGTTCTTTCTTTGTGA
Organism: Uloborus diversus; assembly: GCF_026930045.1. Classification (NCBI taxonomy): domain Eukaryota; kingdom Metazoa; phylum Arthropoda; class Arachnida; order Araneae; family Uloboridae; genus Uloborus; species Uloborus diversus. The sequence continues at coordinate 107,643,581 of NC_072737.1, read as the reverse complement.
AGAGTAATTTTCAAAAGAAATTTCCAATTTGTTAATTTAAAAAAATAACTCAGCCATCTTAGCAATTTCACTTTACCCCACATTCCTCAACACTCTTTTCTATAATAATACTTTTTCCAAAAAGAACCCCTACACCTATATCCTCCTCCTTTTCTCTTTACATCATCAAAGACAGCTAAAATGTTTCAGACGCATCAGTTTTTACAATTTTGTGGCGACCCCCCCCCCCTCCTCCAACCCGAGTTTCCTTCCTCTAACGTCATCAAAGATAGCTTTGAACTATACTTTAAAAAAAAATCATTTTCAAAATATTGTAGTAAATAATATTCTTATTCATTCACTCAAGTTACCTTGCAAAAATGTTTTTAATTTAGCTCCCAAATATTTTCAACTGAAATGATTTTCGGAACATAAAACCAAAAGTTCCTTAAAAAGCTCTAAATATATAGTTTTAAATTCCTTTTTGACATTTTTTTTTCCTAGATGTAGCCTTCCCCCCCCCCCCCCTCTCCAAACTTTTCCTCATCTTTACATAATCAAAGACAGCTTAAACATATTTTAAGACTAGATAAATCTCCGAGGGAGATATCCTTACGCCCTTTCCAGAACTGTAAAAATGGCTTAAACTTGCGTTCTAATATTGAATTTGGAATTTTTCTTAGAAAAAGGTCTGATATTTCCTGTTTCCTCAGTCTGTGGTCACCCTTAATCTATATCTCAATGTAATAGAACATATAACCACTAAATTACAATTGAAATAGTTTTTACACTGCAACAGACATCACGTTTAGTTATTCAACAGTATTTACAAAGTCTTTCATCGTATTTGAAAAAAACATATAATTTTTTGTTTTTGTGTTTACGTTATCAGGCTGTACCTGTTTTACAAAGAAGTAAAGGGTTTTTTTCAAATCTGAAATTTTTTATTCATATGTTTTTTATCAGACGGCAAGTTAAAAAGTGGGATTCAAAAAAAAAAAAGCCATTAAGAATTATTTTCTGAACTAGCGGTTTTAACTATTTTTGTGTCATGACCCCATTTTTAAGAACACGAGACCCGATACACGTATTGTACGTACGCAAAACACACATTTATATAAGGCATCCTGTTTGCTCTAATTGCTTTGATGATTTCAGAAATTAGACTAAGATACTTAAAACATTTTTAGCTAGTATTTTGAACTCAGATTATTCATTTGAGTAATACTTTGCTGGGCCTTTCTAAAAAAAACATCAATCATGAAACTCAAATTTCATGAATTTTTTTTTTAATACAACAGATAATAAAATTAATTATCCATTAATAAGATAATAAATGGTACGTAATATTTTACCCTCAAAATTAAAGATAAAATTAATTGATATGAAACATCATTACTTAGATAAATCTTTATCCCTGGACCTAGGTTCGAATCTCATTCGTACCATTGTGGTAGATAAAGATCATATTCAAGTTTAACCTGTTCTAAGCCGTAGAACCTCCAGCGATTTATTCTTTTTCGGTTTGTTAAACCAAAAAGTTGTGCTCAAGATGATCGATCTTAAGGGTTGTTTACAAGCAAAAGTACTAACGTATCAAAAAATTGCTAGCCAGAAAAATAAAATCACCTAAAATATTTGTAAAAACAAAAAGTAGATGACAGAACTTATAAAAAGCATTTAGATGAAAGAGATGTTTTTTTTAAGATAGAAATTGAATTGCGTAAGAAATGCCCTTCGACCTTCATGAGAAATGTTTTTGGGTCCTAACCTGTAGGTTAGGAGCCCTTGTTTAAACCTCTAACTTCGATGTTCTTAAAAAAATCTAAATCTAAAGATAAGGACAGGAGCCTTAAATCAATTGTCAAATTTCAGGATTAGAATCGTAACACGTTAATCTTAACGTAACCACACAGTTTTAAAACAAAGGATTTCATTTTATTTAAAAAGTTAAACGGTGTGGTAAATTATTAGTTTATTTAAAACAAATGCATGAATCTCAGTAAATGTACAAATACAAAAATTATCTGTAAAGAACATTAATATAAGAAAGTGGCGTACCTTTTGAGCATTCAAAAATATGACAAAAATGATTGTGGTCGATCCAGATTGCTTACAAACATGGCGTAGCAAAGAAAGCAGTGATTTCACAAGCATTCTCAAATCTGCACGCGATGTTTCTCAAATGTATTACCAAACTTCGGTTGAATAGAGATTCCCAGCAAAACACATTCGGTGCACTTTTGGAACGTTTTCTTCATAACGGAACGGATTAGTAAAACATTTCAGCTTACTTTCTTTGTACAGAACACATTCGAAATACATTTTAGCACATATTCAAGCAACTGGAGCACTTAAATTGTTCCAAATGTGTACAGACTATTTGCAGTGCATAAATTAGTATATAGTTATTGTTTCTAGTTCAATTATAGTTTAAGAGCTTTTTTTTTCTTTTTTTTTCCGATTCAGTTATTTCTGATTTTATGTAGTTAGTCTCAAATTTTGAATGAATTTGTTTAAAAAAAAAAGCGTAATGATTTTCTTTTTCTATTTTTATACGTTTAAAAATATTTAACCATTTAAAATTGAGGTAACAAATAGTATCAGATACGTAAGCAGTTCCACATAAATATCAAACAGCTTATGTTATCAATATATCTGTTAGGTGGGTTTGCCAAATAAGGTCATGTAGATCAATTAGGCCATCTTCTCATTTTTGATGTAGCATATCAAAAATTCGCTAGATGGTGATTTCATCGTCAACCGAAATCCTAACTGATGATAAAGCATTATCAATAATCAGTTTTTAATAAAAAGGCGAAAAAATAGCAACAGTTATTGGAGAATAGTAATGTAAAAACGACTTGATCTTATTTTGTTTAAGTTTTTTTCTGCATGGTTTACCGTAGGGTTTGTCTTTTTTTTAGTTAAATCAGATTTTTCTGATTTTTTTCTTAAATCTTCAAAAATTTGTAAATATTAATTACTTTATATTTATAAACATTATATATTTCATGCAATAGATAAAAAAGCAACTTATAAGCCATTTCCATTTCATGGTAATAGCTAGTTTTTAATAATAGGTACAAGTAGACCAATTTTAATACAAATGTATGATTCAAATTAAATTTAACGTTTACACTCCCCCCACCCCCTCCCCTAAACTACAACTACCGATTCTTCTACTTTAACTCTAAGAAACAGTGGCACCACTATTTTCTAGAAATATAATTTTCATCCTTTTTAGAAGAAGTCTTAAAATTTGACAGTTTTCTACAGAGTGTCCGCTACATTTTGAGTTTTGAAATCCATGACTTCTGCTTGCAACTTTCCGTGACTCACGGGATGCATTTTTTGCAGAAAAAAACCGATAGTTTTTCACAAAAATATCTAAGTTTTGTAAAAATCAAATTGCAACTTTCTGATCTATGCTTTGGACATGTGTTTCCAAAAATAGCTACTATTATAAATAAAAGCAAATTTATGGATCAATGACCAGTGATACACATGAAATAATCAGAGTTTTAACTCAATTATTTCGCTACCAAAGATGTACATTTATAAATCTAAAATTTTTCAAAAAATTTTTTGGCTTCAAATAAATAATACAAACCTTTTATATCAGTAATAATTTACATGTAAACAAATTTTATTATTTTTCCTTCAAAAATTTTTATATAAGAAGCAATAATTTTCGATCTCAAGAAATACCTAAAAAAAGTTGTAATTGCAAAATAATTTTTCACAATAGAAGAAGAAAAGTGAAACATTTAAGCTTGATTTTCATTTCTTTTTCTGAAATTTAAATTTTAAAAAAATGTGAATACATAATGAATCTAAAACAAATTATTTTGTTTAAAAAAAAAAACAAGTAGTTTTTTAAAATATCTGTGACTAGCTATAATTTAGTAGTTATCAAAATTAAGTTTACAATAAATAAAATAAATAATCAGAAAAAAATAAAATATCTAATTAACTTACCAGACATTACCAGAATATCACCGCCAAAGTTTTAGGATAGGCTACAAAAGTTGAAAAAAAAGTCCCAAATTTAGGATTTTTGCAACATTTTCGGAGTTTTTAAAAATTTTATCCTTGAAAATTCCCCGATTTCTGTATTTTATCGATGTCCTAAACGTTCTTAATAAATTCTTTGGACCAATTTTATTTTCTAAAATCTTCATTAAGACACTGCTGAAAATGTATGATAAATTTTATGAGTCTCTTGAATCAACACGAATGCAAATAATTTAAAATTTTCAAGTCTATATTACAGTGGCAAAATTAGAAATCTACCAAGTCCCCAACTACACAATTAGACATATACAGAGGGTTTAAAAAAAGCGAAATACATAATTATAAATGTCCAAGTGGTAAAATCACATATTAAAAAAAACGAGCGAATATTATAGAAGCGGATGCAATCGGATTTTGAATGCGTGAAAAATCGGGACTGATGCGTAAATGCGTAACGGCTAAGACTATGTGTAAATTTTGCACCAAATCGATAATTGTGCATGTTCTTGAACCAAAATCCATGACCAGTTGTCAGTTTCCATGACTTTGAGCATTTTTTGCTGAAAATCATGACTTGCCATGACCATTTTCGATCATAGTCGAAATCCCTGTTTCTACCCTAGTTAGATCCGCTATATAGATATAGGGTGCGGCAGCTATTTGAGAACACACTATAGGAGCTACATTTTTCTATGTTTTACAAAAATATACATTTTTTCGTTGGAGATAGAAATTGCAGACCCTATCAAGCGCGGATCCGATGGGGGGGGTCATGGGGGTCATGACCCCCCCCCCCCCCTTAGCCAGACCAAACATTACACAACAGGGCCTTTTTAATCTTCCTGCTACTGAATTTTTCGAAGGAGAAATTGATGACCACCCAGTTTGTGAACAAATTTAAATTATATCCAAGCACAAAATAATGGGGGGGGGCAAGTGTGGGTCAAGGGGGATAGGGGGATGTCATGGGGTCATGACCCACCCCCCCTAGCTAGACCAAACACAGCCCAACAAAGCCTTTTTAATCTTCCAGTTACAGATTTTTTCGAAAGAGAAATTGAGGATCACCCACTTTATGAACAAATTTAAACTGTATCCAAGTGCAAAATTAAGGGGGGGGGGCAAGTGTGGATCCAAGGGGGGGGGAGTCATGGGGATCATGAGTCTACTCCCCTTAACCAGACCAATCATTACCCACCAGATCCTTTTTATTCTTCCAGTTACAGATTTTTTCGAAGGAGAAATTGAGGATCACTCAGTTTGTATAAAAAATTTAATTATATCCAAGCGCAAAATTTACGGAGGGGAAAAGCGTGGGTCCAAGGGGGGGGGATCATGAGAGTCATGACCCCACCCCCCTTAACCAAACCAAACATTACCCACCAGATCCTTTTTAATCTTCAAGTTAGAGGTTTTTTTCGAAGGAGAAATTGAGGATCACCCAGCTTGTGTACAAATTTAAATTATATCCAAGCGCGAAAATAGGGGGTGGGGGAAGCGTTTTGTACTTAAATTAGAAAGATTTTAGTGCTGAGACTCCAGTTTTAAGCAGTTTGAGCAGCATATTGCAGTTATATATAGACTGCAATGCATATCTCAACACAAAATACCTGGTACCTCTAAGAAACGAGACAATGTAGAGGCTTTGCTTTAAAAAATAAATAAATAAAGAGGGGGGTGGGGCAAGGGTTAAAGTAATTTTCGTTGGATATTTATAAGCGAATTCTGGCAAATAGGTTTTCTTTAAAAACCTGGAATTACTTCTTGGATTTTTTTTTAATTATTTTTTTTTTAAGAGGAATATCTTGTTTGAACAGATCATTGCTAAACCTCTATTGCGGTTACATCTATATTTGCACATAAACAAATAATATTCGCAAAAGAGTTATTTTGCGGAAAATAAATTTCTTTAAGTGTGCGTGAAACAGTGAAACCTCGCTTAACGTACACCCCTCATTTCGGACAGTTTTTTTTTTCCCTCCATTTTCTAGGATTAAAACATTAAATTTCCCTTTATTAAAGTGGAGACTCTCAAACTCGGTCACGGACAATTTTGACGAAATGTGGTTAGTTTCCGTTTGAAAGAAAAAAGATAAGATAATCTAAAAATCTTAGATTACGGTTCGCTTCCACCGCATTGTAAACTACAGGTTTTAACACAAAAGAGTGAAACCAAGCAATACAAGCTCCTGAGAACAAACAGGTCGGATTCCAAGAAATACAGCTGTTGTTAGTGAGTGAGGCTATTAAGTTAACAAGTCACATGGTAAACGGCCGAATTTTTTGATCTCACCCTGAGTAACAAAACTGTCACTATGTGTTCTACAGAGTTTACAATAGAGGGGTTGAATAGGTGATTCTATTTCCTTTTAAGTTTTATTAAAGCTTCTGCCGCACTTTGTCAGTTTCCGATGGATGGGACTGATGGTAGAGGAATGATGTGTAGGTATTTAATCTGAGCAATTGACATTTTAAAGGAAAAAGAATGCTAAAGCATAAACCCATGAATAGAAAGAATTGGGGATTGTGGTCTGGCGGAGGGAGTAAAAGAGGCATTTCCTTGGAAGGATTTCAAAAGCTTTCAGTTAGGAGTAAATCAACGCATTTGCAGAAAAATACGTCTAGTTGTTTAGTCGTAATGTGCTCATGGGTCATGGGATAGTAACGTTTCTTTTGCGTGAGACTTCACTTATTTAAATCGCCGATGATAGCAAGAACCAAGCATGAAACCATCAAGAGTCTCAACACCTTCTGATGGAAAGGCAAGGATTTTTAAACTGTTTTTTCTAAATAATTGAAATAACTGCTTTGTCAAAATGTATGTCGTAATAAAATATTATATTAAGTGAATTCAATATTTTATTGGTACCTAGATTTCATATTTACCAACCCGACATCCTGAATTTTTCCAGGGGGGAGGGCAGAAGGGGAGGATGCATATTGTATCGAAAAACAGCAAAAGCCATGCTCTATACATAATTTTTTCAAAGTCAGGAAAATTAAGGGGGGAGTTTCCCCCCACTTCTGAAACCCCAATTTAAAAGAAAAAAATGCTATAGCAAATTTGTTTTCATATTAAAGTGTCTTGAGGGTAATTGTTAATATATTACTCGCTTTATGGGCACTAGTCTGAAAAAGATGGGGGAACCGCTGTATTAAGTGAACTTTTGTTTTAACACATGTAAAATTTTTAGCGAAGGTAGCCATTGTTTATGTCTTTTCAGGGGAAATACGTTAAAATGTAATTACCATCCAGCTCAAAAGTTCTAAACAAGTAGTTGGAATGATAGACTGAGGACAAAATGATGCAAGTGTATTGTTTGTAATAAGTTAGATCAGAGGTTCCCAAACTTCAGACCTCCGAGGATCCCCCGGAAAAATTACGAACTTCGCTGACCCCCCCCCCCCCCCCCCCCCCCCTACCGGCGCGCGCAAGAAAAAAAAATTTGACACAGTTAAATCTATTTTTTTTTCTAATACATTTTTACTTTTTTCCCCCTTTAAATTTATTTATTCATTGTTCTGTATATTTTTCAGAGCTCTTGTCTGGTTTACAATTCATATTTCTCACAATTAGTCAAAGTCACTCATTCAATCATCTAATAAATCACCCGCGTTTTATTTACTTAGTAATTTGATGAAAAATATTTTTCACAGTCGAATAGAACATATTTCATTCGAAAAATATTTCAATTTTCTCTTTGTCCCATGGAAAAAAAAGTGAACATTTTCCACTTTTTTATTTGAAGAAACAATTTTACTGCCAAAAATCAAAAATAAGGTTTCAATGCAAGTTTTGTTATAAAATACAATGTTTTTTCTTTATGTACTGTAATTTTCAAAACAAATTTCCAATTTGTTTATTTTGAAAAAGCTCAGTCATGTTAACTATTTCACTTTGCCCCACATTCCCCTACTAAAAACCCTGTATAATTTCACCGAGATGCTATAAAATAAGCGGTTTCAATTAGAAACAGTGTCATAATGATTATAACATGAGGGTAAGGTTGAGTTTTTATAAATTAATTTATGTGTTAACTATAAAATATTATGTAACTAAGAAAATCATACCTTCATAACGTGTAAGTTTTATTGTATTTAGTTTATAGTATATTTACATTAGTAGTATTGTATTATTTTTTATTTTATGTAGAAATTATTTCTTTCAAAGTAGTTGTCGATTTGTTCTTAATGCCCTGATACAGATGACATACCATTTTGATACCAAATGCCGTTTCTATTAATATTATATGGCTTAGCCAAGAAACTACCATGCGATTTTTTTCATTCTACATTTTTTATAAGCTAAAAAATAAATCTATTGTTTCCAAAATAGCTTCTTGGATAGAAATGACTCTTCTAGGCTACACATTATTTTAAAATGTTAATAGTTGATTCCCTCAAAGAGGAATTAACAGACGAAACGCGGTATTAGGTTTTTCGATGAATTAAATGTATTCTGCCGCTCTGGCCTCTGACTCCTGAAGTACAGTTGACTCTTTTACCTGAACACCCAGATATTCTGAACACATTTTGATGGTCCCGGGAATCACGTATGCATTACTTCCGTTTCCCCCCTATACTGAACACCCTCTTAAACTGAAGACTTTCGTTCGGTCCAATGAGTGTTCAGAACAGAGAGAGTCTATTGTACTTCCTTAGCAAACAAAATACTTTTAACCAAATATGCTTTAAGGCCCCTATAGTGGTTATAGGGGCTCTAATTGACGACGCCGATTTATCTCAGCCGCGCATGCGCAGAAGAATCAAGTTTTCGCCTTGGAGAGGAGCGACGCCGACGATCATCGTGTTCGCTCCTAGGAAACCAAGGCTTAAGCCTTTATTCACACAATTGACCGCCGAATTCATTGTTGGCCGACAAAGAAATTAAATTCAATAATTTAAAAAAAATTATCTGTTGCCAGTTTCTCTTTGTTAGCAAATAAAATACTTGAAATCGATTTTTAATGGTGTAAGGCTTTTAAAAGGATTTTCAATTTTCCTTCTTGATTCTACAGTTGCGACTCAGTCGGGGTTTTTTAAAAATTTTAATTTTATAGTTAGCGTAGATAATATGTTGAACAATTACTTTTCTTAACTATATCAGTCAAGGTGTAAAAGAAAAACTATATTTTTTTATTTTCTTTTAAACTAATTTTAGCGTAAATTGCAAGAGTCTGAAAATATGTAACACACACTCCTAGAGGAATCTATGAAGTTGCCAGTTGACATTAAGATTGTATAATGCAGTATAGTTAAATTTAGAGCACCTCATTCTAAAAATGCAAAATTAATTTATAAAAATAAAACCTACTGATTTAATCGATGATTTTGCATAAAAATAAATCACTTGATTCAAATCAATTGATTTAAATCATGCTGATTTAAATCAACAAACCCTGGTTACTATAGTGTTAAAAAAGTTGCTTTATTATTCTTGTAGCGTAATTTATGTTATTGACAAACTCACAAAGATAAATGTCGCAGTGTACCGTCATTTTTATTTTTACGGTTTGCTAACCTAGAAAAGAAGATTGTTGGCCACTAAGGCTGTGGTTAGCCTTCTCAGCACTATGGTGTCCTTACTCCTTATCTCCATATAAATAAGCCGATGATCGAGTAACCCGCGTGTTTTAACAACGAAACTCGCGCCACGGCATGATAATATGTTTTGGTAATGTTTGAGTTGCAGGGAAAGGCTTTATTGTGACAAGGCTGAACTCGATCCAGCAACTTAACTGTTTTACTGGTAAGATTATTGTCATTTCAGGGGAATGAAGAAACAAAACAAGGGTCAACAATGAACGCTACATACTGGAGTTGAGGGTTAATCCACCGGAGTTAGGGTTAAAATTTCAAATATCAAAATACCCTCAAACAGGCAACTGCTTCGTTCAAATGTAGAAGCAATATTCACCAGTCATACCTTGATAGGCGACATTGAAGTATTGGTTGGAGGATGATCGTGTGTTGCACACATATCCATGAATTATAAGCTTGGGGGAGGGGAGGAAATAACGAATTATATATATATCAGTTACCCCGAATATGATAATTGATATTTTTCCCTTCCATAGATGTAAGCATATAGATTTTTTGGTAATGTTTTTGATGTGGTTTAATATGTACTGAAAAAAAAAAAAAAAAAAAAAACTCTTTCACTTCGTTTTTAGTTTGATAGTACTTTTGGGCGTTTTTGTCAAATTTTTTTGCGTGAAGTAATTTTTGCCTTGAGTTTTCTTCATTAAGGTCCCTGTTCCTAGTATCGCCAGATCTCTTTTCTTTGCCAAAACTGCTGAAGAATATAATTGAAACTTAAGTTTTTCACTTGATTTTATTTAATTTATTGCTTTTATAAGTGATTAGGTTTTTGAGCTGCCAAATTTGGCACACTAAAGCACTTATCTCAAAAAATAGAGATAGATTAGGGTGTGATGTGAAAAAAAAATTCTGATTCTTCAAAGGGTACTGCGAGTCAGAAAAGTTTAAGAACATTGATTGAGTTAAAATTAGCTGCATTGCCCGTCTTTACTTTGTCTACCTTGAAAATAAAAATTGTGTCAAGTGAGGTATATTCAACATCAGGCTTAAATAAAAGAAAAAAAAAACATCATGCAAAATTTCCCTTCCAAACAATGACGACAGATGTTAAAATACTTTTAAGAAATTGAAATGAGAAAGATGGATTTAAAAAGCTTAACCATGGAAACAAAATAAAATAAGTTTAAAAAATTAAACAAGAAAGATGGAAAGAAAGAATAGATTCAAAAAGCGTAACCGCAGAAACGCGAAAATAAAATGGTTAACATCTTGAATCGAGATGAGATTTTTCGAACTTGATTGAAACTTTTTTTACTTTGGAGATAGAAGCTTACTTTTTCGACCATAGGTCAAGATAGATCTGGAGTAAAAATGTACTTTTTCCAATGGTTTCAGAAAGAAAACTGTGGGACAATTCCTTCACTTTTTTATTGATATATTTAATGAAGAAAGCAGTGCCTAAATTTCAGTTAAGCCTTAACAAATTCGAGCAAAAATAACTCCCGCCGTAATTAAGTTAGAGCATTGAAATTAACTGCGTAGAACGCCGAAAATTCTACCCTTCCCAACGATATGTAATATTATGTGCAAGTAATTTTTCGCCCCCATATTCGGCAGTTTGTGAATATTGGGCCCAAATTGGAATAAAAAAGAACTATTTATTAATTTTTTTCGAACTGGTCTGCAAACCTTTTCCGGACTTAAAGAAACAAACTGCGATGACTAGACACAGAGTAAGCCTTGTTCCAGCTCATGTAACGACCTTGGAGGAGGATTTAAAGCATCAACCTGTCTGCAAAGATAGTCCCAAAGATGCTCTATCGGATTTAGGTCTGCAGACCGAGCTGGCCATTCCATTCGTCCCAAACCGTGATCCTCAAGATACTCCTCAACAATTCGAACTCGGTGAGGTCGTGCATTATAATCCATCAGACCAAGTCATTACCAATAGCACCAGCATATGGGCGGATATATGGAGCAAGGATCTCATCTCGATGCCTCAAACCAGTCAGAGTTCCTTTGTGGAACACATGCAGGTCAGTGTGACCACTGAGCGAAATCCCTGCCCAAAACATGATTCCACCACCTCTATAACTGTGGTCTTTCAACAGCGTTGGATTGATGGTATCGATTGCGCTGTTTCCTCCACATCAGTCAGGGTTGGCAAAAACCAGGGTTTTTTTAAATAAAACCCAAAAAAAAGTGGGTTTTTTTTGTCTTTTTTTAGGGAAAATGTAGGGTACTTGTAGCATATTGTAGCGTAAGTATATGAACAAAGCACAAGAATTGTCTTGGGGTAAAAAAAGCTGGAAAACTAGTTAAAATTTAGCGTTTTCTGAAGAAGAGTATGAAAGACGACGAAACCCAAGAATGGTGAAGTTTCAGATTTTTTAGTTTCCATGATTACCAACAGTTAAGGCAAAATTACTTCTTGAGTGATAAAATCTATTGTTCGTTTTTAATTACTACTTTTTTTTTTTTTTTTTTTTTTTTTGCATTTTACTTTATTGTATTTCATTTTTTTGTGCAAAACTACTGTAGAACCTCAAGTAGTTTAAATCACTATTTACTGAATTCCAGCTTAATCAAGACATTTCTTTGAATTTTATGTTGCTTGTTTTTCTATTTCTGTGCACAGATTAAGAAATATTAAACTTTTTTGTAAGATAATGAAAATACTGTACATCCTATTCTGTTTTCTGTCCGACCATTTGTAAAACCTGTTAATTTCTAAAAAAAATATAACTTGTTAATTCGAAATTTGTGACGTGTCGGGTTGCAGAAAATAATTCACATGAAAGCCTTTTAGCTAGAGTAGTTTCCTCTGTACAATCTACAAATATTGAGAAAACCAGACGTGACAGGACTTAGTCAAGATAATTTGAGTTATTTATTGACCAGTTAAAGATAAAAGTTAAAATATATATTTTTAAAATCTTTGAAGTATTTTTAATGCCGTTAAGAGTTAAGAAATACTATTAAAGTTCAAAATTCATTTTTTATGTCCATTGTCTGTGGTGAAGAACAAATAAAATAGAAGTTTAAATTGTAAAAGTATTTAAATTAATTACTTTTTTAAAAAACTTCTCAAAAAATTTAAAAAAACCCAAAAGTGGGCTAAATAATGGGTTTTTTTAAATGGGTTTTTTCAAAAAAACCCATTGGGTCCAACCCAACTGGGTCCAATCCGGCCAACCCTGACATCAGTAGACGCCCTGAATCACTCTCCCATGTAAATCTGTACTCGTCTATGCAGGATCTCTCGCCGTACAGGATCCCATTGCTGCTGGGTTCAGAAAACATGTTCTCTTGCCCAGCATAAGCGGATCCTATGCTATGTTCCGATAAGGGGAACACACACAACTGGTCGTCTTGCATAGAGACCTGCATTGTGAAAAAGATTTCGCACCGCACTAGCAGAGATTCTTCTTCCTGATGCTACAAAGTGATCTGCAATAACCTGCGGCTCAGTAGTGGTTCTTCTCCTTCGGGCCGAAAGAACTAGAAAACGGTCTTCTGCAGGTATTGTGGCTTGTGGTCGGCCTGGAACAAGTTTTCTGGACACAGAATTTTCGAATTGTTATCGATCATAAAGTCGCTAAGCAACACTGCGAGACACATGGAGACATTTAGCAGCATCAGCCTGCGAAACTCCCATTTCCATCCAACTGACCTCCACCTTAACGAATCGGGTCAACGACGTCTCTGAGACATTTTCTAAACTTTATTGACTATTGTCACCGAAACTGCCAACAACAGTTGAAAATCAACACAACTTTTACACAAAAGTACTAAAGCTCGATATTTTCATTTTTTTCTCACTCGTAAAAATATGCTCTATTCTATAAAATAAAAGTGGTAGCAACCTTTTTTTCATAAATGAAGGTCTATGGGGAAGAACGATCAAAGTCCATTTTCTAAAGAACTCTTGTTAACCTATGGAAACACGTAGATTATTACAGACAGTATTCAAGAGAAATATTATTCAGGCAAGAATCATCATAGTGAGTGAGTTTTAACAGTTTTAACAGGGAAGAATGAAGCTAATTTGGAAACGATTCGAGATTTCAAGCTCAAAAACGTAATGAGGGAAATTTGAGCATGGTGGACTATGATTATTCTTCCCCATGGCCTTTCAAATGGTTTTAAAGTTCGTTATTATCATTCACACAATCTATGCATTTCATTGTTACTGCCATTTTTTTTATGGTGAGCTTCGAAAAACATGTTGTACCTTAACTTTTTGCAGTCAGTGTAGAAGGAAGTATTAGATTCGTGAAAATTTTTGAGTTATGAATTTCGATGTGCGCTGAATAGCTGAATCTATTTTGAGGATTTCCGAAAAGTATCTGTCATAGTGAATTAGTGTGTGACCCATCTTTCTTGGATATACGACTTCAATTTCGGTGAACTTCCAAGAGAGTTCCTCCACTGTAACGCCCTCTTTGCCATTAAGAGTCACTAAAACTGAGTTTCCAGAACTGCAATTTCGAAAAATTTATGGGGAAAGCCCCCGAGTCTTCCCTTTTTTTAACACAAAGACAATCTGCAATTGCCTTTTTGGAGTTTCAATTTCGAAAAATTGCCGCGGCAATACCACCGGACTTCTCCTCCACTAGATTAAAGATCTATCAAAATTGCGTCTTAATCGACAGATTCGAACATTTAAGTGGAGAGCCCCTCTCCCTTCCCCCACTCTCATCAAAAACATTAAAGATCGTCTTAAATTTGGTTTTCAGGGCTGCAATCTTGAAAAAAATTTCTGAGGAGCGCTTCCGAAAACTCCTTTCCCTAAAGTCACGAAGGTCAGCTACAAGTGCAATTTTAGAGCTTCAATTTCCAAAATATGCCTGCCCCCTAACCATAGATAGCCTGAAATCGCAATTTTAAGACTTTACTCTCGAAAATTTTTCGAGGGATACCTCCCGAATCTTTTCTACTAACATTACCACAGATAGTTTAAAACTACAGTCAACCCTCGTTTTTATCGCGGTTAATTCGTTCCAAACTTTACCGCTATAACTGAATTTCCGCGAAGTAAGATTCTGTATTTACAAACCGAATATTTTCCTTATTAGAGCACATAAAACTTACGACTATTTAAATAGGTTTTTAAGATAGAGCACCCCAGAGAGACATGAAACAGCACCTTTAGCCACCATTAAATTTGTAGTTTTCAAAATATTGCACACAATAATACACTAGACTAAAAAGATAACACGTTGTTAATTATTGGGAAATAAACTATACACACACTTGTAGTTCTTACACACTACTACTAATCTATGAAAATGCTCAACTTCCTTGATAATGAATTAATTGCCAGTTTGTGACCGTATGTGCCCCACGTTTTTCCTCAACATTCATCCTCATTAAAGGTATTACGTATACAACTTGAAAAGCTAGTACATTGTTGAACACCATTTACACTACAGATGTATTTATCCCTTAGTAATAATACAGTGATTTATACTTTTCAGTTAGTGCTTAACGGTTAAAATGAGATAGCGATTCCCTTCACTTTCTTCGGAGAATTTATACCTCCACTCCCTCAACTACAGCTCCTCAAAAGAGCTCACCTTACTTAAAAGACATACTTTGTTATTCTTTTGTAGTAAAAAGTTTACACGAGCGCATAAAAAAGGTTAATTACTATATTTGAAAAAAAAATAAAAAACTAGAAAAAACCACGATGTAGTGAAGCTGCGAAAATCGAAGCGCGAAGTAGCGAGGGAAGACTGTATTCCATTGAAAATGTTCCCCCCCCCCCCGGGGGAGAGTCCCCGCCCACTCTCCCTTATATAACAGAAGAGTGTCTACAGTTACTTGCTTGATATTTCAGTTTCGAAAAAATATCCGGGAGTGACCACTGGATCGTTCCAATCAAAGCCACCGAGCCTTCCCAATTAACGTCTAAAACTGTGTTTTTATAACTACAATTTTGATATTTTCCCAGGGGAGAAACCCCCTATCCTGACTGAATGTTATACTTCCGACAAGGTTCAACTTGCTTACATCCAGTAATGACTTTATCCCAAACCAGAAAGGTGAATCCACTCTGTATTTTTTCAAGCGTTTGAAAAAAAAATCTAAACTTTTTTACTCAAGGGACATATTGTAAGCTTTGGGAGATTAACAATCCAACAATATTTGGGTTCAGATGACAGTAGTTAGCGTACCCCCTCCCCCCTCCTCCCGTTAGTTTGCCTGGGAATTAGAAACTCACAAAAGTGTTACCTTTAACCTTATTTGAAAGTGAGAAATTTTTGGGGAGAGGGGCGGAGGGAATTTGCGCCATTGAGCTTGGGGGGATGAGCACCCCTGATTTGATTCAGAGGACTAAATTTTAGCTAAAGTTGAAAGCTAACAATCATTGCTAATTGTCTCTGTGTTAATAATATGAAATATATTTTTTAAGGATTATTTATTTACCCATAACTCATTATCATTTAAAAAGAAAGAATTAAAACATTAGTCATTTTGTACTAGTTGTAAAAGCTCCTTCAAGGAAATTTGTTAAAATTTATGATGTGAAATAATATAACTTAAAATAATAATAAAGAAAACACAAACATTAAAATAATATTGTCTTTTAATGCAGTGTAAAAAATAACAAACAGTCATTTCATTATCAACACCTTGTTGGAGAATAAAACATAAAACAATAGGTCAAACAATAAGTCATCTTGATTTTTTCTTCACAAATGCAAACACAACATACATGCCTGAAAGAAAAGAAATTTGTTAAGTCTTGCTAAACAATGAAAAAAAGACTTCTTACTATGAGAGAAAAACTAAGGTTATGAAAACATTTTTTTTTTACCATTAATAAAACTTAGTAGTTAAATCAAACTTCATGCTATTTAATAAGTATCCTAGATAAACAGAAAATTAACAGGGTTAAAATTTTAACACAGGTAATTTAACACAGGGTTAATTTTTTAATTTTAAAACAGGTTTAAAAGAAAAATACTATCTGGAGATTGCATTTTAGAATTTGGCACATTTTTAAGTTGTTTTGTTATATGGATGCCTCACTTGCCAAATCGACTAACTCCGTAAAACAAAAAGTAGAGAAAAGTTATGAAGAAGATGGTGTTATCCATAGGAGTAAATAGGCCCTCGTGTTACATTTTCCACAATCAAATGGTCAGAAATGTGCTGAACCAAAACTTTAATACAAATTCACATGCTAAGCATTGATAAAGCACTATTAAAGCAGAAATGAGAAAGTGAGAAGCAAAGGGATGTAAACGGACATTTTCAAGTTTTGTGTAAAATGCATTTAAAGATAATTTCCTAGGTAGATTTTCAAATGAAAGGTTTTTTTAAATCATGCTGCGTAACAGACCCTAACAAGGCTACTAGTACTTGCTACAAGGCAGAGGAGAGGTTCATCTACCATTTGTAATGGTATCTCCAAACTTTTTATTTTGCCACTTACATCCCTTTACTTCTCACTACCTCAAATGAGGATTTTTTCAAAAAGTGGAGTTAATTGATTTGGCAACTAAGGCATCTACATAATAGATTAGAATCAAGGGAAATCACATGATGCAATGTCAAGTGAGTATGGTGGATGAAGCAGCCTGCCAAAGCTCATTACTTTTTTAAGCATTCGCCTTGAGCAGTGTGGTCTATCATTACCATATTTTACGATCACTCATTTTGTGCTGATAGTGCTGGAAATATTTTCGCCAAAAATTGCACCATCTGATTCCCCTTTCTTTGAGTTGCTAAACACTTTCTATGAGAAAAAAAACTTGAAAATTTGGCTTGTATTTAAGGTGCCATTTTCAAATATTTTGCTCCAAAAGGCAATTATACAGGAGTGAAAATTTACATACTAGATGTCAAAAATCTATTGATAACGAGGTTAGTTACATTGTTGATCAAAAATAAAAACTTTTTAAAGCTATTTGTTTGAAAAAAGCAACATTACTTTCTGGTCTCCAATGTGTATAGATACAGAAAATAACCAAAATATTTAGAGCAAAAGAAATATTTTTAGGTGTCAAACACATTATTTCTCTAAGTTTTTACGAAAATTTAGTCTTCAGTCAAATAGCTTCGAAAATTTTTTAGAAACAGTTATTTAAAACAAATACTTTTGACACTGTAAGCTACTAAAAAAAAAAAAATCATGCATCCATATCAATATATATATATATATATATATATATATATATATATATATATATATATATATATATATATATATATATATATATATATATATATAATTGAGCTATTAACATAGTTAAGAGGTGTGTAGTTGATTGTACTTGCAGAGCATAATTAAATGAAACATAAAAAAAATTCTAAGTCAATAATAGTAAATGTTTCTCTAAGTATAGTTTAATTTTAAAGATATGTGACTATAATTTTTTTATAGTAGATTTTTACAAGAAAAGTTGCATAGTTAAAAAATAATACCTTTAAAAAAAAGGTGCTCCCTAATATGTATTTTACTGATGAAATTCAGAAACCTGGTAAATGTCGAACATTCGCCAGTGAATGTCAACACTCACATAGCTAAAACAGCAGCAAAGGACCAAATATTTCTGATGAATGATTTTTGGTGTTTTATAGTAACACACAGGGTGGTCCAACAGAAACTTCTCCTTCATTAAGCCCTAACCGCCAATCCCCTGAACCACTCAAGCCAAAATTTCACACACGGTCGTTTTAAGGTATGCACTTGTAATTGTGATTATTTTAAACATAGAATTCAAATTTTACAAAAATATAGAGGTATAAACTCTTCTTTTTTTAGAGAAAAAAAAATCAATTTTTAACTTTCCGGAAGTTTTTCTTAGCCCACTTTTCTATTTAAGGAAAAAAAAAACCCTGAAGTTTTCCAATTTTTAAAAAAGAGTAAAAATAAATTATGTCAATTAAGTCAAGTTTATATGTATTCACTAACACTATCAATTTTATGATTTTTGTTTAAACTTCCAACTTTTTCCCTTGAAAAATATTATTACTTTTTTTTTCAAGACAGTTAAGCAATGATAATGTTCAAACTTCCATTTTCCATTTTTTAGTAAACATCCATGCATTGTAGGAACCATAAGCACAGAAAAAGACAGATAAATATCAGTTTACAATCATAAAATAAAAGTTGAATGGAATGTAAATATAGTAGAAGTGAAACTTACTAAACACTTCCCATTCTGACTGTGAGAGTGTTCCCTAAAATAAGCAATATAAAAAAATCAGTAAAACAATTTCTATATTTAAAATTAATTATAGTACATTCTTTCTCTGTAAACAAAAATAAAGTTATAACATTTTTTAAATTCAATAATGAAAAACACAGCAAGTTTTTTTTTCTACCCTAAAAAACAGAGAGACACGAAAAGTGTGCAGTTTTAAGAAAAATATACTCCATAAAATTCCATTACTAAAAATTTTGTTAAGGAGTCATCTTCACACAAAATGAACATCAACTTAAATAATAATAATAATAATGACAATCCCCCTTTTTTATCATATATTTAATCAGGATTAAAACTTAACTCTACATGACAAATTTTACATAACTTGATTAAGCTGTTGCATCTCAATTAATTTGAGAAGATTCCACCGCTTAATCCTTTCAGTGTGGGTTATTAAAATTTTTGAAATATAGGAAAAAAGCACTATGGGTGGGTGTAATTGATCATCTAGACATAGGTTATATAACCCTCCCTCCCCCGCAGCTGGTGGTTTAAAATTTGTTGACACTGCCCACCTAAGAAAAAAATTATTTATCAATTCATAAATGAATTTAAATCTTGAACAATAATGTAATTGAACATGTAAGGGAAAACATAGGAAAATGGTGAACAGTTTCAAAACAAATTAAAAATTTAAAATTTTACAAAAATTCTCATTTTTGTGTTCTAAAATTGAGGAGATGTGAACAAGAAATAGAGACATCAGAAAAAGCCATTTTTGTAATGCTGCCATCCATGAAAAGAACAAATGCTACTTTTGCAGCAATTTCTGTGGTTTTAAAGAGAATGAATTTTTTTAATGAAATTTTTTTTAACTGGTGTTTTTTATGTGACCACCACTCCAGAAAGGGCTTGAGTTAAAACGTTTTTTATATTATTGTCTGTAATATGCAAACTGCCTTCGGTGCCGCAAAAGTGTTTTTTTTATACCAAACTATGAACTACCATAAAAACATCCTTTACTATAGTAAACACATTCATTTTGTTTTGAATTATGAAAGTGTTTTTTCAAAAAAACATGATTTGAAACCCATGATGAAAAATTAATCTAAAAGATCTCTTAGATATCGAACATACAGACATTGAAAATTTGAGATGAAAATATTCAGTTGCTCATGTGCTATGCTTAAAAATGTGGCAACAATGCAATATGCTAAAACTGTAATGCTGTTTAAGGAGTCTAAGGACCTTTAACTATCAAAATGTTCGACTTTCTGGAAAAAATATATGTTATTTCTAATTTAATTCTGAACAATTTAATACCTTTTTTATTACCATATGGAAAAAACTTTTGAAGTTATCAAAAAAAAAAAAAATGCATATACAATCCCCATAGAGATTTATGTTAACAGCAGCTGTTTAAGCCTCTTTTGCTCAGATTGCCTTTTTTCAGGTTTCTCGTTTTGTGTGCGTGAAAAAGCTCAGAAAGTTTCTTATATACTTTCATAAAACTTTTAATGCATGCTTGTCTGGTTTAATTTTATGATCCGAACCTAAATTTATTAACTTTTTAAAATGATTTATTTATTTATATTTGAAATTTTATAAGTAAATATCAAAATTTTCCAAAATTTTGTGTGAAAATATTTTTTTTTAAATATTAACTTTTATTTTTAGTTAAAATTTAGGTTCAGATCATAAAAATAAATCAGACAAACATGCATAGAAATTTTTACAGAAATACATAAGAAACTTTCTAAAATATCATGCAAGCAAAACGAAAAACCGGCACCTGAGAAAAAGAGGCTTAAACAGCTGCTGCAAATATAAATCTCTATGGGGAAAGTTGACGCATTTTTATGAAAACTTGAAAAGTTTTTTGCTTATAATAATAAATAAGGTATCAAACTGTTCAGAATTAAACTATGCATAACATATATTTTTTCCAGGAAGTCGAAAATTTTGAAGTTTAAGACTCCTGAGATCCCTTAAGAGACCCTACGCATGGGTGATTGAATTGTGGTTGTACCTCGGAATTCCCTTTTTAGCCTACTTTCTTGTAGGAGAAAAAGAAGAGGAAAAAAAGGCTGAATGAAGCTTAAACATATATAAAAAAAAAAGAAAAAAAAATCAAATATAAATAAAAGACAGTCCAGCCCATTTCATGGAATAGCCATTTTGCCACAAAAAATATTCCAATAAGAGGGATATTCCATTAACCAGGATTAAAATAACACATTATATTGGTTTGGTAACATTTAAAATGTATTAGCGGGATATTCTTTTAACCGATATTCTAATAAGCGGGCTCAACTGTAATTAGAAAAATATCAAAAAATTAAAAAGTAAGGTTTTGAGATAGGGAAAATGTGTCTGTTGGTCTGTGTGTATGTCCCCCTCTAATAACTGCTGTGTGAATAGTCCAATTCGAACAAATTTTCTTTTGGTTCGAAAGTTCTCGGTAAGGACACCTCATTCCCATATTTAGCTTTTCGATTTGAACAATTTTTTGTTCCATTTTGAACAGTTCAAAAACATTTAACATTAGCTTCAGTGAGGAAATTTAAGGCAAATAAAGATCCCAAACTCAAAGACAGATTTGTTACAAAAAAAAAAGTCCAGAATCATACAAAAAATAAATAAATAAAACAAGGGTATCAAAATAGTGAGTAGTAAAATGCACATTCATAACATAGTAATTACAGTTATTAAAAGCATTTTTAAGTTTATTAGGAAGGCTAGATTTCCTCAGATAAACTTTGCTGGCAAAACTAATAAAAGATAAGGTAGAGAAGGAAAGATATTAATACATACAACACGGATTTCTTCATTTGCAACATCTTTTTCAGCAGATAACAACTTTATTTTCTGTTTTGCATGATAATATTCATCATCACAGCCCATTAAGGAAGTTTTTGAAACTGGTGGGTAAGTCTACAGATGAATAAAAAGCAAGTTTTTAAAATGGTTAAAAATGGAAGTTCTCTTTGGTTAAAAATGAAAAACTAACAACATTAAGACCACGCAACCAAAGAAAAAAAAAAGATATAACAATTTCTACGCATGGGTACAATGACTCTGAAGCACAATGAAACACTTAACTAAAAAAAAAACATCTGATCGCACAAATTTGCAGATAACTACATACAAAAGCTCACTATTTTGGATTAAAAAAGGGGATCTTAAAACCCTGAAACACGTGTATGCAGTTCTCTGAAAATTTGTGATATTGAATGAAGTTGTTTCTTACACTTTTCAGCACAAAGGCATTTCTGTTTCACACACTATACTGATTGAAAATTTTACCCATCTATTCACTGCATTAAATATGGAAAAATTATACATTAACAAAAGTTAGTCTTTAATACAATAGGACATGACTTAATTGTGCTGTGCTTATTCAAAATTTTTTATCTTAGTTGATCCAAGAGATTCATAAAAATTATACATACTTTTCATTAGTGTATTAAATCAATGAAGAATTCAGAAAATGTAATTGGTCTAAAGAATTAATAAAGGGCTTTTAGGATTCATTCTTAAAATTTTTAAAAAGTCTTTAAAATAATGCAAATTACACAAATTTGGGAATTTTTAAAATTGTTGTTATAATAGTATCTTAGTTCATTAAATTTGGATAAAATTTAAGCAATTAAAAACTAATGCACAGATCATAGATCAGGATGGTTGAATTTTAGTTTTGCAAAATACTAATTCAGATATGCTTGCAAAATATGTATGTGTTTTTTGGAAAAATTGCATTCTGTGAGTCATTGAAAGTTACAAGCAGAAATCACGGAAAGTCATGGATTTCAAAGCTCTAAACGCTTGTATCCAAAGTTCAGAGCGTACAAAAATTTATTTACCTCAAAAACTTGCATTCTAGTCAAGAGAAATTTTCCTTCAGAAGTGTCCTTCCTATCTTCAAAGTAGTCTTCAAATCTTTTGCAAAACAAAAGGTCTAGTTCACATTCTTCAGCTAACCTTTAAATAAAAAAAGTGAATAATTAATAAGTAGCAAAGCTGAAAAAAAAAAGCAAAAATTGACAAGACTAAGTTATTTTAAAACATTTAAAATAAAATTTAGCAGATAATCTGTAATTTTCAGATTTCACAAAGAACAAGATAGTTGACACAAATCTGTAATGCAAACTTAGCAAAAAAAAAAAACTGATGAACATGGCACAGTATTTAAGAAGGATCTACTCTTCTTTAAACTCTTCATGCACATCCAAGGAGTAATCCGATGCACTTGGCATATTAAAACAGACCTGGATTCCTGGAAGCATGCTGCTGTCAGACTTTTTAAGTGAAGCAGCTGTCACTATTATGCCCAGCAACTATCTCTTCAAAGCAATTTTTTTCCCTCCTAATGGGGGCTGCATTCTTAGGCTACTTAGTCTTTAGCAGACCTAGTGCGATTCCCCAATATGACCTGTCTTTCATGTGCCACTATGACGGCGAGGATGTCAATGGGTCGGGTAATTTGGACGCCCCGTTTCCACCAGATGGAGGCCCCTGGGCTCTCTTTGATGTGAAAATTATACTACGAATTTAATTCTGCTGAGGGAATTCTAAGCCAAAGCTATCTTTTACATGCCGCACAATCATAGGACATGGGCGCTGATGATTTTCTGCATCTCGAAAATCGGACTGGCCACCCCAGGTCAGAACCTGGGTACACAGGCATAGAAGGCCAGCGCCTAACCATCACGCCACCAGCCGGTCTTCAAAGCAATAAACAAGGATTCAAATTCAGAACTTTCTAATAACTAATAAAACATATTACCAGAGCACCACCAGCTGAATTTTTGAATTCAGCATTGTATGCATAAATAAGATTTTCAACAAATTCTAACCAGAACAATTGAAAACGAAGGAGAAATTGTAAGAGCCTGCAACCTCTTTTACTGAAGAATTAATTCTAAAAATTCCCACAAGTGCTTTGCTATTATATGTATTAAAATATGTAACAAGTAAATGATAAAATTTGGAATGGTTGAAAAATTGATTTTTCATGACGTAAATATTTTAGAAAATTTAATTAGTAGAATAAAATAAATTTATTTCAACAAGTAAAACAAAATTTCTTTCCTGTATGCTTTATAATATTTGTTTTCCAAAACAGTTACACAAGTAAAAAGGTAGATATAAGGAAAACTATTTAAAAGTGATTAAAATTAATTCTGAAGTTTTAAGAGCAAAATAAATTTAATTATAAGAAAAATATTTTTGACAGATAACTAGTTTTATACCCCGTTAAAATTAATGAAGAAACGTATCTTTGATTCCAATACTTAGCAACTATTTCTTCAACCAAATAAACCTGTATTAAATATTTAAATGTTAGCATATGCTTTTGAGAGTAATCAAATAAACTTATATGACCGTGAGATTAATTTAGAGACATATAACTTACTTTTGGAATAAAGGAAAGTAAACTAAAAACTCAGGACAGTCAACCACACCTTCAAGGTGAAAGTCATATTTTGCACCAAACAAAGGAGGTACTTCTTTTGATGGGAAAGTAACAGAGTACACATCATTTCCAAAGGTGCAATCAGAAGCCTCTTGTAACCTTCTCCTATAGTAAAATTTTTAAAATACATAGATATAATACTTTCATCCAGAATATATGTGTTCAAAATAAAGTTCAAAAAAGAAACTTAAAGCATTTATATTAAAAGAATTTCTAGATTCGAAGAAAAAGAAATAACCATTTTTTTTCTGATATTAATTAGGGCTCTATTAGATAATTTCCAATCTATAGCGTTGCAAAATAGGTTCATGAAACTGGTCAATTAGCAGATTTGAGGGTCTGAGTACAATGCATTTTCGGGAGTCCCTTAGAGATGGTCAGAATTACGTAAAATACTTTGCATTAGAGTTTTTGGTGTTCCATTTTGGGGCCCATATGTCATGGGGCCCCTCACAATTGCAATATGGCAAATCTGCCACCATCATCAAATGAGTCACTGAATCTAATGATGTTTAACTACTGATTTAAGCAACTTTGAGGAAACAATATCATGTGAGGTACACATAGGCAAGGTGGAGCATCTGCTCCACTTTACTTTCACGTAGGATTGTTATCTTGCATTTGTTGCTTTTTCAGACTCAAATTTGTACTTCAGACTAACAACATTTTCCTTAGTCGAGTATATGTTTTTCTATATTGAATAACTTCACCAAAGTCTACAACTAATAAATAATAATGAAAAATAGTGAAGATAAAGTATGCAGGAAAAGGGTAAATCATTAGATGTTCTTTAAGTACTTAGATATTAGGATGAATGGAGTATAGTAGTACATGCTGTATTGTTCATTGTTCAATGTGAGCTATAGTCATAAATTCTCAGCAACTAATACACTAGGTTCAATAAAATGATAATTCCTACTCTTTGGTGGTGAGAAACTTGTTTACCCTACAATGTTTCAACTTTTTTTTACCTTTCTTAAGCATTTGTCCAATTTCTGTATGATATTAACACTAAAACTTAAAGTGATAAAAAAGTTATATCACAGTGTGATTTTCGATGCAGAAAAATTGCTTTTAGCAATACCTTAAATACTGTTCCATCTCCACACAATGTTATACATTTTATCAGAATTTTACCTTTTTGAAGCATTAGGTATATTTATAATTAAATACATATAAGTTTCAAATTGGTAGAAAATTTAAAACAGCATGGCATCTGTTTCTCCATTTCTTGCTCAAGCTTTAAAAAAAAAGCATTACCCCCCCCCCCCCCCTTTTCTTCTCTCTCTCTCTCTTTTTTTTTAAATTTTTTGTTTAAGGCAAAGTATCACAAAATATTTGATTTCCTACACATTGCACTTACCGAAAATCCAAACAAATGAGAAACAAATCCAACACATCGTCACATTACACATGAATTTCATTGAAACCTAGGAAAAATTACCCAAGGTGTCAGAGATGAAACAAGTTTTGGAGAACGCAATTTAAATTATGTGAAGATTAACATTAGGAATTTACATAATTTCAAGTAATTATACTGTTTAGTAATATCTAAGTTCAGTAAGTCACACACAGTTATGAAAGATTGGTCAATACAATAAGTACCATTAAATTCAGTTAATAGGGAAAATCCATCCTAATTTTCCTATTCACTTGTTCCAAATACATTTCTATAATTTTTCTATCAACAATATTATTTTTTCATCACTAAATTAGGTCAAAATGATTCAATGCTCATTTATGAACCTACTTAACTAATTCAACAGCAAATAAATAGTCATTTAAATGTCTAAAATTAGCAAACTTCTGGAAATAAAACTAAACATTGTTCTGTTTGGCATTCTACATGAACTACAGAGCCAAAAGTATCTGGACACTTTCAATGATTTGACTCTTTTTCAAATTTTTAGGCTGACACCTGAGAAACAGGGCTGCAGAATCGGAGTTGAAGAGTAGGAGTTGGACTGATTTTGGAGTAAAGGAGTCGAGAGTAGAAGGATTAAAGTTCCAAGAGTCGGAGTTCGTCCTTTTTTTTCTAAGTCTACCATTCTATTAAGCGCTTGCGGAGTAGGAGTCAAACTGATTTTGGGGGAAACGAGCCCGAGTGACAATTATGCAGCCCTGCTGATGTATTATTCTGCATTTTTTTTTTCATCTAAAAGAGGTGTTTCAGATCCCACTTTCCGGCAAGAATTTAATCATACATGCATTTAAGGGACAACAACAAATTGAAGACCAAAAAAATTTTTTTTGATCATTGTGCATTGTAGAAAGCGTTTAAAAAAAGCACAGAATTTGACAAATTAGGTTACTCACTATGTACAATAGGGTGTATCGAAAAAAAACTTTTTTTCGAAATTCAATTTGTCATGTTGATAAAAAGTTACCCCTATCGACCCACATACTACACAAAAAATTTCATTCAAATCAAAAAATATTTAGGGGTAACACAAGAGGCCTCAAGTTTACAATTTTCTTCGGAAAAAACCTTTCTTCTGATTTTTTTTTTTTTTTTTTAAATAACAGAAAAATGTTAAACTTTTTCCAAGTTGAAAATTGTGAGTAATAAAGCAAGGAATTATCTTCAAATAAAAGGTTTTGCTCTCATAAAGCATTTAGGTTTCCGTATAGAACGGAAAAATAAGGATATTTTAAAGTTCAAGTTAGAATTTTCAAGACAAATGTTGTTTTCAACACGAAGACACGAGAATTTTCAACACAAAAAAAGAATTTTTTTTTTCTGCAAACGTTGGTTTAAAAACTTTTTTGGTAATAAAGGATTTTTGATTTATTTCTTTATGTTTTATAGAAAAAAAAATATTTGAATTTATTTTCTGGTTACATTGTAAGATTAGTTATGTGAAGTTAAAAAATAATAAGAAGAAGATTATGAAATAATCTTGCAAACATTGTTTTCATTTCATTACATAGAAGTATGAAATTGCAAGAATTAAGGACAAAAAAAGAAACACCAACACGTGTGTAGAATATTATATGTATTATCATATCAAGCTTTTTCCATACTACTGTTTTTAAACAGCTCTAAAAGGATGTGTGAGTTTTGCTGGAGGCTTTTTCAGCCTGAAACAAATGATTTTATATCAAGCTATCATTGCTTACAAACTTATCAAAATAAAATATTTTGGAAAATTTTAAAAAAAACTTTAAATATTTGGGGAACTAATAATTAATTAATTTTAAAAATGTGTCAAACTTTTTCAGAACAGATTTATCAGAATTTAAAGAAATGATTTTCCTCCAATTAAACTAAATTATCTTACTTAAGCCTCTTTTACAGTTCATATTAATCCATAGTAGTTGATTTAAAATGGCTTTTTGGTTCAAATTTTGGATGTTCTTTTCTATCTATGAGCCTTGACCGAATAAAGCCATCCCTTTCCTTTGAGCTGTGTACGCACCTCTTTAACAATTCTCTCTACTGCTTGTGTGTGCGATAGAATCCTAAACTCTTTCTGTCACCAAGGCCAGTTTCAGCAATCAATTTCAGCTCTGCAAGGCTTATATCAGTAACGAGGGGTGGTTCCATAATTGCTGTAGATTGCCAATTAATTAAATCCACGTAATCTTCAGCTTCAAAGTTAACTTTAGGGCATTTAAAGATTCGTATCTCAGTTTGCTTAATTTGACATGCTTTTTCAATCTTCTTAAATGCAAGCAATCTAATATGTTTACGTTGGTCGAACAGCGTTCCTACAACAAGATGCTCTGGACGAGCCATGAAAGTATTTCTTTACTATGTTGAATGGACAACATTCTTAAGATCTGTATCCAAATATTTGCTGCAATTTATGATCTTAAACATTTTTTTAGATGCATGAATAACTTTATACTCAGATTTGATTGTAAACCAGAAGGGTGGATACACCTTTGTTATACATTATTAATTTGGTTAACTCCGAACTTGGATCATTTGTTGCAATGTATATTATACATGTCTGTTCGACATATATTATTCATGCGTTGATCAAATACATATTCAATAATACATATTCATGAGTCACCTGTTGATGTATATTATTCATGCTGTTCGACCAACGTAAACATATTAGATTGCTTGCACTCAAGAAGATTCAAAAAGCACGTCACACTAAGCAAACTGAGGTATGAGTTTTTAAATGCCCTAAAGTTAACTTTGAAGCTCAAGATTATGTGGATTTATACATTGTATGTATAAATCCACGTAATCTTCAGAATTTCCCAAAATAGTTAATTTTGATAAGTTTGTAAGCAATGATAGCTTGATATAAAATCATTTGTTTCAGGCTGAGAAAGCCTTCAGCAAAACTCACGCATCCTTTTAGAGCTGTTTAAAAACAGTAGTATGGAAAAAGCTTGATATACTATGATAATACACATAATATTCTACACATGTGTTGGTGTTTCGTTTTTTGTACTTAATGCTTGTAATATCATATTTCAATGTAATAAAATGAAAACAATGTTTGCAAGATTATTTCATAACCTTTTTTTTTTCTATTTCACGTAACTAATCTTACAATGTAATCAGAAAATAAATTCAAATATTTTATATTTATAAAACATAAAGAAATAATTCTTTATTAGCAAAAATTCTTTATTAGCAAAAACATTTTTAAGCCAACGTTTGCAAAAAAAATTCTGAAACGCTAATATATTTATATTAAAAACTCTAACTTGACCTTTAAAGTATCCTTATTTTTGCTTACTATGCGGGAACCTAAATGCCGCATGAGAGCAAAACCTTTTACTTGACAATAATTCCCGGCTTTATTACTCACAATTTTCAACTTGAAAAAAGTTAAGCATTTTTTGTTATTAAAAAAAAAAATCAGAAAAAAGTTTTTTTTTTTTTTTTGAAGAAAATTATAAAATTTAGGCCTCCTGCGGGACACCTAAATATTTTTTGATTTGAATGAAATTTTTTGTGTAGTATGTGGGTCGGTAGGGGCAATTATTTATCAACATGACAAATTGAATTTCGAAAAAAAGTTCTTTTCGATACACCGTAATGTACAATTATTCTATAAATTTTCGTGAAAGTATTACATTCAAATAAAAAAAAAACTTAAAAAGCTTTAGTTTAATAAAGTTTTCTGCCAAACTTTATTAAACTTTCAAAAAACTTGACAGCGTATTAGAAAAATTAGACACTGAAACTTGAAATAAGAAAATTGAAAATTTATATAATATGAGCATTTAAAACAATTTTACACTGCACATGTGCAAAACATAAATTGGCAACTTTTATAATTTTACAGGAATCCCTCACTTTAGGGAAAAATTCCAGTTGAACATTGCAAAAATTTAGAATCAGAAAGAAATTGATGCTCTGGTTTGCTGTATTTCAATGGATATGTGATGAAATGATATGTGATTGTTATCAAATCCAGAGGTGCCCACCTAGGAAAGGGCAATCACATATCAAGTTCCCTGGGTTTAAGAAAAATCACAAGCAGGATGTGTCATTAAAATTTTTATGTGTGGAGTTGCTTTCAGGGGTATTTTTCTCCTTTTTTCTGGAGGCTTCTGATTTGGTAATGGGCACCCGTCAAACCAGAAAAAAAAACAAGTTCACAATTATTCAATGGAGAAATCCCATAATTTATGATAAAAGTGATTATTTGTGATAGCTCTTCGTCATCTATCTTGCTATCTGAGAATAACTGAAATACAACTCAATTAGTTAATACATTATTTTTCTTCCTCAATTACTTTTTTAATCAGTTTTTTTATATATAAATCATTTTATATCATGAGTAAAATCACTGATTTAAATCATTGCCCCTTGCATACTAGCACGATTGAAATAGCAAGAACTCAAAAAAAAAAAAAAAAAAAATGATATCACTTGAAATTAAAAGCTATTTTTTTGTTTCTCATGTGCACAAAGTCCCGATATAGTGAGTCAGACTTCTGCATAACAATGCCAGGTCCCCCATAGTACTCTTCATGTGCTGGATAATATTGTGAGTTTCTAGCAACTTTGCAATCATAAGCAGTTTAATTTAAACACAACAATATTTTTTGTGTAAGTTAACACTATTTTGTGTAAATATTTATTGATTTTTGATTGGGTTGCAGTTTACTAACTCAAGTTTTTGAGTTTGGTAAATCTACTAGGTTTTATGAAGATCAACATTAATCCGGTAACTTACTGAAGTGATTTTTACCAGGAACAAATACAGGGGTGAGGGGGGATCGCCCCTCCCTTAAGGGATTCTTCACCGGTAATTTTTCGAAAATGAAGTTCAAAAACGCAAATCTAGACGAGTTTCATTGATGTTGTGAGTGAGAAGGGAGGTTTGGGTTTGGGACCCTATCTTGGAACTGTTTCGGAATTCAAGTCCAAAACCTTTGTGATCAATATTTTAAAATCAGTATACACAGCAAAAAGTAAGTTATAAAAATCAATTGCCTCTCCCTTCAAAAATTTCTGGATCTGTCCTTGATTTTGACATAATCATAAGTGGTTTAAGTTATAAGAGAAAATATGTTTGGTTTAAACCAGAAGTTCCCAATTCTTGTTTTGTGAACCTTTTGACAAGTTTTTCTGTTTTTTACTTTCTTCTATATCTAATATATAGAAGAAAGTATTGGATTCGTGCAAATTTTCGAATTTCGTATTTTGACGGATTCGAACGTTTTAAGGTGCGCTGAGTCCATTTCGACTATTTTTGGAAAATGTCTGTCTGTCTGTGTGTGTGTGTGTGTGTGTGTGTATGTGTGTGTGTGTGTATGTGTGTCACGTCTGTGTGTGACCAGTTTTTTGTGGCCGCTCTACAGCAAAAACTACCGCATGAAATTGAACGAAATTTGGTACACATATGTGCCCCTATGTGAACTTGTGCCCATTGGTTTTTGGCGCGAATTCCTCCAAGGGGGGTGGAGCAATGGGACGTTTTTTGAGTTACGCATGCTTGCTATTCCTCAGGAAGTAACTGGCGGAATCAAACAAAATTTGGTCCATATGTTGCCCCTAACAGGAGCAGGTGCTGATTCAATTTTGGTGTCAATAGCTCAAATGGGGGTTGAATTATAGAACGTTTTTTGTCGTCAATTGTGACTGCTGTATCTCAAGAAATAACTAACGGAATCAAACAAAAATTTTTTGACAAGTAGCCCTTAGTGGGTATAAGAGCTGATTTTATTTTGGTGTCAACAGCTAAAAAGGGGGTAGTGAAATCGCCCGTTCTTTTTTTCTATTGTGAGTGCCCTATCTCAAGAAGTAATGCTACGTTCTGGTTGAAATTTGGAATATATGTGAATCCATACGTAAACAGGTTTTGGTTCAATTTTGACTCCAATCGCTCCAAGAGGTGCTGATTTTTTTTTTTTTTGCGAATAAAAATAGTTTTATTAATGCAACAATAAGAAAGATAAATCGTAATAGATTGTCGTCTGCGTATTTCTCGTGATTTTAATTGTATGGAAATGATCGGAAATATTATCTCAATGATTTAAAATTTTTAACTGTTGCCATCCTATGTTTGTTAATAAATAAAATATTTGTAATTAATTCAAGTAAGGCTTTTAAAGTAACTTTCAATTTTCGCTCTTTGTTTTGTTTTTACAATAATTCAGACATTGGGATGGTCGTCAAGGTTTTGCATGTGTAATTTTGTTTTTGTTAGGAATATTGCTTCCTCGTCAAGCATGGGGAGGGATCAGAAAAAGGAAAAATATAGAAGAAAGTTTCGTGATGGCCACAACATACTAGTTTTTTGGTGGACCCCCTTTCTTGTGGTCGTCTCAAAACCAGTCACACAGTGCAATACACACTCAAGTGTTCTAAAACAGAGTCAAGCAGATGGCAAAATTTCATCCCTAAGGGTTCTAAACAAAATCAGAGTAAAATGAAACTAAAATACAAGGGAATATGGGAGACAAATTATAAACTCATCCAGCAGCAAAATTTTTTACTGAGGACTTTGGGATGCTTTTTAATGTTGAATTTTACAACAATCATCAGCTTCATACAGGTTTGACAGTTTTTTAAAACATTCAGTATATGGGGAGTATTCAGGGTTTTTGTATGAAATCTTTATGCAAGAGATAAAAGTGGTTTTCATTTTCAAAATAGAAGAATAGAACAATTCAAATAGAACATTCAAGAAACAGAAAAACTGCACATTTTAGCTTTGCACAGTTCAAGAGAGAGAAACATAAATTGGCATTGAGGTTTGTTTTTTCCAAAATATGGTAAATATGTAAATACTAGAAAATGTACTTACATGATATCATAAGCATCTGGGAGAGTTCCAATGAAATAGCCACCAGGTTTTAAGCATTCACTGACATTCTGCAGCATTTTACGAGCTTGTGGCAAACTTTCAAAACAATAATGGAAAGCAAATTGACAGCTCACTATGTCAAACTGAACTTCTGCTTTTTTATACATCTCTTTCAGGCGAGCCTTTAAATATATGTACAGAAAAGTTCAGCATTAAATGAACAACAAACATCTTATTAATGATAAAAACAACAGAAATAAGGCATAAACATAGTAAATGATTGCAATTTCTTGAAACCATGAAACACTTCTGTAATCACTGCTCAAGGACGGATCCACAAAGTTTTCAAGGTAGGGGCGGTTGATTTTTTAATTGATCTGCTACTATGTATCTGGTTTATATATGCTTGTGTGTGTGGGGGGGGGGGGGTGCACAGGAAGGATGTCCCGAAAGCATTCTTTTCTTCCTTTGTGGGAAGAGGTATTCTAAAATTCCATTTTAGAACTTCAATTTCATAATAGTTTCAGGGGAATTTTCGAACCCCCTAACATCATTGTAGGTCATCAATACTTTATGGAGGAGAGATTCCAATCCTATTTATTCTTTTCTTTTATTATTATTTTTCTTAACACCATCAAAAAGGCCTAAAATTGCATTTCAGGAATTCAATTTGGAAAAATTCCAAGAGCAGGGTCCCTTAAGGGAGGGGCGATCGCCCCATTGTCTCTCCTTTGCATCCGTCCTTGTCATTGCTGGATCTAGGTTTAAAAAAAACTGGGCCCTTGCTTCAAGCGTTAACTTGTGGGTGGGTGGTGACTCACTCTATTTCTGAGTGTGTGAGTGTGTTTTTCATTTATTTATTTATTTATTTTAGAAACTTGGCACAAAACTTGAAGAAAGGTAGTTTAGGGTGAAAGCTTTAAGTTTTTGCCCTGGTTCAGAAAAATCAAAGATCCAGCACTGACTGCAATAATTTATGGCTCATGCACTTGATAAAAATGAAATTCAAGCACTTTTCAAGGACTTATCAAACTGTTTTCAAGGACTTCAGATTGATTAAAATGATTTACAGTGTAGGCATTTTCCAGTCAATGACATTTTCTTATAGATAGCATAATTTAAAGGATTTTTTTAAACTGTGTAAGTAGCAGTTGGTATTATTATTATTATAATTATTATTGTTAGTTTAAAGATAGATTTCTTACGACAACAAGCTTTAAAATAGCAAACTAAGCTTGTGTATTTAGTATCAAAAACTAAACTGCACAAAAAAACAGTATAGATATTTTCAATTATAAGATTAAAAATTATAACTTATGCTTAAAGATATGATAAATTAAAATAAAGTTCTGAAAATAAGAAGGAACAGTTGATAACAGAAAATATCTAATAAAAAGAAAAGTACTGTTGTGGGAAGGTACTGCAGAAATGAGGCTTTGAGATATTTAAAGAAACACATTTTCATTTCATGCTAACACTACGGAAATGCTGGACATTTTTTTGTGCTTTCTTTTTAGCGTAAACCAAAGAAGTAAGGTTGAATGATAAAGCTAAAGTTCAACAGATGACAAAAATGGCAAAAAAAAAAAAAAAAAAAAAGCACATACTGCAATTTATCTTTTTACGACAGAGTTGCTAAAAGAACCTCTGGCTACTTTTTAATTTTTGACTCAGGGTGGCGACAGGAACGGCGAAAAAAAGTTCCCTGACTTTTCCCTGATTAAGTTCACTGAATTTCCCTGATTTACGTTACCATGGATAATGGTTTTCTTCCTTTACCCTACCTGAAAACCATTGCATATTAAATAAAATGCAGTGTTTAAAACGTTTTAAGCTGTTAATTAAAAATAAATTTTGAAAATAAGAATTTTTTTTAGTAAAAATTGTATATTAAAATATCTAAGGAGAAATATTATAGGAAATCTAAAACAAATACTTTACTTCCAGGAACCAGTAAACGTAAGAATTCTAAGAAATTATTAAAACCACTCTTAAAGACATATCTAATCACAGTAAAACTAAAAAAGTTTATTTGGAAATAATTTTGAACTGAATTTTCAAGCAGCATAATTGTTGCTGCGAGAATAACAAGTAACTGTGAAAGTATAGAAATAATGCAGTTTTACTTACATAAATAATGGACATAATTATGTAAAACAAATTGGAACCTTTAAACAACCAATCATATTGAGCTATTCTCTAATCAAGAACTTAGGTTTTAATGAAGGAATACAGCATTTTAACTATTAAAAAATAGTAAAAATATTTGCTTATGTACACAACTCAATTTCAAATGATTTCATTATTAGTCGGAAAAAATCTTTTGTAACAAACATTGAAATGTAAAAAAAAAACAGTAATTAATTTAAAAATTTATAGTATACAACTTGGTTTTAAAATAAAAGAATTTTAAAGTCTGAAAAAGAAAAAAACCCTTCATATAATCTAAAGCGACAGCGAATAATAAAATGGCAAAAAACAAAAATTGATTTTCATTTAACATTCAATTTTAGTAATTAAGTCAAAAATGCCAAGTAAAATACCTTTCAGCTCTTAGCAGAATCAATTTAAAAAAAAAAGATTTTTTCTTGAAATTGTAATTACAGTACGCAAGCTACTTCAAGACAATGAGTAAAGGCTTTAATGGAGGCTTCCTCTTTGCATGTAGGGTTGTTTATTTTACGTAGCATTAAAGGCCTGGCAGAAAAATTCAAACTACATAAAATAAACAACTTTACAGACACAGAAGCTTAGGAAGTTTATCCTGTGGTTAATAACTTAAGATTCGATACTTTGACCTTAAGGGAAAAAAAAAATGCATAAACATATGTAAGTGGATAATCGCACCTCAATAATTTTACTTTTTTTAAACAAATAATTGGTGGAAAATGCATAGGAGATAAAGGTATTTGATTTCGCAAAGCAAAAAAAAAAAATTTCTTCATTTGATCAATTTTTCCTGAATGTTTATTATTTTTTCGAAATTCCCTGATATTTCCCTGATTAATAAAGTTCCCTGACTTTTCCCTGATCTCCCTGATCTGTCGCCACCCTGTGACTTCTTTCTTAGTTACAAAAAGAGTTAACACTCCCATACCATAATCAATATTGTTTATGCTCCTGCCAGGCACTTGTGGCTAATACTTGCATTTAACAGCGATTTGGAGCAACTACCATTACTTATTAAACACAAATGTCAGCCGGAATACTAAGAGAATGAAGTTTATTTAAAAAAAACAGCAAAAAAAAAAAAAAAAACCATTTACATTACCCTGGTGCAGTCAGCTGTTATGAATTCAGCATCAAAACAATGTCCTCTTTCTCGTTGTCTTTTATGCCTGCTTTTCATATCGATATACCTTTGCTGACATTGTTCAACAGATGTTCCAGCAATATCTAAATAACATACAAGCAAAAGTAGCATTAAAGTACTAATGTACATTCAAGAAAAAAATAAATATTGTATGTAATGTATTAATACAAAAATAACATAAAATATGGTCACAGAAAACATAATTAAAAAAAAATAATAGAAAACTTTCACTGCAGTCTCACTTAGAAACTTAAGGTGCAAATTGGAAGTTAACAATTTTTTTTCTTATGTATGTAGGAAGTTTCTGTTTATGTATGATGCATTTGCTGAAATCTCAAATACATTTATTTGACTGCAATGGCAGAATATATTTTAAAAACTCGTTTGAGAGGAAAAAAAAAGCAAGTTTTGCAGTTTGTCCTATAATTTTGTTAAATACTCAATTTTTTGTCAAATATATGTAGGGGAGGAGTAGGTACAGTGGGACAACAGCAATTTCTTTTCCGTTTGGATCTTTCTAGGCTGGAAAACTTTTGAAAAGTCAAGTCTGTGAACATTATTATGGAAAAAAGATTGCTTTCAAGTATGATGTAAGAAAAATAACTATGTCATTATAGTTTGTATCCGTCAAACTAAAATATCTCCATAGTTTGTTGCAGTTTCTAAACGGTTAGATAAACTTTACAGATTGGTGTTATCAATCTTATATTGGCCTAATAACTAACGTTCATTTTAACATTTGAATGACGTTGCTAATTTTTTTGTCTGAAAAGGTACTAACCGAGTTTACATGTCCCAATGAGGGAATTGTATCTCATTGCTCCCATGATACTTTTGTATTAAAAGTAGATAAATCACGTATTGAATTAAATTCAATTAGAACTAGCTTTTTGACACAAATAATGAGAAAATAAGTTTGAAAGCCCTAGATCAGAGGTTCCCAACCGGTGGTTCGCGAACCCCCAGGGGTTCGCGAGGTGCAGGAAGGGGGTTCGCAAAAATTTCGGTGCAATGGCGGATTTTTCCTAGTTTGGTAAAAAATTATAAAATATTCAATTTGCACACATAGTTACTAAATTTTTTTTTCAATTTGAAAACGCGCCAGACTCTTGTATTAAGCTCAAAAAAAAAAAAAAAAAAATCTTTCAGCGGTTTTATAATCTTGGTTAAAAAGAAATTTTCTCATTTTTTTTGATAGACAACAAAAAGAGATATCCTTCCTTCTTTATTGCGCATGCAGAAACGTATTAAGCTGTGGCGGGGATCACGATGACCTTAAAAAGGCGCCATCGCGTGGAGTCAATCAAACAATATACATAATATACATATGTCGAAAAAAATAAAGAATTCTCAAACAATGCATCATAGGGGTATTATTTCTAATCTGGTTGAAATATAACTCGGGAATTTCCGTCGAATTCAGTCATCGAATAGCAGACATGACAGCAAAAGGCTCCAAACTTAAAATTTATTACTGGATTTTACCCATCTGTTCGTTTTCAAAAATATATAACATCAGCATGCTCATAGTTCTGGGGAAATAGTTGTTAACAGACATATTTAGAGATACTTTAGAGATGCTTGAAAACAAGTGATTTTGTTTGCAATTGGTTTTGCTACGTGAACTTGCTACTCTGTTTGTGAAGTTATAATCGTGTTGGTAATTTTTATGATTTAATAACTTTCTGCTGTTATGGATCGATGGTTGAAAACTGGTAGTTTGGTTGAGCGACAAATGGACAAGCAGTCAATCGATCAACCCTCAACATCAGCAGTAACTTTCGAATCAACACAGGATATTGAAATAGATAGCTGTAATGAACTGCCGCCTCCCCAGACTAAACAGAAAAGTGAACTAGGGGAGAAAAAAGCAAAAATATGACAGTGACTATTTACAAATGGGCTTTTAATTTACTGGAGAAGAGTCTGAACCTAGACCGCTTTGTCTTCTCTGCAACGAAGTTCTAGCGAACAGCAGTTTGAAACTCACTTCTGAGAAGACACCTCGAAACAAAGCATCCGACACACAAGGACAAACCTATCGAATATTTTAAAAGAAAATTGGAATATAATAAAAAGTGTAGCATCTCTACGTTCCTGTTAGAATCCAACGAAGATAGTAAAATGGCCCTTGAAGCTTCACATCGAGTCAGTTATAGAATTGCAAGATCTGGACAGCCACATACAATTGCAGAAAATTTAATTGGACCGTGTGCTAAAGATATTGCTAAGTGTATGCTGGGAGAAAAGTCAGCAAAAAAAATTGACCTGGTTCCGCTATCAAACAACACAGTATCACGCAGAATTACTGATTTGGCAAGTAATGTGGAGAAAGAACTTGTGAATAGAATAAAAGAGAATAATTTTGCGATCCAGCTTGATGAGTCGACTGATGTAGCAAACACTGCAATATTATTTGTCTATGTTAGGTATATTTTTAACGATACAATTAAAGAAGATGTACTATTTGCAAAACCTTTGAAAACCAACACAACTGGGAAGCAATTTTCAAACTGGTCAACAGTTACTTTGAAGAAAATGGAATAGATTGGTCTTTGTGTGTGAGTGGTGTGGGTGTGTGCACGGATGGTGCAAAATCAATGACAGGAAAATTTGTTGGCTTTGTGGTGCGAGTAAAGAAGATCAACGAGAAAATTGAATGGACTCATTGCTGCATTCATAGACAAGCATTAGCATGTAAGCGTATTCGCGCAGAATTATCCGCTACTTTGAATGATGCGGTAAAAATTGTAAATTTCATAAAATCACGTGCCACAAACTGCCGTCTATTTCACGCGCTTTGTGAGGAATTGAGAAGCCTTCATGTTACTTTACTTCTTCACACAGAAGTTAGATGGCTTTCCCCTGGCAAAATTTTGACAGGCTTATTTGAATTGAAGTCAGAAGTCCAAGCATTTTTTGTTGATCATCCATTTCACTTGTCCACTTGCATATTCGATCCTCTTTGGATGCAAAGGCTTGCATATTTAGCTGACATCTTTTCAAAATTAAATGAATTAAATCTATCCTTGCAAGGTGCAGTTGTTAATATTTTCGTTGTATATGATAAAATTGAAGCTATGGTAAAAAAAAATTGAATTTCTGGATCCAATGCCTGGAAATGGGTGAGTTTTCACGTTTCACTTCTCTTAGTAGTTTTTTATCAGAAAACTCAATGAAACTTGATGAAAGCGTTAAAAGAAATGTATGTGAACATCTGCAACATCTTGAACTAACTTTTGACGAGTATTTTCCTAATAGGCGTAACGTCCCTCTCTCAAACAACTGGATACGCAATCCTTTTGAAGGAAATCCATGCTTAGAGAACACCCTGACATTACCTGAAAAGGAAATGCTCATCGAGTTATCCTGTGATAATTCATTGAAAACTACCTTTAAAGAGCTCTCGTTAATTGACTTCTGGCTCAGTGTAAGAAATGACTATACCGTTTTGTCCAAAAAAAGCAATTCGAATTTTATTACCATTTTGTACAACATATCTGTGCGAGAAAGGATTTTCCTACTATACTTATCTCAAAGGTAAATACCGAAGCAGATTCAATGCAGAGCCTGATTTAAGATTCAAACTGTCAGACATTGAACCAAACTTTCAGTTTCTTTGTTCTGTCAAACAGCCACAAATATCGCATTAAGGATTTTTTCCCCAATTTAAAGTATGCTTAAAAAAATAGTTGGTTTATAAAACTTCTTGTTTATAATTTTTCTTGTAGATGTAGTTTTAACTTTTTATTAATGTTTGCACTTAATGATATTTTACAATTATATTTTTGTTTATTGCAATCAAATGCTGCAAAAAATGGAAAGCAAACATGCTGTTTTTTATTGTTTCTTACATGTTACTAATTTCAACGTCAGGGGGTTCACGAACTTTTTTGCCTGTTCCAAGGGGTTCGCAAAGAGAAAAAGGTTGGGAACCGCTGCCCTAGATTAACAAAATAAGGATCCTTGAATGAAGTTATGACATTTATAGCTAAATAAATGTCACATAAATATTTCTATTTTGTACTTATTCTATTTGAATTACTTTTTTATTGTTTCTCTGCAATATGCTATATGTAATAGTATTCCTTCACATTTCAAAATTTCAACATGCCAAGAAAAAAGTAAGTCATTTTGGAGATTTTCTGAAACAGAAAGAAGCTGCTGTACTGGTGATGGGCAAAGGTTATAGTGTTAGCATTCCACTCTTGTCGAATATTACATCACAAGATGACAGTGACAAGATGAGAGACAACAAACTTGAAGTCAATTTACTAATCCAGAGCAACACAAATAATTATATCTCATGGCCCGTGTGGTAGATGTCACAAATGTGTGTTAAAACAACATGAAATTCACACTGCCAAAGGCAATAGCTCATATCACAACCGAATGGCAACAATTATTCATATTTTCCAGATAAATTTAGATTCTTTCAGAGTTTGCTGTTATGCAGAAAATATGTGTCTCACTGTTCCCACTTGCTGTGGGAACAGGGAGACAAAACTGCATTTTGTTTTAAATTTTTTCCTCATTTGTGTGATTTAATAGTTTCTTTCTATAGATCCACTTTTTACCTATTACAGCGATACATATTGTACCATTTGAAAGAAATCAATTTCTGTGTTTTTCAATAATGAAAAATGTAATTGAATTTTCGTGTTTCACTGTACCCACTCTTCAACTAATAGATTTGGTCAAAAATTCGGAGAATATTTTATCCTAACGTAAAAGATTTTTCCAACATTAAATAATTCACCCATGGCTCCCTTTTCATAGTTTATGGCTCCCCCATTTTCATATTATTTCCTGTGGCCTCTTTGATTTGTTCTGTGTCCCTAAGGGGGGCTCTGTTGAGAAACCTTGGTTTAGATCTAAGAATTAGTAAGAAGTGTAGATCTAAAAATAAAGTGGTTTCAAATATTTCAATCAGTCAGGTTTCGATGACCTTGGAAGGTTTGATGTCATTGGAAGGGAAAAGAGAAGTAGGAATGTCTGAAAATAAATTTTAGTTTTCATTAAGTTAAAATGAGTGCATTTATCTACATTCAAAATACATTGTTGAAATTTTGTTTTGGAAATGAAAGACTGGATAATTCGCACTACAGATAAATGGGCGAATAATCGAAAGTTGTACGTCTCATAAGCTGCATTTTAATACACAGAATTTCTCTTAAGAGGCATAAAAATGGGCAGAATTTCTCACAGCCTGTGAGCAGTAGTTTGAATTTTGATTTCAGTTTTTTTCAATGATTGGATAGTTATGCATTGTTTTGCTGTCAGAGGCGCAAGTTATGACCAAAACTTTCCCCAGAAGGATATTTTTAGTTACACTACTGTTTACTGGAATCAGTACACAGGTTGAGAAAAATAAGTTTTTTTTTCTTTTTCGTTTGTATATTATGTATTTCAATGCATGACATGTTTCAATTTCAAAGGAAAAAGTTTGCAGTGTGTAGGATGAGTATTGCTCAATTCCAGACAGTTTAAGATAATACGAAGCTTACTGTTGAATCCACACCAATTCAATTACAATGCAAGTTAATTTGAGTGGGAAATTATCCGAATAGAATTGCTAGCAGCGCTAGGGGCTGACAAGCAACAGTAAACAGTGTGGTAACCACTAAACGGAGCTAAAGTTCACACATAATAATACACATTTCAAAGATACAGCTAATATTGATTTTTTTTTTTTTTTTTTTTTTTTAACAATATAGAAAAATTTCTTTTTTGAATTCATCTCTTCATTAAAAATACATAAATAAATAAATAAAGGATATCTTAAAAAAAATTAGTTAAAACTAAATCGAAAATATGAAAGAACAATTTTACCTGCACACACAAGATAATCTATTCCCCCTTTTTTCCATTTGAGAAGATCACCACCTTTACCAGAGCCAATATCAAGCACACATTTGAAATCTGAATTTTTTTCTCCCTTGAGCTTATCAGTAAAATCTTCTAAAATTATTAAATGAAAAAATGAATACAATTATATATATCAACTAACTAAAACTTTTATAGAGCTATGCAATATATTTTCACTTCTTGATATAGTTGTAAACGAAAGTGGGTAGTGCATAATACCTGCGAAAGTGGGTAGTGGTAATAGAAATATGCATTTATGCTACATTATAAGTATATTTAATTTTTATTTTTAACCTTAATTATCTTTGTAAATGTAACTTGAAGAAATAAAAATAACACAGGAAGGTTCCTTACTGTAGATCTATGATACAACTAATATCCAGCATGACTTTCAAGATTGAACTTCCAAGATTTTAAAGGGATTTTTTTTTAATGTAAGGATCTGCGAATCTGTTTGCTGCATTTTTCATTTAAGTGGGCTTTTACTGTATTGCAATATAATCAGTGTTAGAAGAAAGTGGCCACTAGTAGCATTTTACAGCCAAAAACTTTGACTTCAAAGAATTAAGAAATTCAACCACTGCAAAAACTACAAATTATCCAAATAATGACGAGTGTTCATGTGGATGCATTGTGAAAGCATGAACTATATGTATTAAGCTATCTATACTAAATGCATTTTATATTACAAATAATGCTGATAAGAAAAGCATGAAAAGAAAGAAAACACCATAATGGCTAAATAAATTTTAAAAAATAATTGTTTCACGACACTTCCTATTGTGACAATGGGGTTGTTTCCAAATTTTTAAAAGTATTTTTCTCTGAAAGAGTATTTTTTTTTTCCTTAAAAACATAGGATCTGACCCTTTTTAAAATAATTTGTTCAAGTTTAGTATTTTTAAAAAATTACTTAAATTGGTGCGCTTTCATTGTTTACACTTCTGCCGATGACATCACAAATGATGAAATGCCATTCAGTGTTGCCTTGCCATTCACAGAGCAAAATATTTAATTTTCATCTTTACTCATGTGTATTGGCAACAATATGATTGATAGCAAGCGTAGAGCGCAATCTTAACTGATTATTATAATCTGGAAACGCTGTTGAAAGATGCGCCAAAGAGCATCATTTGTGATGTCATCAAGGCCACGCCTTGTTTGAAAAATTAATTAAAAAATAACTGTTGGAAAAACCAAAATACTTTTTGGGTCCATGTTTTTTTTGTTTTTTTTTTGCTTATTCTATCAATTTCAGTGACAAAAGGGACTTGACTGAAGGAAACAATCCCATTATGATATTTCCTTATGTCACTTCTTTTACTGTTATTTTGATAACAAATATTTTTCTAGTGACTAATTTATAAATGTCCTGTAGCATCCTTATAATTAAAAATTTATTTTTCAGAAAAAAGTATTAAAATACTAGACATTGGAAATCAGCATTACAATACTATTAATTAATATTAAAAAAGTAACTAACTATAAAAGCACTCTTTTCGCGAGCCGTAATTTTTGTGAAAATGAAGATATTAGATTTTGTGAATTTAAATAACTGTAAGT
The DNA here is from genome assembly GCF_026930045.1 of Uloborus diversus. Classification (NCBI taxonomy): domain Eukaryota; kingdom Metazoa; phylum Arthropoda; class Arachnida; order Araneae; family Uloboridae; genus Uloborus; species Uloborus diversus. The sequence goes on along the minus strand of NC_072737.1, from coordinate 107,600,432 downwards.
AGATTGTATAATAAGGTTGAAATGTTTCGCAGGACTGAAATTTTCACAATTATGGCAGGCTCATAAAATTTAAAGCCTCCAGAAAATAAGAGCTTTTGCAGTAATGCATAAAGAATAAAGTTCTTATTTAAAAAAAAAAATAGCCTACGAATTGAATGATAAATAAATAACACTTACTAATAAGCATACTTTTGACCCAGTTATTAAAATTTCGCATATGAAATATTCGACTCTGCTTTCTCTCTTCAAGTCCTCGTTCTTGAATCTGATTGTAGTGCTGTGCTACTATGGGAGCTAAACTGTCCGACATCGTTATGTTTCCTAAAATTTATGAAATTTTTAACACAGGAACCAAATTTTAAGTTTAAAACAGCATTTCATTCAAAAAGTATTTCATTATAAAATCAAACTTGCTTTTGTGTTAGGATAAGACTAGAAAAAAAAATTCTAAAACTTCCTTGCATAGCATTGGAGCAGTATTAAACGTACAACACCAAAAAACCAACCAACCTTGCATAGCTATAAAACACTTTATTTACAACTAGTGGTACCCGCACGGCTTTGCCCATAATAGAAAAATTATAAGGTCTTTTGGTTCGCCTGTATATTTACAAATAATGTATGGTGAATTTTCTCGCAAATTGGCTTATACTCATGTTACGGTTCCACGATATGATAATTTTGTATCTCGCCAATTGGTTTGTTCCCATGTTACGGTTAAACGTTATGATAGTTTCGTAATTTACTCGCCCATCTTATGATAATTTTGTTCTTAAAATTGGAATAGAAAAAGATCCACATCAAATTTTCGAAAAATCGCTTCGAGGTGCACACTCCCATGCTACAAACTAACTTTGTGCCAAATTTCATGAAAATCGGCAGAACGGTCTAGGCGCTATGCGCGTCACAGAGATCCAGACATCCTCCGGACATCCAGATAGAGAGACTTTCAGCTTTATTATTAGTAAAGATATATGAAAGGGGGGGGGGAGGGAAGGGATACCACCACGGTTGAAAATACATTAAATCAAGAAAAAAAGAGCTAAAGAAGTAAAAGCAGCTTTCATGAAAGACACATGGTTCAAAAATCAATATATAACTCAAAAAAGCATTTTTAGGTACATTGAACATACATACATTTAATAAGTCAAGTTATGAGCAGAATAAATTTTCAAGCACGATTAAAAATAAAGACAAACTCTGTTTTTGATTAATTCAAATTTTGTACAGTATGCATCATTTCTACCATTTAAATGTTTACTATATGGTGCAAATTATCAATTCTATTTCCAATGGGAGGAGGGGTTTAGGGTTTAAAAAAAGGAAGAAAATTTTTATCTGATCAAATTATCAATCCCTAATGAAAACCAAGAGCCCTCTTAAAATTGTTTACCTACCCGATTACAAGAAACAGCTGCTTCTGGTAAACCAGAGGTTCCCAAACTTCAGACTTTTGCAGATCCTCTCTGGGAAAATTACGAACTTCACTGACTTGTCCACGGCACGAGCAAAAAAAAAAAACAAATTCACACGGATAAATCTATTTTTTTCTAACATATTTGTACGCTTTTTTTTCTCCTTTAAACCTATTTATTGTTCTGTATATTTTTCAGAGCTCTTGTCTGGTTTTAATTTCTTGCATTATTATTTTGAGTTATGGAAGTAAAATTCTATTTGAAACTCAACTAGGAATAAAAATGTTATCACCAAATTTCTGCAATAAGTTTACTAATAAAAATGTACTTTCGAAGTTAGTGAACAAAACACTGTTATGTTCTCGATGACATACCCTACAAATGTTCCCGATTTTTTCTAAATTAAATGCTCGACTTGTACGGGGGTTTTCGATTTTTCCCCCCACTTTCCTCTTAAAAGTGCGGGGGGGGGGGGTCGACATTTTTGGCGAGATCTACTAATATGCAAGTATATACGATAATGTGTAATGTGTTTACTTCTGAGAGTTTCAAGGGGTTGGGGGCTACTGTTTCCTGCATGTACATAAGCAAGAACTTTTTTCTTCCTCATAAAAATGTTTTCTTTTTTAATTAAAACATCGTTGCTTGTCCTTCAATCTCAATTATATTTAACGTTTCAGTTGGATAGCACTGCGGACCCCCTGGCATGGACTTGCGAACTCCCAAGGATCAATTGACAACAGTTGGGAAACTCTGTGGTAAACTATTTCAAATATCTATAACCCTATTGAAGTATAATTTCCCTGATTTTAAATTTAGATTGGTATTTGAAAAGCTTAAAACAACGACCTCAGTTTTTGCCATCTGTGCAGAAATTTAGCCAATAAACGTTCACCATTTCAAAAAAGTGATATAACTGGATCATTTTCCCTCTTACTATTGTTCAAGACTATACATATAAAGCATTCTAAGCCTGGAATCATAATCTAAACTAGAAATCCCATTTACTAACTTCCTAGCCCTATTTGCCAAGAAATTGATATATTTCTTAAGGAAATTAAACCTGAACAGCATATCCTAAATTCGGTGTTTCCAAAACTCTGTACTTAGGTAACAGAACTTCTTCAGAATTTTGTAAAATAGAACTTTGCTAAAACCCCATATTCTGTAGGCTTTGTTACTAGCTACACTGAGCTGCTGACAAAACTTGAAGTCATGACTGATAAGTCACCCTCATCTACAACTGTTTCTTCTTCACAGGCCCGGACTGGCTCCTTCTAGGGTGGTCGGCTAGGTACTAGGGCTCGACCGATGCCATTTTTTGGCCGATGGGCCGATGCCGATTGTTCAAAGATGGCCGATAGTTTTCTTCCAAATGGCCGATTGCCGATGCCGTTGGCAAAAAAAAGTTCAAAAAAAATTAATTTGAGTTCTAATATTTTTAATTCAAATTATGTTTTTCACAATCACGAGTTGCGACAGGACCCTACTCATTGGAGTTATTGTTTCTAGAAACTGCTCCTTTCCCCCCCCCCCCCCCCCCAAACCTGCCCTTCTCCTGGGCGTTTACGTGTGTATAGTTGTGTGTGTGTGTAGGCTTGTGTATGCGCAGACCTGTGCACACACGCAGGCGTGTATGTCTCTGTGTGTGTAGGTGCTTGTGCATGTGTAAGCTTGTGTGTGCATAGACTTGTGTATGGACAAAGGCGTGTGTGTAGGAGCATGCGTAGGACATGGACGCCACCGACCAGGAGAAGCGAATTTCGGGGGACATTGCTCAGGACCGGAGGAGCCGCGCCTGTGGAGGACGATGGGCGGGAGTGCGGCAGAGGGAGGCGGGGGAGGTGATATAAAAACAGCCTAACGTCAAGGACAGTCAAATGAGAACAATAAGCAATTGCGATTGCTCCAAAAAATCTATCAGAAATAAATTGATAAGATTGTCAGGGATTTGAAAGATCATTTTTTTAGTACAGAACCGCTACCACCACCGCCTCGGAAGAGTTTCTGAATCTACTTCAGCACTTCTGAAGAAAAAATTCAAAAGTCCCTTTGATTTCCGAATTATGTCACCATTCAAAACGTCTTTAATCAATTTCTTACATTAATGCTCTAAATTCTTCCTAAACGATAGATAAAGCTTGAAAAAAAAAATCTCTAATTTTAGGAATGGTGTTAGTTTCAAATAACTAAGAAGTACAACTAGAGTTTAATTTCAGAAATTGAGGGAGTGAGAGGAGGGGCACGCAAGTGTTCTTAGAAATACAAAAAATAGTCGTAAAAATAGAGTTCAAAACAATCATAAACATTGAGCAGAAAAACCCTTTCAAAACTTGCACCCGAGTTTGTTTTGACGTGCAGTGGCGGATTTAAAATTTAGCAAATATTGCAATTGCGCGAGAGGCCCATAACCATTGGGGCACCGTAGAAGTTACAAAAATGCTTATGATAAATGTTTTAGAACTTCTGTGATAGAGAAATAGGGCCCCAAAAAGGTATTTCGACGGGCCCCAAACTTGTAGCTCCGCCGAAGCAATACAGAAAAGACTGCATTACTGTGATTAATGTTACAAATATCGAAAAATTAAAAATTACCGCCGGTTTAACGGGAATCTAACAAAATGAAACAAAACCAGTTTCGCAATCTCATATTTGTTTCCATCGTCTCAAATTCGGCAATATATCACCAAATGATCGTCAGTCTGAGACGCTATATCAGTTTTCAATTGAAATAAGTAGTTAATAGCCACAAAAAATGAGTAAATAGACTTTTTAGAACACTCGATCGAAAACAAAAAGGGAAGTGCACAACTGGAACGTACGCACACCCCATATGCGAAAATTTAGCCTTCTACAGCTTACCATTTTGAGTTATGACAAATACAAATGTGACGACCAGCAACAGGCTCTGGGCCCAGCTAGGCTGGTCCTAGTCAATTAATTAGTCCCCAATGAAGATCAATGGCCCTCTTAAAGCTATCCACTCCCTTGCTCATTACCGCCTCTTCCGGTAAGCTATTCCAAGTGCCCACAACCCTGCTAAAGTAGTAGTTTTTCCTGATTTCCAAGTTAGCCTGAGATTTAAATAGCTTAAAACAATGACCCCTTGTCCTGCTTTTCCCGCAAAAATTTAATCCATTTACATCTTTCATTTTGATAAATTTAAATAACTGAATCATGTCCCCTTTGACTCTCCTTTGCTCCAGGCTGTACATGTTAAGCCTATTAAGTCTGGTATCATAATCTAAATCTGAGAGTCCCCTTACTAATTTAGTTACCCTTCTTTGAACCCTTTCCAATACAAAAATATCTTTCTTCAGATAAGGCGACCAAAACTGAACAGCATACTTCAAATGAGGTCTTACTAAACTCCTATATAAAGGCAGAAGAACTTTCTTAGATTTGTTTGAAATAGATCTATTGATGAACCCAAGCATTTTGTTGGCTTTGTTACTAGCAATACTGCACTGTTGACTAAACTTGAAGTCCTGATTTATAAAGACACCAAGATCCATAACATTTTCTGCCTGATTTATGACTGAACCCTGTAAACGATATCTCATACGCTTATTTCCATGACCTAAGTGTAGCACTTGACATTTCCCTACATTAACTGCCATACCCCATTTATCTGCCCACTTAGTAATATGATCTAAATCCTCTTGCAGCTGTTTTACTTGTTCTTCATTTTCGACAATCCCCATAACTTTTACATCGTCAGCAAAAGAATTCATGCTTCCAGAAATATTTTCATTGATGTCATTCATAAATATAATAAACAAAAGAGGCCCTAAAACTGATCCCTGAGGAACCCCACTTAAAACATCACTACAATTAGAATGATTTCCTCTCACAACTACTCTTTGCTTCCTACCAGTAAGCCAATTTCTAACCCAAAGTAAAGTTTTTCCTCCTATTCCAATGTCAGCTAACTTGCTGAGAAGAGCAACATGCGGTACCTTGTCAAAAGCTTTTTGAAAATCAATATAAACAACATCCACACATTTTTTGTTATCTAAAGCTGAGGTAACCTTGTCGTAGAAATGCAATAAATTAGTAGTACAGGATTTACCTTTCCTGAAACCATACTGCAAACTAGTCAACAGACTATTATTCTCTAAGAACATCATGATCTTAATTTTGATCAAAGTTTCGAAAATCTTACAAATCACCGAAGTCAAACTTACAGGTCTATAATTCCCAGCAATACCTTTAGACCCCTTCTTGAAGAGTGGCGTTATGTTAGCCAGCTTCCAGTCCTCTGGCACCGTCCCCGAGTTATAAGAAGCATTGAAAATATTCAAAATAACATCCACTAATTCCTCTGCACATTCAACTAAAATTTTTGGATAAATATTATCTGGTCCCGGAGCTTTAGTTGCTTTAATCTTTTTCAAATGAAATAAAACCTCCTCCCTGGAAAATACCAAATCCTCAAGCTGTATAATAGCTTGTGTCTTGTTAGTGTCAACTGTTGAGATACAGTTATCGTTAAACACACTGGAAAAAAAGTTATTTAGAACATTTGCAATATCCCTATCGTTTTGGATTAAATTTCCATACTCATCAACCAAAGGCCCAATTTGACTGTTTCGAGCTTTCCCAGAATTAGCGTAAGCAAAAAACCTCTTAGGGTTCCCATCAATGTCATCTGCCAGCCTTTGCTCCAATTCCCTTTTCTGAATCCGTACCAAATACTTAAAATTTCGCCTTGCCTTACCATACTGGAGCCTCTCCGCACTCTGACCAGTTTCTTTAAACTTACGAAAAGTGGCTTGCTTATAATTAAGAGCTTCTTTAGTCTCCCTGGAGAACCACATGGGCCAAATTTTGGTACTAACACCTTTTCTCCTAAATGGAACATAGTCCCCAACGGTTTTAGCAAGTTTATCCTTAAATTCCGTCCACTGCTGATCTACGTCGCTATTTTCCAACCCTGACGAAAAAACCTCTTTCAAGCTCTGCCTAAGTGCAACAAAATCAGTGTTTCTGAAATTGGGCACAAACCTAAAATTATCATCTTTGCACACTTCAAATTTAACCCGGAACCTAATGCTGTTATGATCACTATCTCCAATATGCTCCCCTACACTCAACCCCTGAACAAAACTACCTACGTCACAAAAAACTAGATCCAAAATCGCCTCCTCTCGAGTTCCCTGAGTTACAACTTGATCTAAGAAACAGTCACCAATTACTTTTAAAAATTCCTCTTCTTTGCCATTACCAGGGTAAAAATTATTCCAATCAATACCCGGAAAATTGAAATCCCCCATTATGATAACGGATCCCTTACTGGACATGTCACTAATAATACGGTACATCTGTTCATCTTGTCCCTGGTTTGAATTAGGTGGCCTATAAATGTTTCCAAAGCGTAGCTTTTTGCCCTTACTGCTCATCAACTCCAGCCAAACCATATCAATATCAGTAGGCTTATCATTTATGACCAATTCATTGCAAATAAAATTGTCTCTAACATAAAATAAAACCCCACCACCTCTTTTACCTACTCTATCCTGTCTGAACAAATTATACCCAGCAATATGTAATAACTCTGCATCAGATTCGGTAGCCCATGTCTCTGTAATTCCAATAACATCCAACTTCTCATCCATAACTATGCTTTTCAATTCATCCATCTTGTTCCTAATACTGCGAGCATTGGTATAGAAAACTTTAAGCATGCCTAAGTTGCTTTTATTTAACACCCTGAAATTTCCTAAATTACAATTGTTAACATTACTACTCTTGTTCGTCACTTTATTTCCATTTCTAGCAATACCCAAAAAAATTTCATTCTCTCGATACCTGATGCTTGAACCATGCCCCCCATTCCAACTTAGTTTTTTGACTCCGAAGCCCTTAAAATTAATCCACTAACCATTTTGACCCCTGTAGAGCTCAGATGCAGGCCATCCCTAGCAATCCAATCCGGTTTACAATGACTCCATACATCAATGAACCTGATACTGCGCTTTTCGCAAATTGACTTCAGTAGCAAGTTCATACACCTCGCACGTTGATTTAGCCAGCTCCTATGCACTCCATACCTGGGAAGCAAACCAACCACTTGGACATTCGTCGAAAAGCTGGTTGCTTTATCCAACAGGGATTCCCATTCCCTAGAAAACTCCTCATTTTTACTGTGGCCTACATCATTTGTTCCCACCCACAAAGTAACCATGTCCTCCTTATGCAATACTCCCTTCTTTTCAACAACCATATTAACGTCTTTTACCCGAGCCCCTGGTAAACAACACCTAGCCACCTTACGCTTTACTCTCCCAACTGTGTTACCCACCTCCCTTACCATAGAGTCCCCCAAAATTACACCCTTAGTTTCCCAATCTAACTCCTCATTTGAAACTTCCCCCTGAATGTCTGGAACATTTATACCCTCTACAACTGGCCTACACCCTAATGCTAACTGGGCTTCCAAAACTAGCATCTTAAGTCTTAAGTCTGAGAGTTCAGCACATTTAGTGCAAATATAATCCTCCTCAAAAACAGACTCATTTTCCCCCTTATACACATAGGCGGATTTAGGCCGAAATATTTGGGGGTGCAACAATAACAGGGGTCTGGGGAGGGGGGCTATTCCCGGAATAACAAGGCAGTGGCGAAATCAGAGAATAATTTTAGGGCGGGACAAACTTTTAAGTCTAAAAAACGCGATGTAAACCATATTTAGTAAGATTAGGGGATGGTCAATTCTTAACATTTCAAACTGCAGAAAAAGTCTTAAACGAAAGTCGATATTAGAAGCAATGGGTGAATCCAGCTACTGGTTTGGAATGGGATTCACGCCCCAGAAAAAATTTGAAATAGTAGTTTTGAAAACGCAGTTTTACAGATCTTGGTGATATTTTAGGGGCAAGAAAGGTACGTGTGGCTCCAAGGCTATTTTTAGAAATTTTAGTCTTACAAATGTGATTATAGTCCTTATTTATAGTTTGGGTTGAGACAAGACTCATAGACTCTGTCTCCAATCGATTTTTTGAAAAGCAGACAGAAATACGTATCCCCTTCCCACTCCTCACGCTACCTCTTTAACTTTTCATAACTGAAGTTTCAAAAACACTACGGTGGACAAGTCTTGATGCTGTTACCGGACGGGGTGTTCTGGAGCTCTCCCCTGGGAAATTTTCGAAATTGAAGTCCTAAAAATGAAGTTCTTCTGCAAGACTCCATGGTATTAAAAAAAAAGGATTCTCCCACTTTAATATTTCGAAATAGTAGTTTTCAAAACCAAAATACAGTCGATTCCAGTTAATAGGATCACATTGGGACGGGACCATTTTGGTCCTAATAACCGGCTGGTCCGATTAAGCGAACAAGACCTGTGTAGCTTGACCGAACATGCTGTACACAAAACATATAAATGCCATTATGATTATTATCAGCCCCATATGTATGGCAAGGCTCCTGTATAATGAGAACTGACTTATCCGGCATTTTGGTTCTAAAAATGTCGGGCGAAAAAAATAGTATTAATACAAAAGTCTCATTGCAGAAAACTGGTGTCCAAGCTTTAGATGTGTTGCCTGATTTATGTTTGATTATTTTATTCTGTAGATAAAGATGATTTAATTAATACAAACTAAAAAAAAAATTAATTTGAATTTTGACATCTTGAATTCAAATTATGTTTTTCTCAATCACGAGTTTGCACGTGTATGTGTTTGTGTGGGTATGTGTGTGTGTGTGTGTGTGTGTTTGTGTCTGTGTGCAGGCATGAGTGTGTGAGTATGTGTGTGTATGTTTGTCTAAGCGTGTGTGTTTGTGTTTGTGTGCAGGTATTAGTGTGTGAGTATGTGTGGTTGTGTGTAGGATATTGACGCAACCTGGAGACGGTTTTCGCTAGAGGAGCGGCATTGGGAGGGGCCGGTCGATGGTGATGCTGCAAAGAAAGGCGGGGGGGGGGGGGGTTGATAAAATCATAGGAACACCATTCAAAGGTCAAGTAAGAACAATAAGCAATGTGATTGCTCAATAAGGTGTTAAAATTAGGTTTATTACAGTAAACATTTCCCGATACATTTTTGTTGAATTTGTGAACTAAGTTTATATTTTTAGAGTCACTTTAAGTGACATTTTACTCAACTTATCAACAATTGTTTTACGACATAGCAACCAGCGAATATTATATCGTTTTCATAAATACTAGAAACGAGGTCAGGTAGAATTTTGTCTTGGAACCAAAATGTCGGATAAGTCTGCCAGTCCTTAGGGGCTCTAATGTATGGTAAGCATACAAAGAAGAAACATTGCTGTTTACGAAATTTTTCTACTAAAAAAAAAAAAAAGTAAAGCGAATTATCTTTTTACATTCTTCCCAATCCGATACGGTTTTAGGTCTTCCTTCTAGTCAGTATTGATTCAATTCAACAACTAGAAGTAACTAACATTGTGAGAGTGAAAAAATAAGTGCAAAAAAGTACTAACCAGTCATTAAAAATTTCCAATGAAATGAAAATTACGCACTTTGCAACTAAATTGAAGAAATTTGAACTTATACTGAAATTTTGTTTTCTGCTGGAACAGTGCCGCTGCCGCCAAGAAATGGAAGTGTCGTTAACCATTTTTACCTGTAAATATTGATGGGTTTAATTGAAAAATGACAAGGAACCATCATTAATTTGTTCTGCACTAACTATTAAGTTCGTTTACCACTTGCAACTCGCTTCAAGTGGGTGATTTTAATTTTTTTTCCAATTTGTTCTCATGTTCCTTGGTCCGATTAAACGGGTTTTTGGTCCCAATAAGCGAATGATATTAGGCTTATGTAATGGGATTTGTTATGGGTCTTAAAGATTTGGTCCGAATAAGCGGCTGGTCCCATTAACCGGTGGTCCTAACACTCTTGGATGATATTAGAGAAAGGGGGTCGGAGGCACTTGTTCGAATATTTTCCAAAGCTAAAGTCTTAACACATGAGTGTAAGACCATATTTGGTAACGTTAGGGACACTGCAGTTTTTCAAAACTGAAGCTCCAAAAACGCAATTTTAAACGATTTTCGATGCATTTAGGTGATTAGAAGATCTACCTTGGAAAATTTGCGAAAGTGAAGCCCAAGAAACGAAATTTAAGGTACTCTGTAAAAACTTTGGCTGGAGAAAGTGCTTTGGAGAAGAAAATTTTTGACGACTAATGGAAAAAATGAAAACGAAATGGAAAAAATGAAAAAAGAGGGATGGGGGAAATATGAAAAAAAGAGGATTGTGCGAGGAGGGTGAGGAAGCACACAATTCGCCGTCAATAATCTGAAGCTGTTGAAAATTTTAAATGTCAATAGTTCTTTTTGAAAGAGAAATTAAGATTTTTTTCCAAAATTCTTTTCTTTTTTCTCGTAAAATAACAGCGTTTTCCCAAAATGAGATATTTTTTTCTTTTCAATAATAAAGAATATTTTTTTAAAAACACCTACTCAGCATTTTGTGGGGAGGGTCACCAGTCTTTTGCCCCCTCCCCCCTGGATGCACCAGTGCAGCAAAATGTACGGGAGTCCTCCTTCAAACATTTTCGAAAATTTACCTTAAAAATGTTGGTTTTCGGTTGATTTCGGTGTAGATTTTATTGATAAAGTTTCTTGCAAAGCCATGTTTTTTTTTTGAACTTTATTAGCCATTGTTGTTTCAAAATAGAAGAATTGGTATTGATATACGAATAAATACCCAAGTACAGAACAAGCAATCGTTCTATACAATAACACAGCACTGAACAATAAATTGTTTGAGTTTCTTTATTTGCATGAAAGTATCTATTGTTTTTTTTTTTTTTTTTTTTGCAAATGGATAAAATTATTTTAATTCTAAATATGAGCACAGTTATGGTTTTCTGGCACTAGCAACGTGTGGTGGATACACTGGATTCAAGAAAATTTACTAGAATAGCAGCTATATTTTTTTTTCCAAAAAACTACGTTTCTGAGTGGAATACTAAATTAATTTTTTTTCAAAACCCAACCAAAAATTTTAGAGGTGCGGCGCACCCCCTGGCACCCCCGTAAATCCGCCTATGCTTATACAGGCAGAACATATGACATAAATCACAAGAGATCCACCTGTCCCCCTTCCCACTCTTTACCTCTTTCATAATGCATATAACACCCATTTCTACTCAGTGAATATGTTCCAAAAGGCAAAACAAAAAGATAAAAATGCAAAAAAAACACAGAATAAATACTAAAAACAGCAGTAAATAAACAGAGTTGCTACACCCAATAAAGCACACAAGATCAAAAACCAGGAGATCACCACATGTTAGGCTTAGCTCCAAAAAATGCAAAAACACTTCAAGAATACAATAACAGCAAAAATGAGCCCCCAAAACACAATAAAACTAAATTACATGATAAAGTGAAGTAAAAAAAAAAAACCTAAAACTAGACAGTAATAATGAAAAATTATAGTAAGAAAACACTTATCAAATTAGCAGCAATAACACTCCCTGCATCACAGGCGCCCTCTAGTGACTTATGAGAGATACATAAGTACATCCAGCCGCAAGAAACAACGCAATAATTAACACGTTTGGTACCTGAATGCAGTATTAAAAACTCTTTCAGGGGTGACTAAAATAGAAATTCATACTGAAATTTAAGTAAACAATTTTATATGAAAACAATAACTCCCTTTACTTTGTATTAAAAAGTAAAACAACCAAGGTCCTTATTTTTCAAAAACATCGGCCAGTTCCATCGGCTTTCCGATGTTTTTTAAGGCCGATGGGCCGATGTTTCCTGCAAGTTAGCATCGGGCGCCGATGCCGATATCTAAATTGTTGAACCATTGGCCGAGTCCTACTAGGTACCAGAATGGGGCCCCTGGAGGGTAGGATCCGAGGGCCCTCTCACTAAAAATGTTTAAAAATTATTTGCTCAAAAACCGCATTTTACTTTTTTTTTTGACTTGGAAGTGTAGTAAAACTATAGTTTTATAGTTACATTTTTATATATGAATACATGTCTTGAGGTTTTGCTTGACTTTCCCCTTTGTCAAAACGAAATTTCATACTATTTTCACAATATTTATTCAAAGCTACGCTTTTTGCCATTATATTGCTTTCAGTGACTATTTTTTTGAGTTTGCAGGGGGAGGAGGCTGAGGATTGTGATGCATGGACCCTCTATAAGTGGAGTATAAAATAACCCCAATTGTAGAGGATGTGGGAAATTTTTTGAAAAATGAATATAAAATTGTGTATTTTTAGACCTTGAGGGAAGGGGGCGACTTAGTCTTTGAGAAGGGACTAAGTTCCAAAATTTGAAGTCTAGATGATCTTCGATTATTAATCAGGGGTTGAAAGACTCTACAGATGAATTTTCCAAAAATGTAGTTGTAAAATCGCAAATGCGTGTCACGTTTGGTTATGTTACAGGATGTGGTACTTTACTCTCCCTAGAAAATTTTGGGTGGTTTTCGATAATATTGAGAGGATTCAACTCTCTCCATCAAAAAGTTTTCTAAATAATCTTCCTACAAACGCAAACATGAGTCATATTTAAAACTGGTAAGAGAAAAAGATTTTCAGAACTCTCTCCAGGAAATTTGTTGAAATTGCTCTAAAAATGCAATCTTAGATGATCTTGGATAATAGAGTGAGGAAAAATTCGGAGACTCTCCTCAGGAACTTTTTGATATTTTCCTTCTAAAAACACATTTGTAGACCTCTTTCAATGACACTAAGAGAAGGGATGAGAATTGGAACGTTGCCTTGGAATTTTTTGAAATCGAAGTTCCAAAAAACCAATTTTAAGCGATTTTTGGACATATTACCCCATAATATTCACCGTACATGATAATTATTTCACAGGGTTTAAGTCCAGAGTACAAGTTAATTTTATTTTATTTATTTTTTTGATAATATCGCTGAATTCATTGAACAACTACAATGAAACCTGTCTATAACGATATTTTCCTTGGTCCCAAGCAGAATGGCAGCAATAAATAATCAAACTGTCTATAACAATAACCTGTGTATAACAATATCATTTTTAGGTCCCAACAGTATCATTGTAGACAGGTTTTACTGTATTCATTTCTTTTAAAATATTGTTCAATAACTTATAAGAGATCCCAGAGCAAGGATGTCCCTAAGCCAGGTTTCATGGTCCTATTGATAACTCAGACCCAACACAAGTGCACATACAAGGGGGGGGGGGGGAGGGGAATCAGAGTTACGACAAAGTCTGAACATTTCCTATATTATCAATATTTTCTCACTTGCAACTGTGTAACTTTAAATTTTAAAATAAACAATTTTCTTCACTCTAACAATTTTAATGAAAAATGGTAATTTATTATTATTTTTTTTTAACTATTCAAAAATTTTTCTTGAATTATTACAGCACTATCGAAGAGTTAGCATTGGAATGTACCTTTCATCAGTTCTGTGAAAACAAAACCGTATAAATCCAGTATTTATTGGAGGGAAGAAAATTCATGTCTGTGAGAAGTTCTCAATGAAGATTGAAGACAAATCATTCTGGCTCAACATAATGCTTAAAACTTCAAAAGAAAGAAGAATCTTTGTTCTGAAGTATGACAATACCCCACGCTCTGAGCAGACAGGGAGGATAGCAATGTAACACAATGCACGAGGTACAAGTGGAAATATGGTCCCTTATAATCGAAATAGCAGGCCATTTGTGCGGTCAGTTGATTTTATTGGTAAGGACTGGAGAGTCACGGCCAAAAATATACATCCATCATTTTAAGAAAGGAAATGCCGAAAGGTCTTCTAAATACCTCACCACACCACAATGGGTAGAGGCAGGATAGAGATATTAACTGGATGAATGAAGTGCCGCTGAAAAATATTCTAGTTGATTGACCAGACCAACAAGTCTGAGTCTGTCCAATCCCATGATTAAGGTCGTAAAACAAATTCTTTTCTGTGTCCAGCCAGACATCCCCAGGGTTGTCGATGTTGGTCCAGCAAAGTCGCCTTTTGCCTTTGGCTGAAAACATACATCACGGCAGTAAAACAAAGGAGGAGATAAGGAAAAGAAAAAAAAGTACTGTTGGGGATGGAACTGTGAAAGATTCAACTTTTTCACTTAAAATGAATCGGTTTTTTAAAAAATTGTCTGTCCGGAACTATTTTCATTTTTTTCTTGTATTTCTCGGGGCCAGTAAGACTTTGCTTACTTTCAGTAAACCGGACCAGGCTATGAAGCTATCATGTTAGGCTTGCCATGGATTTTCATAATGCATTGTTTTTTTTTTATTTTGCAGCATACAATAGTTGACTGCCTTTATTTTAAAGTGTTTTAATACCTCAGATTCCCAGACATTTCTAAATAATGTATTAAAATTGCATTTCTATTTAAATATTACAGGAAAAAAACTTGTTATTCATATTCATTTGTTCATTCTTTATTCCCTACCCATTTTCTTTTTTTAAACTTTTCTCACAGCGAACGTATTTCCACCCTGTTTTTAGCTTTGCATCCTTAAAATCTAATTTGCTGCCCTTAGCTTAAAAGCTTGAGGGAGCAAAGCACTGCTGGTGACAGCATTCTAATCGGCTCCACGCTGTAGATACTTTGCTAATTGATATTAATCCAAAAAATTTGCTAAGTTTATACCCCCTATCACTTGTTAATCAGGCCCTATATAAAAATTGACTCATTCCACTAGCTAACTGCTTTTTGAGGGATTTTTCCTAATAATATGTGATGTGCAGGCTGGGGCATAACACTGACATCTGGGTCCTCCAATCCAGATCCTACCGAAAAACTTCTCTCGACTTCTTTTACAGGCTCCCGTGTGGTCAATTCAAATTTTTCCTTCTCTCTGTGGCAAGTGACCTTGTGGGGAAGGGGAACTATGACACTTTTTGCACCGAGCCAAGGTTTGGTTTTCACGTATGGTGGTCGCACCCCCCCCCCTCTCTATTCAGGGCCTGATTACTGAATAGGCCATCAAGGCTGTTGCTTAGGGCCTCTGCTATTTAGAGGCCCCCAATTGGCTAAAGCTATTTTTGCAAACGGCAGAAATTGTAATGATTGGATACAAGGGGGCCCCGATATCTTGACCGGGCTCTGTCTCTACTTACATTGGAAATAAGTGCAAACTTCTCGTACTGCATAAAAAATACAATAAGCATGCATTTTCAAACTAAGTTTAATTTACGGAAAAATTCAATAAAATTGAAAATAAAGCTAAAATATTTTCGGATCCCTTCTGACTCTGTCCCCCTCCCTGATTTATTTATGCTATTCTGATAATCAGTAAATTCATAATATCCATTCCTTCAATACAAATATTATATTTCCATGCTTTCTGAAACAAGAGTAAAAAATGTTTCGCAAAAAGATCGAGAAACATTATAAAACATCTTTGCACATTAAAATGTTTTAATATAAAAATTCCTTTCCTTATCAAGTAAAAATCAAAGAAAACTTTAATGTACAGTCAGATATGTTACCGCCAAGAATCTAGAGATATTTATTAACGAAGAGTTCTAAGGAACAAATATTTCATCATAGCAATCATGATAGAAAGACAGCTTGTGTTTTTGGCCCCAACATGGCCAACAACTCCCCGTCTCACTACTTAAAACCAACGATCAAGGGCTTTACGATTACTCTGGCATAACTCGGCCTCTTTAAAAACTTGGAGACCCGTCCAGCCTTGAGGTGCGCCCTAGGCCAAGACATTTTTGGAGGCCCCCATTCAGGCAAACCTTACACATTTAGTCATTGGCTAAAACAAGTTTAGCCATTTTGAGGCCCACAAAAAGCAGGGGCCTTAGGTTACGGCCTGTTCAGTAATCGGGTAAAAAGTATAAGGACACAGATTAAAAAAAGTTGCAAGGAAATAAAAAAAACTGTTAAATCATTTTTTTGCAAAAAAATAAAAAAATCACTTCGTTTGGGGGCTTTCGGCGATCGCCAACCTGGCCAGTCCGGGCCTGCTTCTTCACTTAAGATGAGATCCCCGTAATAACGAAACCTTCATCAATAATAACATATTTTAACGAAATTTTGGCATTAAATTCACCTTATCCCGGAAAATCGTACCCAAACTAAGTGGTTACAAAAGTGAAGAAATACACTCGGCTAAGGTTGGAAATTAATTTGCTTCTCAAGACGCCGAGAAGAAAATCGGAATTCAGTAATAATTGTAAATATTTTTATAACAAATTGAAATATTTTGATCAATTAGCAGTCAAATTCATTCTACTAGAAAAGGGTCACATTATACAATTACTTTTTCGTTAAATAAAAGCGTTTGGTATACTTAAAATTAATAACAAAATTGCATTCGCTAGCTGACACAGGATTGACAACAAACTATATAGGGTGCGTTCAGAGTAACGGCACGAGGCACTCGTCGTGACACTCGCATCATGTCCCAAAGCGTTCAGAGTAGCAGCTCGAAGAGCCCGAATGTCCCGGGTGCTGTCCAGAGTAGTGGCCCGAGTCACTCGGAACAGAGCGCAAGTAGCCCAAGAAATTTAGCTGGGCAGATAGGTCACGTGTTTGGGACATTCGCAAAGGATGATGTTCATTGGCTAAAAATTTTCGCTGTTATTTATCAACTTTTCACACATTCGAGTTCGAAAATAGAGAAGTTTGTAATGGTTTTTGCTGCGATTGTTTATTATTATTTTCGAATCAAGAAGATTTTGTTGCTCATATTTGTTTAGAAAGAAATGATGGAACTTTTGAGTGGAAAAACTCAGTGTATGCGCTCATTTATTAGTATTTACGCATCTCCATAAAGAGAAAATTGACAAAATTTCTGCAACGTAATACTGACAATGTAGACTTTCTTAAAAGTCGGTAAAGAAAGTAAATGCATAGTTATGCCATCACTAAAAATAAGCTCTTATTTAATTGAGAAGACAACATCTTTTTTTTTTTTTTTTTTTTTTGAATGTGAAGTAACACAACAGAAAACTACTGCATCAAACAAACCTTATTATGGAAATATCAATTACAAAATGGGCAGCAAAAGAGTATGCTAGTATACTTTAAAATCAACATACGCTGTTGCTGACCTTTTTTGTTTTATATGCTACACTGCATGCTGTGACTGGTAGGTGAGAATAGCTCTTGTCCAATGTAATTTCAATTATGGTGTTTTAATGTGCTACTATTAAATTAAGTTGTATTTGTGTGGAAAACGCCCAAGAACTGAACTGAACTGAGTAGTTAAGTTTAAATAAATTAGCCGGACTCGCGCACCTCGTAGCAGTTCTTATAGCAGTATGTAATATTCAAAATTCTGGAGATTTTATTTTCGAGAGAGTTCGTTGCCGATATCTTCATTATGTTGTGTTTATTAATTAACAAGTTTTTATTTGCAACTAACATTGTAGTTTATTGTGCTGTAATTAAATTTTTCTAAGTTAAAAATGTTCAAGTGTTTGTGTCACAATTTCTACACGAAGGAAATCTGAAGACTTCAGTACAAATGATTTCATTGCCCCGCGACTTTTGGAAGCGTTGAAGAAGTTAAATAGATGGTAAGAGTTTTTAAATTTAGAAACTTACTTTGACGCGCAACATGGCAGCCCTACCGGGACTGCAGTGAAGTTATTTGATTTGTATTTAAAAGTTAAGAACTTTGTTGAAATGTCTAAAACAAATGAAGATATTCAACCTAAAATGTCAAAAAGTGTAGAAAATTTATGTAAAAAGCGAGCTGTAATGCGAGCTGCTGTAACAAAAGCAGTAAATAAGCTAGAAACAGAATTGGCAAAGAGTGAGGTGGATGCAAACATCGTGGAAGAACTTGTAGAAATATTAACTTTAAAATTTGAAATGCTAAGCGCTGTAGATAGCGAACTAGAAGCTAATTTTGAACCGAACGAACTCGAAAAAGAAATTGAAACTTCGGAAGAATATCGCGAGAAAGTGACTGTTTGGAAGTTTCGAGCTACTAAACGAATTAATGAAATGCGTCAGAATTCGTTGGAAGTCAGTCGCATCAGCGAAAATCAAAATAGAAGCTTTGAAACAAGCAGCAACAGTACTATACGAGTTAAACTTCCGAAAACTTCCGAAATTGACTATCGCGAAGTTTTACGGAGATGTGAGTCAATGGTTAACATTCTGGAACAGTTTTGAATCTGCGATACATAAAAATGAACTTTTGAATAATGTTGACAAATTCAACTACCTAAAGGCATATTTAGGTGGAACTGCCATGAACACAGTTGAAGGATTTCCAATTACAGCTGAAAATTATGATAACGCGATAAGAGCATTGAAGGACCGATGTGCTGAAACTGACTTATTAATTAGTGCTCATATGAATAATATCATCAATATGCAACCTCTTAGAGACTCTAATGATGTTCGTGCATTTCGAAGATTTTATGACAACTGTACAACGCAAATACGGTGTTTAGAAGCATTAGGTTTGTCATCGGAAAATTACACTAGTGTATTATGCCCCCTGCTATTAAAAATCCTTCCTGCGGATTTAGTTTTAAATATAGCAAATTAGAAAGTAATACCCATTCAAATCTGACAAACTTACTTGATTTTTTGTCAAAATCTTTGATGTCGCGAGAAAGAGCAATGCATATTATGTCAGTTAACATAAATCAAATTTCCCCCAACGAGACTTTCGCGCCACATAGGCAAAACACTGTCGAAAACCGTGTTAGAAATGATTCAAGGAAGAATAGGAAACAAATCGCTACCGCGTCTGAACTGATTTCTACCGATGAGATAGAAAATCCCAGAAAAATTAAATGCGTATTTTGCGATTCATTTACCCATTTCAGTTCTGAATGTGAATCTGCCAGTAATTTATCGCTAGAAGAACGGAAAAATATCCTGATGAAAAAGGGAGCGTGTTTCAAGTGTTTAGAAATTAGGAAGCATATTTCTCGGTTTTGTAAAGCAAACGTAAATTGTAAGCATTGTAAGGGAAAACATTCTTCTTTAATGTGTTTTACTAAATATAAGCAGAAACTTAACGTAGATAAGAATGTCCCTCCTGAAAATTCCGTCCTCTCAAACCAATCTTCGTCGAATGAAGTTTATTTGCAAACTTTAATTGTGCGTATTCGAAATCAAGGTTTAGAACATTTACTGCGTGTAATTGTCGATTCAGGGTCACAAAAAAGTTACATTTCGGAATTTGCTGCAAATAAAATGGGGTTAAAGAGTTCGGGAACTGAAATTGTTAAGCATGGGCTTTTTGGAGGGATAGAAACTACAGAACAGCATAATCGTTATTCTGTGCTCTTGAGTAGTCTTGATCGGAAGCATAGTTTTCAAATTGAAGTAATGGATCAGAAGAAAATTTGCGCTTTTATTCCGAAGGCTAAGACAGGTCAGTGTATTAAAATTTTGAAGCGGGCTGGTATATTTTTGAGTGATATATCGTCAATGAGTAAAACATGTTTGTATGAAGAAAATAATAATGAAATACACATGTTGTTAGGAGCGGATATAGCGGATAAATTATACGCGAATGGAATCAGACATTTTTCGAACGGTTTAGTTGCTGTTAAAACTAAGTTGGGATGGACACTCATGGGAAAAGACTCAAATAAAGCTAACGTAGATAATTCACTGTTACTGTTATCTCTTCATGTTAATGACGCTAAAATAAATGATTTGTGGAATTTAGATTCTTTGGGAATTCTTGATCCAAGTGAGAAAATAAATAAAAAAGAAGCCCAAGAATTGGCGTTAAAGCATTTTAGAGATACAATAGGAAGGCAAGAGGATGGGAGATATATTGTTTCTTTACCGTGGGTAAAAGATCCTCATTTGCTAAATGATCATAAAAATTTGGCAGAAAAACGTTTGAAAAATACGGTAAAAAATCTTAAATATACAAGAAACTTAGGGGACTACGAAAATGTCTTTTGTGAATGGGAAACAGAGGGAATAATAGAAAAAATTCCAATTTCAGAAAATAAAACTGAAACTGCTTCTCATTATCTCCCACACAGAGCAGTAGTTAAGGAAAGTTCGACTACTAGAATTCGTCCAGTTTTTGACGGATCCGCTCATTTACCAGGAGGTTTATCTCTTAATGATTGCATCGAGAAAGGGCCTAATTTGATAGAATTGATCCCTACCATCTTGAACCGTTTCAGGATTGGAAAGTTTGGGGTGGTTGCTGATATTCGTCGAGCTTTTTTACAGATAGCTTTGCAATCAGCCGATAGGGATTTTTTGCGTTTTTTGTGGTGGGCAGAGGGCAATCCAGAAAAGACACTAATTTATCGCCACGCTCGTGTCGTTTTTGGCGTAAGTTGCAGCCCTTTTCTTCTGGCCGGTACACTTGCTTACCATCTCGATCAAGCCCCAGATGAACTTAAAGAAACTGCGCAAAAACTTAGAGATTCTCTTTATGTGGATAATTGTGTGGCTAGCGTAGACAGCGTAGCAGAATTAGAAAATTTCCGTGAACATTCTTGTAGGCTTTTATCATCCGCAAAATTTGATCTTAGAGGTTGGCAGAGTAATGCATTAATTCCTGAAATCGCTAACTTGGAAAAAAGTGAACCGGTGTCGGTTTTAGGACTTTTGTGGAACACCGCTGAAGACACGCTGTCGTGCGATGTCAGAAAAATAACAATAGATGGACCAATCACAAAAAGAACTATTTTGTCCGTTACACATCAAATTTTCGATCCGATTGGTTTTACTTGCCCAATAACTTTGATACCCAAAATAATTTTACAAGAATGTTGGAAAATCAAAGCTTCGTGGGATTCTCGGCTTCCCGATGAATTAGTGAAGCGTTTCGAAAAGTGGAAAAATGAGATTGCAAAATTGTACAGTCTAAAAATATCCCGACGTTTATCCAAATTGCCATTTACTCTTAAAGACATAACTTTACACATTTTTTGTGATGCTTGCAAGACATCTTATGCTACGTGCATATATTTTAGAGTGGAACAGGTTGGATCCCCAGTAACTTGTCATTTGATTGCCGCTAGAGCTAGAGTTGCTCCTTTAAAAAAGATTACGATTCCTCGTCTTGAACTTTTAGCTTGTTCGATTGGAGCTAGATTAGCAAACACCATCATATGCGACTTACGTCTCGAAGCCGTAAAAACTGTCTTTTGGTCAGATTCTATGGATGTGCTATTTTGGATAAAAAAGGAAGGCCCGTGGGCAACATTCGTAGAAAATCGTGTTCAAGAAATCAGAAGACTGACAAAAATTGAACAGTGGAGATTCGTACCAGGAGTAATGAACGTAGCTGACATTCCGTCCCGAGGATGTACCTTAGGAAAGCTATTGCGTACGGAATGGCTGTGCGGACCGGACTGGTTGAAGAGATCTGCCGAATATTGGCCGAAAGACGAATTTCTGCCTGCCATGGAAGTAGTGAACGCAGAAAAGAAGAAAGTTATAATCACAGCTACTAACTCCGAAGATAAGGGAAAATACTACTACAGATATTCTTCTTACGTTAAACTACTACGAATCACCGCGTGGATTTACAGATTTGTAGAAAATTGTAAAAAATCCAAAAAAGATAGACGATTTGGTATTCTTGACAGTAAAGAGCTTCAAAAGGCTGAACAAGTAATTTTAAAGCAAATTCAATCAGAAGCTTTTGGAAGAAATCCTGACGCAAGATTAAGATCGATCAATACAATCGTAGGCGACGATGCCTTGATTCGAGTGAAAACGAAGATATTTTTTAGAGATGATGACATGCATTTTCGGCTTCCAGTTGTACTTCCCTCCGAACACCCGGTTGTCCTTAGTCTCATTCGGTGGAAACATAAAGAGTTAGGACATTGTGGCGTACAACTGCTTATGTCAGCGCTTCGAGAAAAGTACTGGATTTTGAAGAGCCGGAAAACCATTAAGAAGGCAATCAAGTCCTGTATTGTGTGTCGAAGATTCAACTCTAAACCGCCCGAAGTTCAGGAAAGTGTTTTACCGGAAAATCGTGTAAAAGATGCATCAGTTTTCGAAATTCTAGGAATAGATCTAGCAGGACCCTTGATCCTCAAAGATAACTCAAAAGTTTGGATTTTGATTTTCACCTGTGCTGTTTTTAGAGCTGTTCATGTTGAGATGTTGACTTCAGTGTCTACAGATAACTTTCTTTTGGGGTTGAGGAGATTCATCGCGAGAAGAGGCAGACCGTCAATTATCTATTCCGATAACGGAAAGAACTTCGTTGGCGCAAAAAACCAATTAAGCAAGATTGATTGGAAAAAGATTCAAGATGAAACTACTGCTTCTTCTATTGCTTGGATTTTTATCCCCCCTTCTGCTCCCTGGTGGGGAGGATTTTGGGAAAGGTTAGTAGGAGTTTTGAAGAGAATTTTAAGAAAAGTTTTGGGTCAAACATCGTTGGATTATGAAGAGATGTTAACAGTCCTCTGCGACTGTGAGAGTATCATAAATTCGCGACCGTTGACTTACGTTAGTGATGACGTTCAAGATCTTACCCCGATTACACCTTCTATGTTTTTGCAAGAGATTAGAGAAATCGGTGTTCCAGACTTAGATGTGCTGGATCATCAGAAATTAAATAAACGTCACGCGTATACACAGAAAATACGAAAAGATCTCCGTTCGAGATTTCGAGTGGAATATCTCGGACAGTTGCGACCACCTGTGACTAATAGAAATAATTCTCCAGTTCTAAAAGTTGGTGACTTAGTTATCGTGTGGACAGATAACTGTAAAAGAATTGACTGGCCACTCGGAAGAGTTCTAGAAGTGTTCACAAGTAAGGATGGATGTGTGCGAGTTGCTAAAGTCAAGACAAAAACGGGTGTCTTCATTCGTCCTGTTAAAAAGTTGTGTTCTCTGGAGTTGGGAGCGGTGTCATCTTGTGAGCTTCAAAAGTTAAAACCCCCTCCTGTGACTGTTCTTGAGGATTTGTGTTGCACCACCCACCACCAGTTCATCACCTAGCCTGACAGCATTGAAGTTGAGTTCCGGAGTCCCGAGCCCTGAACTCAAGGTGGGGAGTGTGGAAAACGCCCAAGAACTGAACTGAACTGAGTAGTTAAGTTTAAATAAATTAGCCGGACTCGCGCACCTCGTAGCAGTTCTTATAGCAGTATGTAATATTCAAAATTCTGGAGATTTTATTTTCGAGAGAGTTCGTTGCCGATATCTTCATTATGTTGTGTTTATTAATTAACAAGTTTTTATTTGCAACTAACATTGTAGTTTATTGTGCTGTAATTAAATTTTTCTAAGTTAAAAATGTTCAAGTGTTTGTGTCACAATTTCTACACGAAGGAAATCTGAAGACTTCAGTACAAATGATTTCATTGCCCCGCGACTTTTGGAAGCGTTGAAGAAGTTAAATAGATGGTAAGAGTTTTTAAATTTAGAAACTTACTTTGACGCGCAACAATTTGTTTGCGTAATGTAATGATTAGGATATCTTGATATTGTTTGCTGTTTTGGTAAAAAAAACTCCATTAACGAATGAAATTACTTGTTTTCAGTTGCATGTTTCACTCTTTAAAGCCGATGAATTTCATTGGAAATTAAGAACAACAATTTTAAGTGCCACCTCAAGCAGGGCAAGATAGCATTAAAACTATTTGCAAACTCAAATAATATCTTTAAAATTTTCTGCAAAAAACCACTGTACTTCTCCCAAGTCTTATATTGTGGGCCAATGCAAGAATATCAAGTTGAAAGTGAATAGAGTTCCGCAATGAGTCCAGCATGTTATTATTAATTGAGGGAAAACTCGAAATTTGCATCCAACATTTGTTGCTTATCATAAAAGTGTAGTAACTAGTGTTACATAAATTTGTTTCAAATATAACAATTGTCTGTAAACTTTAAAAATGTTTCTGTCAACGACGTTCACCTGTTCGTCTATACCAGCATTTCTTAATTTCTTTGATCAGTGTAACATTTTAAACGCTCATTTTTTCATAGAACCCTCAGCTTTTTTTAATAGTTTGCAGTAGCGTATGGTTTTGTTTGAGAGAGAGCCCAGGTTCTTATCTCAAAGAGACTGTCCCATTAACTATTTGTCGTTAAATTGATCATTAAATAGACTTCATTATAGACCATGGTAATTATGGACTTAAATTGGTCCTCGTTAATGTTAAAAATGCGCTTTCAACTGCCATAGATACTGGGAGAGTGGCTAGTATTAATAGTAGAATATTTGAAATTTAGTTCAAAAATCGTAATTTTAGGCAATATTTGATAATGATGCAGGAAAGGGAATTTGAAATGTCATTCCATAAGTTTTCAACATTGAAGTCACTTTTAAACTATCTTTGGTGATAGGGGTCAGTTGCTTCTTCCAGAATTTTTTCAAAATTGAAGTGTTTAAAAGCAGTGGTGTTCCCATTGGGTATACTCCATACATGGCGTATACTCTCAAACATTTTTTAGAAATATAGCGTATACCCTCAAGCTTCAAAATTTTTCATATAAATGACATGTTATGTAGTATATGATCTCCATGCACATATTATGCATAACTGATTACTAGGAGTATACCCTCAGACAGACTTGGATAAAATGAAAAGCTTTCTGCGAACACAAATCCTAACTGGAAAATTTTCCTCAAATAATTATTTTGCCTAACTCACCCTTGAATAGAAAATTAAATTTATTTTATATTCAAATATAAAAGAGACAATAAAAAAAGGCTTTAAATCATTTATTTTATTTATTTATTTATTTATTTATTTTTTTGCAATAACATATACAGTCGGACCTTCATATATAGAAATAGCAAATTTCCGGAAAAAAAATTCGATATATAGAAATTTCGATACATAGAAACGATCTTATTTTATCATAAAAATCTCTTAAAACATTAAAATTAAAGCTAATTTTCGTGCATGAAACCCAATTTCTAATGTAATACGAGCATCGGATTAAACGAAAGTTAATAACTGGAAAATTAACAGAAATTACATTTTTGTGCATTCATACATCTTCATTCTTCGGCAGTTCAACTTGATTCGCAACAAGAGGGGATTTTCGTTTTGACAATGTAATCGAGAGAAAAGTAAAAAATCAATCTACTTAACTTGAATGATTTTACAGAAGCTAAAAAGACTAAGAAAGATAATCAACAGACAAAAAGAATAACTTGAAACTGATTTTACAGTGTTATTGGTTACAACTTAGATTTGAAATAAACTTGAGGGAATTTAAGAACTCCAGAACGGAACAACGATCTATCTACACACCCCTCAAACCATGATTTCTTATGAGTTTCTTAGCAACCTTTAGTAAACATAATTTTCTCCCGTAACCTTCATTTTTCAATGAGACAAACAATCTAAAGTGGAAAAAAAAAAATCTACGAATGTCTCGAAATTTTTTTTTCGATATATAGAGATTTTTTCGATATATAGAAACAATTTTTCTATGTAATGAACATAGAAATTTGCTGGGATTTCGATATATAGAAAATTTCGATATGTGGAAGTTCGATATATGGAGGCTCGACTGTAGTTTGCTTATTTCTCACCAACTGAAGAAAACTACCAAAACCATTTTTTTTTACACATGTGCTTTAAAAGGCTCTTTTGGAGAAAGACTTTAACAGAAAGAAACTCTAGGATTTTCTTAAAAAATCCCTTTAAAAAAAATTGTTTTTTTTTTTTTTTTTCTTCTTTTTTATATCAACGTTAGCAGTTTGAAAAAAAATTTCTGCAGAGCCAAATATTTTCTGCGAACGCCGTTCGCGCGTTCGTCTATATTATGCAAGACTGCCCTCAGAAAAATTGATGAGAACATCACTGTTTAAAAGTCAGAAAGAGGTGCTTTATGCCTGATCTTGGAAAAATTTCGAAGTTGAATCTTAAAGGCACAATTTCAAGCGACAAATAAATTATTCCTATAGTGGCTAACCCTGATGGGTAAAACAGCTAGTTTAGTATACGAAAATAAAAGGAAAGTTGTTTTTAATTTTGGGAAAGTGTTTTTATCGATTTTTTAAGTGACAAGTTTGAAAGATGTGGAATGAAAACATATAAGTTTCATGGAACCCCTGAGGGAACTTCATGGAACCCTGTGGTTCCGGGGAACACAATTTCAGAAACCTGGTTTGGGTCTAACCAAATTATCCAAAACTCTTTTATATCAAACCTCATTTTCCTTGAGTTTTACTTAGGTATTGTTTAATACACTTGATAATTCTGATTATAGGAAAATAGACTGATAATGAAATCAATGAGTTAGATGAAGAGTGCCACTCGATGATTAGCCAGATTCTACAAACGCTCAAATGAGAAATGCATTGAGTGCTGAAACATACTCTCAGTGGCAGATAAAAGGGGAAGGTCATGGGCCTCATGACCCCCCCCCCCTAAACTGTCCATATTGTGTTCAAACACTGAATAAAATGTAAACGATATCAGTTGTCTTTTCAATTCATTAAATATTCTTGAAATTTCCCTTTTCAGTGCTTCTGATATTAATTTGCAACGTTTAGGCTGATTAGGAGCTCTATTTCTGACCGATTTCATGCTTTTTATCAATACCAATGCATTTGAAGAAATTTTTCGTGCCCAAAACTGTAGATCGTTCTCCGTAAAATGGTAATCTGTATAAACCCCTGCATAGACTACAGCAATATTCTGATGACATAAAAAACTATGAGTAATTTATAAAGGAGTTTCTGAAAAATTCTAGACAACATTTGATGATTTTTTAAAAATTATGTTTGTTTTTAATATTTTACAGGTAATATTCTAAACATAAGATGAGCTTCCTCATTTTATTTTGAAAAACTAGTGTTAAATCTTAAAAAGGCAATTGATTTAAAATGTGAATTTTAGTGATTTCATGATACGTTTCATATTAATCGGTTATTTTTCCAAGTCATTGTCTAAGTAATTGCATTAAGTGGAGACTACTGTATGTGTATACGTGTACACTAACATGCATCTTGTTTTGTGATTTATAAATGACAGAAGAGTAGGGGAGAGGGGGGCACATGTGAACAAAAATGACATTTTTCTATATTTTTCATTATTGATTTGAGATAGAAAAGAAAAAGATGCTAAATAAGATAAATCAAACATTTGCTAATATTTTCATGCAGTTATCCCCCTTCTACAAGAGGAAATTAAAAGCTAAAAATTAATTCTAAAATATGTTACATTTTGTTCACATCTGCCCCGGTGGGGGGGCAGTTGTAAACACACCTGGGGCACAAGTGAACAGATACATAAATGGTATAAAATGCACCTAAGCATATCTTTAAGTACTCTTTATTACACATTAATAAACACAATGAAAATATAAATATTGAGTACATAATAAATTAACTTGATTCAACGAACATTATAGACTTCAAGTTTTACAGAAAAAGAAACTTAAGAAGCAGCTCGATATGTGCTACCTAAAATTGTATGTGGGGGTAATTTTAGCAGAATATGATCAGTGTTTACCATCGATGTATCATCTGTTTCAGGAAATACAAAGGTTTCATTCTTCTGCTTCCTCATGAATTTA
This sequence comes from Uloborus diversus, assembly GCF_026930045.1. NCBI lineage: Eukaryota > Metazoa > Arthropoda > Arachnida > Araneae > Uloboridae > Uloborus > Uloborus diversus. Next base: position 107,572,596 of record NC_072737.1, on the reverse strand, counting down.
ACATTTACTTCATCACTCTCCATTTTCTCGATACGGCCAACATAGTGAATTTTTGTCTTTTTTGTAGTGAATTCTACGAGGACAAAGTCATTCACAGCTAAATTTTCTGGTGCAAGGTTGACTTCAGCACAAATTTCTTGATGGCTACTCTCTTCAAAGCTAATGTTGGACTCTGAGTCATTGACTACAACCTTTGACTGCTCCTTTTTCAACAGTTCAGCAAGTTCTAACTTTCTTTTCTTTGCAGCTCTTTCACATTTTATCTTCATTTTCTCTGCCTTTTCTTCCATAGCTTTGACAACAGTGTCTTTTTCGGGGGTGTCTGTCAAAATTCTTGATTTTCTTTTTTGACGCTGCTTACTTTTCCCTAGAGTAGAATCGTGAAATTCTATTCTAGGCAATGGTCTAACACATTCTGGGGTAGGACTTGAATGTGAATTGCAGCTGGTGGACGCATCCTCAGGATTAACTGGCATTAAGCTTGTTATTTGAATTGGGATGAAATCAGCGCCAGTAAAAGCAAGCCGAGATAACGGCCAAATTCCTGGTTTAGAAAAGCCTGATTTAATATTTTTGGATGTAAAGGCTGCTGGGAAAGCTGGTGAAGAACACTGACCAATTTCATATATAGTTATTCTTTTTCCTGGGTGTAATGTCAACCAGTCATTGAAAGAAGTTTTCAGTGCAGATTTAAAGGGGCCATAAACACCTACATCCAAAGGCTGTAAGCGATGTGAACAATGAGGGGGGAATGTAAGGAGTACTATTCCATTCTCACAACAAAATAATATTATATCCAAACTGATATGACTTTCATGATTATCAAGTAGAAGCAAAACAGGATTTGCTGCGGTACAGCGGGAGTACTTTTAGAAGTGTTTTACAACTTCTAGGAAGATATCTGAACCCTAAGCTTTCTGATGGTGCTCAATTTAAGAAAATATCTTTGTATCTTTTTCTTGGGAATACAAAAACAGGAGCTACAGTGTTTCCCATTGTATTAACTATACCACAAAATGATACAAGTTCACCTCTCTCGCCTGAAACATTTTGTCCAACTTGTTTCTCTCCACAAATTGCGATCACTTTTGGAGCCTCCAACACAGTCGCGCTACAGCTGATACTAACTTCAATTATTAAAATTTTTAATTATTCAATGTTTCTTAATTAGCCTAATCAAATAAAAAAATTAAACAATTTTTGAAATTGAAATAACTAAAAAAAAACAATATGGGGCACATATAAACAGTTCACAACTGCCCCTACATAGTGTGTTCACATGTGCCCCATATAACAACTTAAGCCTAATCTGATGAAAAACAATATTTCTTTCAAATTTTTTTAAAAAAATCGAGTACAAAAACTTACTTTATAAATCCCACTTCAAAATGAATAAAGTTCAAATCACAATAAAGATAGTGTTGAATGTGTTTTTACTCTGAGAACTGGAACATGAAAGTTTACTGGCACCTCCCAAAACAGAAGTTATTATGATAACTAAAAAACAAAATGGTTGAGATCTTTGAAATTTCAGGCAGTATACAGTACTACTGCTGCCATCAACATGAATTTTTTTCAGATTTTTTTCCTCATGTTATCTGGGTAAAATATGGTTTGTTCACATCTGCCCCATGTTTACATGTGCCCCCTCTCCCCTACTGTATACTGCCTGAAATTTCAAAGATCTCAACCATTTTGTTTTTTGTTGTTTATCATAATAACTTCTGTTTTGGGAGGCGCCAGTAAACTTTCATGTTCCAGTTCTCAGAGTAAAAACACATTCAACACTATCTTTATTGTGATTTGAACTTTATTCATTTTGAAGTGGGATTAATAAAGGAAGTTTTTGTACTCGATTATTTTTAAAAAAATTTGAAAGAAATATTGTTTTTCATCAGATTAGGCTTAAGTTGTTATATGGGGCACATGTGAACACACTATGTAGGGGCAGGTGTGAACTGTTTACATGTGCCCCATATTGTTTTTTTTTAGTTATTTCAATTTCAAAAATTGTTTAATTTTTTTATTTGATTAGGCTAATTAAGAAACATTGAATAATTAAAAATTTTAATAATTGAAGTTAGTATCAGCTGTAGCGCGACTGTGTTGGAGGCTCCAAAAGTGATCGCAATTTGTGGAGAGAAACAAGTTGGACAAAATGTTTCAGGCGAGAGAGGTGAACTTGTATCATTTTGTGGTATAGTTAATACAATGGGAAACACTGTAGCTCCTGTTTTTGTATTCCCAAGAAAAAGATACAAAGATATTTTTTTAAATGGAGCACCATCAGAAAGCTTAGGGTTCAGATATCTTCCTAGAAGTTGTAAAACACTTCTAAAAGTACTCCCGCTGTACCGCAGCAAATCCTGTTTTGCTTCTACTTGATAATCATGAAAGTCATATCAGTTTGGATATAATATTATTTTGTTGTGAGAATGGAATAGTACTCCTTACATTCCCCCCTCATTGTTCACATCGCTTACAGCCTTTGGATGTAGGTGTTTATGGCCCCTTTAAATCTGCACTGAAAACTTCTTTCAATGACTGGTTGACATTACACCCAGGAAAAAGAATAACTATATATGAAATTGGTCAGTGTTCTTCACCAGCTTTCCCAGCAGCCTTTACATCCAAAAATATTAAATCAGGCTTTTCTAAACCAGGAATTTGGCCGTTATCTCGGCTTGCTTTTACTGGCGCTGATTTCATCCCAATTCAAATAACAAGCTTAATGCCAGTTAATCCTGAGGATGCGTCCACCAGCTGCAATTCACATTCAAGTCCTACCCCAGAATGTGTTAGACCATTGCCTAGAATAGAATTTCACGATTCTACTCTAGGGAAAAGTAAGCAGCGTCAAAAAAGAAAATCAAGAATTTTGACAGACACCCCCGAAAAAGACACTGTTGTCAAAGCTATGGAAGAAAAGGCAGAGAAAATGAAGATAAAATGTGAAAGAGCTGCAAAGAAAAGAAAGTTAGAACTTGCTGAACTGTTGAAAAAGGAGCAGTCAAAGGTTGTAGTCAATGACTCAGAGTCCAACATTAGCTTTGAAGAGAGTAGCCATCAAGAAATTTGTGCTGAAGTCAACCTTGCACCAGAAAATTTAGCTATGAATGACTTTGTCCTCGTAGAATTCACTACAAAAAAGACAAAAATTCACTATGTTGGCCGTATCGAGAAAATGGAGAGTGATGAAGTAAATGTTAAATTCATGAGGAAGCAGAAGAATGAAACCTTTGTATTTCCAGAAACAGATGATACATCGATGGTAAACACTGATCATATTCTGCTAAAATTACCCCCACCTACAATTTTAGGTAGCACATATCGAGCTGCTTCTTAAGTTTCTTTTTCTGTAAAACTTGAAGTCTATAATGTTCGTTGAATCAAGTTAATTTATTATGTACTCAATATTTATATTTTCATTGTGTTTATTAATGTGTAATAAAGAGTACTTAAAGATATGCTTAGGTGCATTTTATACCATTTATGTATCTGTTCACTTGTGCCCCAGGTGTGTTTACAACTGCTCCCCCACCGGGGCAGATGTGAACAAAATGTAACATATTTTAGAATTAATTTTTAGCTTTTAATATCCTCTTGTAGAAGGGGGATAACTGCATGAAAATATTAGCAAATGTTTGATTTATCTTATTTAGCATCTTTTTCTTTTCTATCTCAAATCAATAATGAAAAATATAGAAAAATGTCATTTTTGTTCACATGTGCCCCCCTCTCCCCTACTACTGCTGCCATCAACATGAATTTTTTTCAGATTTTTTTCCTCATGTTATCTGGGTAAAATATGGTTTGTTCACATCTGCCCCATGTTTACATGTGCCCCCCTCTCCCCTACTATGCATTTCAAAATTGAATTGATGAACTGGTATTTGAAAACTCCAAGCTTTTTTTATTATATGCTATACATAAACATATATAACTGAGCTCCAATTATCCCAACTTCAAATTACCGATTCGCTTTAAGAATTTGAGCAAAAAATTTCAAGGAGTTTATTAAAGCACTTGTTACAATTCACAAAATAATGATTTTGACGAGGCATGCAATATCCTGCCATTCTGGAAAGCACTTGTTGGTACGCTTAGCATAAAAAGCCCTGCCTTTCTACTGGATTAATTGAAAACTCTTTTTTTTTTTTCTTCCCATTTTCAACATTCATACAGTATTGATTAAAATATACCCCCTTTTTCAGAAACGTCTAGTTATCTGAAAGGGGTCCCTTCCCAATCAATTCTGATAATTGGAGATTCTCTCCAATTTTTAAAAAATTAAAATGAAGTGTCCTATAATGTTGCGACCCCACCTTTTGAGGTCACGACCCACAGGTTGGGAACCCCTGTTTTAAATAAAGTATATGTCCTTATTTATTGTATCAAACACTTTAAACATAGCATATTTCTAATTACTAGAAAAGTTTCAAAGAAATCTTGACTATAAAATCAAAATATAATATTGTAAAATGTAAAGGATGGTACAGTTTTAACTTTAAGTAAAACTTGGTTTGCTACAACGTGCATAGTAACGAATTGGTTGTCCAGCAGATGTGTCCTTGGTTACACTAAAAGTATATTTAAGGGTGCTAGCTTTACATCTAAGTGATAGAAATCTGGCTTTTGAAAATATCCAAAGATGGAAGCAGGACTAAGAAAATTACTCTTGCCGAGGGAAAAAAATTAGGTGGTTAGTGGATTAATTTGAGAGTTAATACATGTCACAGGTTCATTTTCAGATATAATTGCAAAATGAAATGAAAGCAAATTCGTCTATGAGAATAACTGGGCAAACTATCAAATAGCTGGTATTTTTTGCTAAATAAACAATGTGCAATGCTGGCATACATTCAAGTACACTGCGGTGTGCAGGTAAAGGGTAGTAACTGCAAATTTTTCAGTTTTTTGCATTTTTGTCCATTATCTACAAGCTCGCTTACTTGGTTTCCGATGAAAAAAACACCTAATTCCAACAATTTCCTATTGTTTGTATTGAATCCACCACACATTCCTTCAAATGTCTCGAAAACTCATTTCTGCAGATACTGCCGTTTACCTGCACACGGCAGTACAGTAGTTTATGTACCTGGGTTCAATTTATGGGTTGTTTTGTTTAATCGGTACTTGCATTAATTTGGATTAAAGAGGTTCTACTGTTTAAAGCCATAAATAAAGGGTGGCAAAATATTTAACATCAGCGACTTAACAATAAACTTCTGAAGAAGTTGAATATTGACTTAACAGCTAATTTTTGTAGAAGTTGGGGATGTGGAAATGATTTTCGCTGTTTCTTAAAATGCTGCTCTCGCTCATTTTCATTCAATTGAAAGTATATTGACTTTCAAGAAAAATAAACAGCAATAGATTGAATTTGTCTTGGGGCAAAGGTCCCAGCTTGTTCCCCCATGATCCGGCACTTCTGTATGTATATTCATATAGAAGTGGATGTTTAGGGGCGTAGTTCCCCTACTTTTTTAATATTTCATTAACTAGCATCCCCCACCTTTTTCCAGGACTATTAAATGCAGGAATCAAAATATGATTTTAACGGAATTTCACCAAACTTTTCAAGTTTTGTTTTGCACAAACATTAATTAATATTTCCATTTAAAAGAGTAAAATGTGTTACATTTTTTTTTTTTTTTTATTAGGACATTGTGAATCCTTAACTATCTCCCCAGTCAGATCAGCAGAGTAGGTTCGTCATTGAGAGGTTTGGCTATTGCATTGTGTGTTGTTTGTGCCCCTACCCTAATGTGACCAGACGTCCCGCTTTTTGTCTCACTGTCCCTCCAAAGTGTCCCGCTTTGTCGAAAAAGTCCCGCTTTTTTTGTTTAAATTCCGTCACACAAGAAATATAACATACAATCTAGATTTTTTAAATGCGTTTTCGATTTTTTGCTGTGAGCAAACGTAAGAATGCCATGTAAAATGTTATTCTTTAATGATTAATACGCTGAACTACCTCCATCATGATTTGGATTGAAGAGGAGGAGCTGTTCTTTATTGGTACATTTGAGTTATTTCTTGGCATTTTTCTGTTGCTTAAAATATTAAGCCTGTGGGGAAAAAAAAACAACTCTACTCCCCCCCTCCCGTCATGTGTCCTGATTTTTAGCTTCAAAAATCTGGTCATATTTCCGTACCCTCTGTTAAAAATTTGTCACTCGACTGCATGACATGCAAGTCAAATATCCATTTTTTACCAAAACTTCTTTTATTTTTATTTGCTGCGAAGAAGATAAGTGAGATGATAGTACACATTAGTACAGCACTGAGTACTTGGTATATACTCGGTACTCGGACCAATTTTGACTCTTTATTCTGCCAATATCAAGTAGTTAAAATTTAATATGAGTATGTCTGAAAACAATGAGAGTTTCAATTGCAGAAAAGTATTCAACTATAGTTACTGCTACTTTAATCATAGAATCTGGATATTTTGTGTAGGGATTATCAACCAGCAAATGAACACCATCCAGTGAATAAACACCTCAGACGTTTTGTAAAAAAAAAATAAGGTTTTAAAACTTTTTTTAAGTGAATTGGCAGAAGTAAATTTCTTTTACCCATCTCCAGAAAGAAAAAGATCTTAACAGTTTTTGTTCTTTGGTACTCTGGTTGACAAAACAATGCTGCGTTTGTCCACTGGTTGGGGTGTTCATTCTCTGGATCGGAATTTTTTTTTCTCTCCCCCCCCCCCGAAAAAAAAACCTTGATGCAGAAGCATAAAAATTCTCACATTTTTAAAAAAAAAATAAATACATCATTTGATGCGATTTTATTGTCAGGGTGGCTAATACATTGCAATTCCGTTACATTGAACTTTAAAGGACCCTAAATAGTATTCGTTGTAATGGAATTCTAGTAATAAGGACTGCAAATGTATTTTGTTGAAATGATTATTTCATTGTAGTGGCATTCGTTGTAACGGAATTTCACGGCACTACATTTTTTACAAAATATAAATACATCATTTGATATGATTTTTCTGTCATGTGGCTAATACAGTGAAATCCCATTACATTAAACTTTAAAGGACCCAAAATAATATTGGTTGTATGGGTAATTTTGTTTTTATTGAATTCTAGTAATGTAATGGCAATTAAATGAGGACTGAAAATGTATTTTGTTGAAAAGAGTATTTCATTGTAGTGGTATTCGTTTCACTGTACGACAATTTTTAACAATGCTATGGATTTTTCAAAATTAAAATTCGTTTAAGTGTTCATTCACTGATCCGTCTACCCTATGTTACGGCCAGAGCCCTCGATTGGCCAGTTCAAGTTTAAAATAAGCTTATATAAGAAGATTTTACCTTTCGTATGAAACTTTTTTTTATAAATTATTTCACGACATATCTACTGATGGGAAAATTATAAAACAAAACAATTACATCTGTGAAATTTATTGAAAGCCTGTAGGTATATATTGTACTTTTATATATAAAGTAATGTTGAATGAACATTACATATTTGATTGAGATTGAGATGAAGTTTGGAAACTTAGCAATTACAGGTTGAAAAAAATAAATAAATAGAAACACTAAATGGTAGCATTTTTCAAAAGTTGGCTGAATCATTTATCACTTCAACTGCATCAAGTCAATAAAGTCACTATTTCTTATCTTTCATTCAAATTTAGCAGTATTGTTTTCATTTGCATCACCGTCCATTCATAGTTTTTTTAATGCAAGTTTCACAAATACATAGTAACCAGCTTTTGTGGCTGGATAATCAGTTCTTCTTCTAGGTCTTCACAATTATTTTGAATTTCATGATAAACATTTCTTGGTCAGAGTTGCTTTTCATTATAAAATAATCACCCTTAGGAGAGGACCTGCTTATCTTTGCAAAATACCATTGCAGTACGTACTTTAGGCTAAACTGCACGAAAAAAATTTCAATGAACATGAAAAAAATAATTAAAATTAACCAAGAAACATAGAAAAATGTGTTCTTGGATCCGCTAAAAATTATTTTGAGTTAAGTTCTAAGACACAGAAAAAAGTTCCACGAAGTTCAAATTTATGCAAAACCATCAATCATTGTGATGAAATGTGACATGATCAGTGTTACATATTTTCTAATCCACCAGTAAGTTCATTGTACCATTCTTCCCAACTATTTTAATACTTTCGCGACTGATTCGAAAGTGACATCTGAAGTCTGTATTCAGCATTTCAGGAAATTTTCTCGCAGTAGCCCTGAACTCTGGGGACGTCAGTTCTTCTGCTTGATGCATGTATAATTACAATTTCATCCTCAGTCGATAAGCTTTCTTCAGAATCGCTATTATCTTCTAGTAATTACAGCGCTATCAACATAACCTAATTTCCCTTCGATGTCCGCCATGTTGTTTTCACCCAAGTGGCCCAAGCGCTGTCCAGAGCACAACTGCTCGGGCTCTGCCCCTTACGATTTTTATGACGTCATGGCTCGGACACTTGGTCGCCTCGTGCCGTTACTCTGAACGCACCCTATAGTTCGGTACAATCCAAACGGTTGCGAGTTCAAGTCGTACTTAACTGTTAAAAAAAATGAAATGAAGGAAAAAGCTCTAAAAACTTGGTAGTGAAATAAATTATTGCAAAATAACCAATTTTATAGTTTTAATCAGTCTTATTAAGATTTTAAAGATGAGTATAAGCATTGAACAGCCGTTCCTAAAAGTAAAAATTAAGCTAAGAGGTTTTGGCAACAGTTTTCGCCATGTGCTTTCAAAACAATTTTAATGTTTACACTTTTGCTTTGTGAAAAGTCTTGAACGTTAATGATTTAAAAGGTTTTTCTTTCAATTTAACTTCACCAAAATGGTAAATATATGTGTTAGTAACAGTGTCGTTGTTGTTCGTGAAAATTATAGCTGTTCTTTTATTTATTTACTCAAGTTTTGCGTAAATGGAGGTCGATGTTTCAAACCAGTGTTACATTCTTCTTCTCTATCTTGAGGTATATGCTTCACTCTAACCCAGTGGCTTCACCTCTATTGCTCTAAAAATTGTCCCGTTTCTACTAGAAACACAAATGGAAGGACGGGCTTCAGTAAACAGATAATTCGACAAAACAATAAAGAACGAGAGGCTGAGAGCAGAGGGCAAGGAAAATACAAAATAAAGAACAAAGCTTAACCCCAACTAGGGGAAAGCCTACGCAGGAGAACACCAAACGGGAAAGGAAATTACGAATTAATAGTCTTGAGCAAATCTATGAGAAGGGACATAAGCGGCGAGAAGCATGAGCGGCCGAGAAAACAAGAGAAAAGGACAAGGGGACACATCCCATACAGGCACGAATTCTGTCTCTTTCCTTAATAAATTTATTGCAGACTAGGATGGCATGATCTACTGTGTCAGGAGTTTTACAAGTTAAGAACAGAGGGGAGTTACTATGTTTGATACGGTGCTGGTTGAATTGAGTGAGAGTGGTACGGGTCTGAGCTCTTGATAGCAGGACATCTTCATATCGATTTTTTGTTAAATTGTGTTTGCTGTTTCCTTGACCATTTAAGTGGCTGTATCCGGTAGAGTATTTTGATCTATTCCAGGAGGTTTTAGCTTTATCTCTGTATTTTTGTTTCAGATTTTGTATAATGTCTTCAGGGACCATCAAATGGAGAATGATATTTTCCCCGTGTCCCATGCTAGCCAATCTGTCTGCCGTTTCATTTGCTTTGATACCTACATGAGCAGGGGTTCAAGCAAATTCGAGTAGATGACCGTTAGAAGTGTAATTGGCTATACTTTTTATAATCATCGTGATGATATGGGGAGACTTATTGTTCGCTCTTTTGAGGGCAGAAAGGACGGACAGACTGTCGGAGCAGAACACTATCTTTGGTCCTGTGTTTCCGAAACCAACAACGGCGAACCAAAGAGCGAGCCCTTCAGCGGTAAAGATAGAGTTCATGTTTGATATTTTCCCCTTTATATTTTCGTTTGAACTCGAATTGTGGACCCCTATTGCTGTAGAGTATTGAGTTTCAGATGCATCAGTTGCAATAATATGGCAGTGTTTCCAGTGGGTGGCACTGTAGTCGTCGAAAGCTCTGCTAATTAAATCCCTTGGAATGTCTTCTTTTTGGAAAGGAAGAGACTTGAGGGAAATTGTAGTTCTGTTTGGATTAATATTTGAAGAAACACAAATAGGTATGCATTGACTGGGATAGATGTTTAAGTCGGTCAATAAATTTTTTTTCCGAATTCCTAAAGGAGTTTTTTCTGATATGGTAGGGATTTTTTTAATCTCATAAGAGAAAAGCATTTTCCTGATTGGCGAGAGCTTGCCCAAGGCGACTTGTCTGATAAAAAACATCTCAGATTTAAGATCATGTGCTTGGCTACAGGAAGTCTCATTTGCTTCTCTATGCAGGATAGGGATAGGGGTGAATTTTGGAAGACCAGTACCTACTCGTAGAGCAGCATGGTATATTATTTCAATTTTATTTTTATTTGTCTGGGAAGAGGATAAGTAGCTGACTGCTAAAATTAATCTTGCTCTTGATGCAACTGTTTGTAATGTTTAGAAGATCTTTTGTTCTTGCTCCCCATCTGTTCGAGGCAACAACTTTTAGAATGTTGGTATATTTAAAGACTTTTGGGTTAAATAATTTATGTGTGATTTGAAGGTGAGGTTATTAAAATAGATGCCTAATATTCTGATATCTTCCCTCCATTCGATGGTATCTTGTTTTATAGATAACTTTCGATCTGTTCTTACTTTTACTTGAAAAATTAACTGCCACACATTTCTCCGGTACAATCGTCATGTGCCCAGTTTTACACCAGGAATAAACTTTATTTAGCAAATTTTGAATATCATTAAGTGTGTTGTCAATGTCCACACCTGAGCCTAAGAGAAAAATATCATCGGCGTAAGTGATTATTTTTACATTTTTAAGATATAGGAGGCAAAGATCTTTAATGTAAATTTGGAAAAGAAACAGGCTCAATACTGCACCTTGGGGGATTTCTCTTTGTGATGTAATTTTAGTTGAGAAATGTTCTCTCCATCTGACCTGGGCAGTTCTGTGGCTGATGAAATTGTGAATCCATTGTGCGGTTTTGCCTTGTATTCCGTTTTGTAGCAATTTCCATATTAGACCGTCGTGCCAAATTGCATCATAGGCTCCCTTGAGATCCAATGCGACAAGGAAAGTGAACCGACCTTCATTTCTTGCTCGGAACAACTCATGATGGTTTTCTGCCAAAATCACGTTGCAGCCCCTAAATGGTATAAAGCCGTATTGATTGGGAGGGAAAAGATTCTGTTGAATACTATGGTTTGTCAGCCTGGTTAAGATCATGCGTTCGACAGTTTTAGCAAGAGTAGATGTGGGTGAAATTGGTCTGTATGAGTTAATATCTTCTTTATGCTTCCCTTTTTTGTGAATTGGAACTATATAAGTGTTTTTGAAGGAATTTGGGATCTCTCCGTTGTTCCAGAGATGGTTAATCGTATTAAGAATTTTATTCAGGTTAGCTGCTGAAATACTTTATAATGGTTTTGCAGAAATTTTATCTGGTCCGGGGGCAGAATTCCTGTTTTTATTGATAGCATCCTTTAGATCCAGTAAATTACCGCACATTAGCCAGGGCTAAAGCAGAAATACGTGAAATACACCGCCAGCTCAGTCATTTCCAGCCGAGGACTGCAGTTTCGTGCTTATTAGCACTCATCAGCCCGGCATAGGAAAGTGACTGAGCTGGAGATGGAAAAACCTCTTATGGAAGCCAAAAGTGCGAAACAAACTGGTAGCTAATATAGAATTAGCAGACCAGACGAGTGACCGAAGCAATGGTTCGGTTCAACTCGAAGATTGAACGCGAGGCAAGGTATATTCAGTAAATTACCGCCACTCGTCTGGTCTGCTAATTCTATATTAGCTGCCAGTTTGTTTCGCACTCTTGGCTTTCATAAGAGGTTTTTCCATCTCCAGCTCAGTCACTTTCCTATGCCGGGCTGATGAGTGCTAATAAGCACGAAACTGCAGTCCTCGGCTGGAAATGACTGATCTGGTGGTGTATTTCACGTATCCTTTAGATCTTTTAAAGTGAAGGGCGCATCTAAATCAGTTTCCACTGAGATCTAGGGGAATAAATGCGTTGATTTTTGATGCATAGAAAATTTACCGAGCGCATTCGCTTGGGCAATATGTGTATGTAGCTCTCCCGCAGGCGTACTAAGAATAAAGTGAGATTTTGTATCTTCATACGTTCCGTTATTAAGACTCTTTGGAATTTTATATATGCTGTGGTTTTCCTTTGCTATGTTCATGGTCTTATTCCAAAAATTTCTTCTTAAGCAATTACATAATCTTCTCAATTTTGCCCCTATTTGTTTGTATTTTTTCCATGCATCACGGTCCAGAGAGTTTCTAGAAAGTCGATGATATTTTCTTTTTTGGCCAAGGAGAAAGTTGCATTCCCTGTTCCAACAGGGATTATTGCCACTTGTTTTTATATGTTCAATCTTGCTGTTTTTAAAAAGGGTTTTTTCTATGGTATTATTAAATTCTTTAATATTAATGTTGTTGGCATCATTAAGGTATTTGTTTAAGTCGAAGTTGAAATTCTTCCAGTTAATTTTCCATCTATTTTGGTAATGACTCCCAAAATGTGGAATATTTATTTTGATAGGGTGATGGTCGCTGTCAAAGGTATCTGAAATTACTTCGTATTAGTGATGTGGATCGGGTAAATACCCAGTGGGTAGGTAAATATTTTTTGGGTATTTATCCAAGGCCTGGGTAAATACCCAAAAACTGGGTATTTTACAAAAAAATGCAAAAAGCGAGTCTGAATTTTTTTTTTAAATCTAAGTATGAAATAACTGGTAAAACTGATACAGTAAAGCCTCTAAAGTTGACCACCCTTGTAAGTTGACCACCCGTCTATGTTGACCACTTTTGTCAGGAACGGAATTAGTCCTATCTCATATAATGAAGGAAAACCTCTGTAACTTGACCACCTCTCTATTAGTGATGGGCATAATCGAGATCTTTTGATAATCGAGATCTCGGGAATCGAGTACTTCTGATAATCGAGTGATTGATAATCGAGAACTTTTCAAGTCGATCACTCGAGTGATTGATAATTGAGATCTTTTGAAATCAAGAACTCGAGCGATTGATTATCCATAGCGCAGCCTGCGAAACTGAAATTTTTAGAAGTGAATTTTGAGAGATTTTTAAATCTCATTTCGGGAGTTGGGGGGAGCTCTTTCTAGACGGATGCCCCGTAACATTTGATAGGGTGCGCCATATCGCCCAGCGAAAGGGGGTGGGGGGATACCCTTAACTTTTGGAACAGTTGAATTCCCGAGTTGTTTTGGCAGGGTTACGCTCGAAATAGGAATGTGCCATTAAGTCTATCGATTATGGGTATAGTAAGGGGCGAACCCTCCTGGCTTTTAGAAGTTATTGTATTCGGGGCATTCTAAGGTATTTTTGACATTTATGTAGAGTCCGTAACGTGACCTTTTTTGCCATAACTTTTTAGTTTACTGTTTGATTAGCATATTATTTTATTTTGATCTTTTCCTACCAACACACCAGCTCAAATTAAAATAATTTGCAAATCAAATGGTAAATTAAAAAGTTATGGCAAAAAAAGGTCACGTTACGGACTCTACATAATTTTAAAAATACCGTGGAATGCCCCATTCATTGCTTGTCAACACTACTTACAGCTTATCAGAAACTAGGAGCTCGGCATTTGGACGACCCGGCTTGGAGTAGTATAAACTTTTATAAGTTTATGTTTGGCGGCTAAAAAACTGGCAACGGGCCCTTGACTCTTGGTGGCCTTCAGGGGATTCCCCGGAGTGATTGAAATGATACGCTATCACCCCCTCACCCTTCCATCTCAATTTGTGTAACGGGTTGATTTCTCGATTTTCAATTTTTTTACATTCATTTTGAGTGATTTATTCGAACGACTATGCATTTAAAGTAATGATTCTCAGATATCACGTGATTATTTCGAACGGTTTCGATCTCTCAAACATGAAGTTAATAATGTAAACAAGTAGGGGAATCGTTGCTCTGCGCAAAAGGACTCATTTATTCTTGTTTATTGCTTTTGCTTTTTTGTGTGTGTGTTCTTGTTAGTAGAATTATATTAATCTGACTGGTACATGAGGTGGGAGGGTAAAATATTTCTGGCTGCGTTTTCCAGAAGATTGGGATTCCCGGCGCATTGAAAGTTACAAGTGTGGCTTGAAGTGCATTGAAGTTCATGATTTTTTTTTTCTTTCTTGATTCGCTCTTTTTTATTTTTCATTCGCTGACTTAAATATGTAATTAAAAGTGCAGGGAGTGAAGTTGAAATGTTTCTGAATGCATTAAAAAGAAATATTTAAGATTGTCGTGTGGGATTAGTTTTAACTTCCACTCTTTGACCCATTTTTTTTAATAAAAATTATATTTTATACAGATTATTGTTTTTGTTTTTTTTTAATTCCACACGCAAGATATTTGTGACTTCTTGTGTGCATAGCATTTATTTTTGCGTGTGTAGTTGAATTTAAATGTTTTTCTTGTTTTACTCGCTTCTGTTTATGTCATATTCCTTATATTTTTAATGTCATATTCCTTATATTTTCACAAATGTTGATTAGTATATTATTTACTCAACTTAAAAATTTGGAGTCAATTAACGTGCTGATTTTATGAGTTTTTTTTTTTTTCTTGTAAAGTGTGTTGAGGCAAAACTACTGAAAATGCTTTGGCTCGCGACAATCCATTTCGGAATTTAAGGTTTCGTAGCTGCGCTTCATTTTCCGTGCGCTGGTCCTCAAAAAGGACAAATTGATTACCAAGTTTCTCTGAAAAGCAGATTACGTATTGGATTTTCAAATTATCCGAGACGCTCGATAACCGAACATTCGACAACAAGCAATATATTATACAAGGGTTCCCACGAGAGGGAGGGCGGGGGGGGGGGGGGGCTGGGAGGATCCATGGCGTAGACCGCGCAATTGAAGTTTTGAAGAGGAGAGGATAACTTATAAGAGGGTTTTCGTCTTATTTTAGGGTGCTCTAGTTCTGGGGGTTCTTCGTCGCATTTGAGGGTTGATTGTCATCGCCGGGGGGGGGGGGGATGGGCACCACTGCATTATAAACACATTGGGTTAAAACGTTTCCCAAACGTTTTGACATGGTTGTCACAGCGTTAACAATTGTTTTAAAACCTTTATCTCAACGAAGTGTGCTCTCTGAGTAACCCCATCCGAAAAAAATAAAAGCGCTTTAGAAGCAATTATTTGATTCTGAAACTTTATAGAATGACAGAGGTGTTCGTCTGTTCCTGTGAGCAATGGCGCGCCTCTTATGACAATTCCATCTCCCCCTCCTCCTTAGAAACAATGATCCGAAAAAGAGCTAAGACCACCTTAAATTCTAAATTACACAGTTTGTGCAATACTAGTTCAATATATTTTTAAGTTTAACAACTCTCAAGTTTAAACCTGCTAGTGTCGCCCAAAGACCCGCCCATATTTTCATCATCACTCACTTTTTAATAAAAATTGTACATATTTAATCTTAATAACTGTCAAGTTCAAAACAGTATGGAAAGCATTTCTCTACCCTTTGTTTCAAGATTTCACCGCCGAATCACACCAGGGGCAGATACAGAAAACCGTTATGGGGGGGGGGGTCGTGTTGAAGAAAGTCCCCCCCCACCCCCATGAACGAAATTCCCGTTTTCGATACGAAAAATGTCTGAACATGTTTGGGACTCAATAAAAAGCATCAAATCGATCAGGAATAAGGCACCTAATTGGAGATAAACGTTGCAAATTAATTTCATGAGCAATGAAACGAAGTAGTAGTTCAAATATTTACATTGAAAAACTATTCATGAAATGAAAAGATACTGTCATCGTTTACATTTTATGCATGAAGTGTTTGAACACTATGTGTACAGATACTGTAGGTTTAGGGTGGGACGGAGGGGGGTCGTGACCCCCATGACCCTCCCGTTGTATCCGCCAGTCACACAATGCATGCCCCTCCAAAAATCCGCTCATATGATAATTAACAATTTTCGTTCGAAAAATATCGTTCGATTATTATGAAATCTCTCAATTATCGAAAATTCGACGCCAAAAATTCAACTATAACCCCATTCGAATAAAGCAAGCGAAAAGCAATCATTCGATTTTAAAATCATTCCAAATAAGAGCGAAGGCACAACACCTATGAAGCTCTTCCCCAAGAGCAATACCCCCAAAAGAGACAAAATCTCCTAAAAATTACAATTCCACAGTTTTGTGTCAAAACTTATTTGCACCCATAGGAAGGAATTACAGTTAGAAATTACAGAAGTAAAACTTGTTTTATTAAGAAATAAATAAATACCTTTGTGCCGAGAAGTAACATGAAATAACAAACGTTTTGTAACCCAAATATACAGAGTACTGCAGAAACATTGTTTTGGAGTTTTAAGGTGCTCTTTTTTCAACAAAATAGTAAGCTTTTGCATGTAAGGGGCCATTCATTAGTTACGTAAGGATGATTTTGGCAATTTTTGACCCTCCTCCCCCCATGTAAGGGTACGGAAGATTTTTCAAACCCCTCCCCCTATTCTTACGTAAGATTCCATTTCGTTTTCCAAAATAATAAAATAACGAGTCTAACATCACTGGAATCGAAATTAAATTTACTATTATTAAACTTTTTTGTGTAATTAAATATTTACTAGAAAGTAAAAATTTAGACTGAATGTTTTTTCGACATTTTTTTTTGTATATGATGCGATACTAATTAAAAATAAAACATGCCATGCATAGTGCGATTCTTTTATTATGTTTAACATTATTCATTCTTTGTAAAACAAATTAAAAACAGCTTATCCTAATACGTTATTTATTTTCCAGACGCAAATGAAATGTGTATAATCCCTGTCAAATCACTTGACCACGCAATTTCAAATGTAAAACATCGACTTGGAAAATATTGCAAAAGAATGGGTTTGAACCCCCCCCCCCAAATATATAGATATTTTTCCAACCCCCTCCCCCTTAGGACCCTTACGTAATTAATGAATGTTCCCTAAAGACATCCAGTAATGTCCCTACATCAACAATCTCACTATTTTGCGTTGAAAAAAAAAGGATTCCTTGAAACCCCGAAACACGTGTCTGCAGTAATGTGTATATTTGGACTCTAAAACGTTTGTTAACACCTGTTACACTTGTTCATTACCTAATGGTATAGTCGAAGGTGGACATAAGGGGGAAGACGTCCCCTCAGGTTTTCAACTTAAGTATTCCGCTTTTTACCTGAAATGTAATTTTAATTTTAATGCCTCTCAAGTTAGAACCTTATTAGTGCCCCCAACCTTCACTTCCACCAAACATATCATTAGACTACCAAAGCATCCCAAGAGAGACAATTATTTGATAATAACACCATTTAGATCGCAAGGGTATCTATTCCTCAAGTGTGCTGGCACACCTTTTAAAATCAGGACCCCCCCCCCCCCCCCAAGATGGATATTCCCTAAAAAGACTAACGTCCACTAAGAATTTCAATGGCGTAGTCTGTGCCATGACCCACCTCCCCTGTGGGCACCTCAGCGCAGCCCGTCACTCACTCCAAATTTTTCTGGGTGAAGGGTTCAATGCAAATTTTTTCGGAAGACAACAAAAACCATGCGCATTCATAAGTAAAATCATTAACTTTTCAAAGCCAGCCCTCTGACCCCCTAAATGGCGGATAAGCCCCTGCAATTGAAACACTTCAGAAGCAGGGGTATCCACCCGCCCTGAGGTCAAGGGCACCCCCCTCAATATCGCAGAGACCTCCTCCCCCCCTAAAAAAAGAAAAAAATACCCCTCAAAGCACCCTCTCCCCTTAAGAAGGATATTCCCTAAAAAAGGCTAACATCCATTAAGAATTTCAGTGGCGCAGTCTGCACTATGAACCACCTTTCCTGTGGGCACCTCAGCGCAGCCCGTCAGTCACTCCAAATTTTTCTGGGGGAAGGGTTCAATGCAAATTTTTTCGGAAGACAACAAAAACCATGCCCATTCATAAGTAAAATCATTAACTTTTCAAAGCCAGCCCTCTGACCTCCTAAATGACGGATCCGCCCCTGCAACTGAAACACTTCAGAAGCAGGGGTACCCCCCCTGAGGTCAAAGACGCACCCCCCTCAATATCGCAGAGTGCCCCAAGAAATGAAAAATACCCCTTAAAACACCGCGCCTAAAAATGGCACAGGCTACGCCATGACCCCCCCCCTCCCTTTCTAGGTGGGCATCCTTATTAGAAGTCAATTATACTGAGAGGTTCATTCGATTATCAAATCGGTCGAAAAATACATTGTTGGAGTGATTGACATCTCGAGAACTCAACATCTCGAGAACTCAAGATCTCGAGAAGTTCAAAGCGAGAACTCGAGCAGTTGATCGCTCGAGCATTCGGAAAGTGACAATCGAGAACTCGAGCAGTTGATCGCTCGATTACTCGGAAAGTGATATTCGAGAACTCGAGCAGTCCATCGTTCGAGAACTCGGAAAATGATAATCGAGAACTCGGGAAGTTCATCGCTCGAGAACTCGAAAAGTGGTAATCGAGAACTCGAGAAGTTCATCGCTCGAGAACTCGTGGTAATCGAGTTCTCGAATGATCTTGAATAATCGAGTGATTCGATTATGAGAACTCCATTATGCCCATGACTACTCTCTATCTTGACCACTAATGTTCGCAAAATTTGGTTAGGAGTATTGTAAAAAACCCTTTGTAAGTTGACCACTTGGTGTTTTTTTTTTTTTTAACTTTCTTCAGCAAATTATTTTATTTCATTATTTATTTATTTTTTATTATTATTATTTTTCATATCTTTCTAAGAATGTTTTTAATGCTTTGATGACGGAACAGTATTTTACTAACTAAACAGCAGCATAAAGCTTAACGTTGCTCTTTATTCTCCAAACTTGTTTTTCATTTGTTGTTCTATTTCAGATAGCTTTTTGTACTCTGTTCAATGAAAACAGGTGTCAGTAGTAAAGTTCAAAGTCTTTTCTTTCAGTTGCAATTGTTGTGACAACACAGGAACTGTGCTAAAAAGAGAAGGCCTGGATCTATACTTTTTGATTCCCCTGCAACAAAATATGTAGGGCCTATACCTACAGGCCAGCAGTATCTGTTAGTAAAGTGAATAAGTCTTAGTACTAGTTTTTTTTTTTTCTATTTTTTCTTCAATTTCTAAGGTCGTTAGCCCTTTAAAGACGCGGGCCTCTCGCACTGCGGGTACGCAGATCTGGGTTAGCTAATGAGTAAAGTTACATGTTTCTGGTGCAAGGGATTAAGAGATAGGACATTATGATTTTGCCTTTATGAACTGGGAGAGTCGAGCTTGTTGCTCTTTGTGCTATAAGTTTTACATAAAAAGGCTTCAAAAAGAAAATTAGCTGAACTTGAAATTAATAAAAAGTATGAAATATTAAAATTAACTGAAAATGGGAAAAACCAGAGAATATTAGCTGGCATATAAGGAATTTCTAAAACTAAAGTGTCTAATATAGTTAAAAACAAGGAAAAACTAACAAAATTATTTGAATAGTATTTTTAATTGTTTCACTTTTAATAATATTAAACAATGAAAATGAGTTGAACAGAAAGAGTAAGGGTGAATTCCTCAAAAAATGAATACATAGTGCAAGTAATGACAAAAAAAAAAAAAAAAAGTATTACCGCCCTTTATAAGTTGACCACCTGTCTAAGTTGACCGCCAAAGTACTGCACCACGAGTGGTCAACTTACACAGGTTTCACTGTACATGCATATGTATTACACAGTTTATAATATTTTTTTATTGGAAGACTTGATGAAATTATGGAAGAAACATATTGTGAACCAAAGAATCTTTCTTTTCAATGTCATAATTGGACAAGTATAAGCAATTCAATGATGAACTTCAGGATTTCAAAATCACAATCTAGGTTAGTCATATCCAAAATGAAAAAAAATTAAGCATGAGGGATGCTTGGAAGAATTTACTGAGAAGTTATTAAGACTATGATGTTATCTATTTATTTATTTTATTGCTGTTTAAGTGGTAACATGGCAAATATAGAAACAATTTTCACATTAATAAGCAAAAAGAAAATATACAAAATATTGTTTTCTGTTGCCTTGCTCATTTGCATTTGCTCCCCAGTATTTCATGATGAAAATTTATTCAAACTATTTTTAATACACTTAGTGATGTTGGGTGGGAAGGTAAATATTTTTTTGGGTATTTATCCTAAGGCAGGGTAAACCCCCTAGTAATTGCGCATTTTGCCAAAAAAAAACTTTAGGTGGTATCAAAAGGTGATGATTTTCTTTTTAAAACATAAACTAAAATGAAAGATTAAAAATATAAAAATTCGTATATTATAATTTCTTTAATTAAAGGCGTAATGAAATCTTACCAAAAAAAACTGTCAGAATTTAGAATAAACTATTCTAAAACTTAAATAGGATAGCAGGATAATTTAATTTTTATGGGGTAAAGCAAAGGGATATAAGTTTAATTTTGTCACATAGATGGCACTAGCACAACTTTTCGTTGATTTTTCATAATATCATGCTTTCTCGGATGACTTTTCATCCAGAAGCTCACATTTCTTTGCATTGAAAAAGGTGTTCCTTGTAACACCAAAACACGTGTCTGCAATATTTTGCAATTTTTGTGCTTTATGACGTTGGATAACTGATTTTTTGAATCTTCAGCACAAAGGTATTTATTTGTTATCATGCTACTGGTTAGTTTTGGCTTCGAGTTGTAATCAGTTTGTCCAAAGCCTCCTAAATATTAAATGCCTATCACATTTGCTTTAAAAGTGATCCTCTGCCGGTACACAAACAACGCTACTACCTGACGGCAATACATGTGTTGCTATGACGATGGATCCAAACAATTCAAATCAAATTGTTAATTGGTTAATTTTAAAATTTAAATTTAGAAGTTAACCAATTGTTTTCTCAGCTTTTAATTTCTAATGCTTTCAACCTTCGATAGTTGGCAGTACCCAGAAGACCAAAAATATGCTTACTGGGATCATTTTGCTCTATGTTAAAAGGGAGAACGCAATAGGCATTTAGTATTTAGGAGGCATTAGGTTCACTTACTTTCTATTTGTACTGGTAAAACTTTAAATTTTGCTTTGAAAAGTGAAAAACAAAAAAGAAAAATGGGGACATTGATTAGGCATATCCAACACATTTAATTAATGATTGTGAATATATTAGATTACTAAGTTGTTTCACATAATAATTCTTTAAATATGTGATCAAAAATACAATTTTTGGGCAAAAAATTTATTTTGTATATGGTTGGTTATATACATATAGTGAAATACAGACAGAAAAGTATTTTGGTTGAATATAAATTTTTGAAATAAATACCCAGGTAGATACCCATTTTGGGTATTTACCCGGGTATATACCAGGGTATTTACCCCTAAAAATAAATACCCCAGTATTTTACATCACTACTTCGTATGAAAGGTGGTTGTAAAGGTCCAATGATGTGATTGTTAAGTCCAGAAGAGCAGGTTTATTGTTGTTTGAGTAATAAGTGGGAGTGCTACAGTTCAAAAGAGCCAGGTTGTTGTTAATTATCTAGTCGATTACTGTTTCAACATCCCGAGAGTCATTATTACTGCCAAGGGAGGTGTGGTGAATATTGAAGTCCCCCATTGTTAAAGATGGAGGGATCAAATATTATTGAAAGGCAGAGAGCCAGTTTTTATTCCATGAACCGGATGGAGAGTAAATATTAAAAAATTTTAGGTTTTTTTTCTTTATAAAAAATTTCAATTCCGAGTACTTCAATATTGGATATAGGTAGGGTGATATTGATAATTTTAGCAGAATATTTTGCATTGACAGTGGTAATTAACCCGCCCCCAGGACAGTTTCCCCTATCCTTATGAAAGATGATATTTTCTTTTAGATTAAAATTAATTTGATTATTTAAAAAAGTTTCTTGAAAGGCGATAGCATCAGCGTCCAAAAAAAAATTCTGTGTTAAGCCAGGTGCGCTTGTTAGTGATGCTTCTAGCATTCCACTGTAAGAAGTAGCAACCTGCCATGGGAAAACAGGACGAAAAAAGAAATAAGCACAAGCGCACCAGAAAGCGGCTGAGAGAACTAACATTCCACAAGAGCAGACACAGCAGGGACCGGCCCGAGGGCCTTGTGATCCATCTGATTTTCATCTTCCAAACAAGCCGTGTCTCCACTTTGCCTCTTAAAGGCGTTTCAGTCCATCTTGGAGTCCGTGTTTTGAAAGGATATTTTTTTTATTACCAGAGTTGGTAACTAGATTTTGTAGCATTTTCGCCACGTTGGTGTTTATTTGAAGTATACAATTTTTCATCACCATTTCAATTGATGTTTGTAGCTGGCTGATTTGGCTGATGAATTCAGCCCTGATTTTGGATTCGAATTTTTCCATTCTTTCTTGAATGGCTTTGTCCATAACCTCTTTGGTTACAAATTTATTTTCCTCGCCCTTAGCAGTAATCTTAGCATAAGTGGTATTGTTGCTTTTAATTCTTCCTCTAGCTTCACTTAAACTTAAGTGATTGACACATTTGAATTCCATGATTTCAGCTTCTTTTATCCTCTTTGAGCATAGATTGAAGTTGGCTGGATGTGCATTTTCGCAATTGATACATTTTGGAGGGAAAGTACATATCTCTTTGTGTCTTTCGCCGCAATTTATGCACTTACTTACCTCTGTGCATTTGCTGGTGATATGGAAGAAAGAGAAACAGTTGCTACACTGTCTTGGCTTATCAATGAATAGAGATACTTTTTTTCTCATCATGAACAATTTTACATACTCAGGCACTTTGTGCCCAATGATTGTGATTAATATCATTTCTGTCGGTATCTGCCCCTGAGGGGTATTTTTTTGAAATCGACGTGCTTCCAATATGATAATTTTATTTTCAAGTTCCAGTTCAGATGTCAGGTCAGTTAGTCCTATGTCATTATTGATGTCCCTAAGGAGGAAGCGTGAGGTGTAGTTTTCAAGGATTAGATGGGCTAGGACTTTTATATTAAGTATGGTGGTTATGGATGTGATTTCTTTAGCACATTCAAAACTATCAGTGATAATCAAAAGGCTATCTGTTCTGGTGAAGTTGATACTAGTTATCTCATTGGAGCATTTAATTTTTGCCATTAATTCAGCCTTGATAAGCTTCGGTTTGTTACGGGGAATTTTTTCTGTGTCGATACCCGATAAAAATATGGGGAACATAGTGAGACCATTTTCAAATGCTGTTTTTACAATGTCCTCATTTGGTACTTCTTTAGTGTACTTGTGAGGCTCCATGAGGATGGGAGAGCATGCATAAAAAAGGAGAAAGCAAGCAAAAGACTCCTTACCTAGGAGACGAAAACATGAAGCGGCAAACTCACCACCGAAAAGAGACTTGCTTGCTCCCCTTAGCAAGTAGAAAATTCATTCGTGAGAAACAATCCTGTACTCAAGAACTGCAAAGCCAATAGGAGAGAAAGGCCAGGGCTGAGCAGAGTCTAAAACATTATAGGCGGACATACAACGAGACCACCTCGCTCAGCAGCCAATCGACTAACGAAATTTCCGAGTTAGGCCTAACTCGAACGCATTCCAAAGTCCAGAGTGTTATATAACCAAATGAACTAGTAGACAAAATCCGAAAACCAAAAGAAAATGGAGCAAGGAAGTACACTCGCACTCCTAAAACCTAATTCACGTAACTTTCTCACTCATTTTTGCTCCTCACCAAGACCACTGCACCTCCAACACTGAATCCAATTCCGTGTTACATTAATTCTTAATTACACAATGTTTAAGAAATGAGAAGTGAAATGTTTAGATATAACATTAAAGATGCTAATATATAATGAGCGTCCTACTTTCTAAGATTTTGTAAGAACTTTTAAAACTGTTTATGGATGCAAAAAAAAATTGCTCAAAGTGGATCGTTTTTTCCTACAAAACCTTTTTTTTAATTTTTTTTACTGCAATTTAGTTTTAATCCCATTGGCTACTAAGTCCAAAACCAGACCCCTTTCTCTGTCTCCATTTTCCTCCACAAAACGAAAATTTCGAAGGGCTTTTTGGAGATAGGTTTCCAAAGCCAAAAATTGTAATACAGGGCAGGCTTCTAAAGGGGGGAGGAGGTTCCCTAAAAGAGGGATGCAGTCTAAATAATCAGATTTACACAACCTTAAGTGTAATGTCACATTTTCCTCACTCATACTCATGAAGAAAAAGGAATATGCAACAAGCATATAAGTACAAATACAAACTAATTTACCACTGTACAGTTGTAAATAAGTTTGTTGAACTGTAATTTTTTACCACTGTGCAGTTGTGTTTCTTTGTGAATATTATAGTGAGAAAAGTTCTAATACAATACTCTGATGTAGTGAGCATTCATTTTTCGTCTAATTAACCCCTTTTTTTTGAGATGCATTTGAATGTAATAAATTTTGAGTCCTGGTTTCATTGTATTGTCTGAATTTTATTAGTATACAGTGAAATTCCTGTTACTACGAATATCATTTTTTGCCCCCTCAAGTTCGCTGTAACAATATTTTACTTTTAAAAGATATTGTAAGGGAAGGTGGAACACTTTTTAGATAATGATTTTTAGAAATTTTATTTTCAAACCAGTTTCACCAAACTTAGCTGAACATGCAATTTAGATATTTTTGCTTCAATTAAAATTTATTTTACTCCATTATTTCATCAAATTAAATTTTCATTAAAAAATTAAAAATTCATCACAACGTCCCAACCTGCCCCACTTGGTGGGGCACCTTGGGACACCACAATAATCCTGATAATTATCATCTTAAATAATGGAAATCTTATTACTTGTAACTAGTGATGTGGATCGGGTAAATACCCAGTGGGTAGGTAAATATTTTTTGGGTATTTACCCGGGTATTTACCCAAGGCCTGGGTAAATACCCAAAAACTGGGTATTTTACAAAAAATGCAAAAAAGTGAATGGGATTTTTTTTTTAAATCTAAATTTGAAATAATTGGTAAAACTGATATATACATATGTATTACACAGTTTATAATATTTTTTATTGAAAGACTTGATGAAATCATGAAAGAAACATATTGTGAACCAAAGAATCTTTCTTTTCAATGTCATAATTGGAGAAGTATAAGCAATTCATTATGAACTTCAGGATTTCAAAATCACAATCTAGGTTAGTCATATCCAAAATGAAAAAAAAAAAAAAGGAAGCATGAGGGATGTTTGGAAGAATAAACTGAGAAGTTATTAAGACTATGGTGTTATTTATTTTATTGATATTTAAGTGATAACATGGAAAATATAGAAACAGTTTTCACATTAATAAGCAAAAAAAAAAAGCAAAATATTCTATTCTGTTGCCTTGCTCATTTGCATTTGCTCCCCTGTAGGGTGGGAAGGTAAATATTTTTTTGGGTATTTATCCAAAGGCAGGGTAAATCCCCTAGTAATTGCACATTTTGAAAAAAATTTTTAGGTAGTATTAAAAGGTGACTATTTTCTTTTTTAAACATAAACCCTAAAATAAAAGATTAAAAATTTTAAATGAATTTTAAATGTTTATGTATATTATGTGTGCGTGTGTGTGTGTGATACAAAATACACCTGAACAATTGAACTAAGTGTGGTGCAAGGGCGGATCCAGAAAATGTTCAAGGAGGGGGCGATTGTTTTCACTCTTTACTCTTTAGAACTTCAATTTCTAAAAATTTTCGAAGGAGTGCATTGAATTCCTCGTTTACCTATCCCTAATATCATCTATCGTCTAAAATTGAGATTTCGGAACTTCAATTTCAAAAATATTCCTGTAGAAAGTTCGTGCCCCTATCCCCAGAGTAATAAGAGATGTGCTACCATTGCGCTTTAAAGACTTCAATTCCGGAAGAATTCCTGGAAAGAGTTCCCTTTCTTCTAACACCATCGAATATTATGTAAAATTACGGTTTTGAAACTTCAGTATTGAAAATATACATGAAGAAATTTCCTGTCTCTCGGCTCAAAGAGGGGGCGATCGCCCCCATCGCCCCTCCCTTGTATCCGTCCGTGGTGTGGAGGAAATTTCTGCATAAGATATAGGTAAATAAATAGTAATAATAAATTGAGCGACATTTTGTTACATTTTGATGTCATGCCGGGACATATTACTGGGTTATAAAAGACTAGGACCTTAAAAAATTGATGTTTGCTTTTTTTTTGTAACCAGTTAAGCTTTTTACTTTTTGATGAATGGCTTTTTATATCTGAAATTTGGCTATCAACATTGATAAGGCATATCCAACACAATTAATGTGAATATCATATTAGATTGCTAAGCTGTTTCACACAATAATTCTTTAAATATGTGATCAAAATACAATTTTTGGGCAAAAATTTATTGTTTTGTATATGGTTGGTTGTATATATACATAATGGAGGACATACAGAAAAGTATTAGTTGAATATAAATTTTTGAAATAAATACCCGGGTATTTACCCATTTTGGGTATTTACCCGGGTATATACCCTGGGTATTTACCCCTAAAAATATATACCCGGGTATTTTACATCACTACTTGTAACATTTTCTGCTGCTGTTTCAACTACAGAGACATCAACAGCAGCGAAATCCTATTTTTTTTCTAGATCTCACCATTTCTGTTATTTTAGTACTTTACTTAGAAAGAAAAATCAATTTTTTGTAAAACAGTAGCAATTTTCTCAATTTTAGTGCATTTAAACTCATGATATTTATTAAGTACGATGAAATTGACCTTTTTCTGCACTGTACATTGGCAGAGCAGCTTGGGATAGTGTCCCAACCTGCCCTCACCACTGTGTGTCCCAATCTGCCCCACTTAGATTGTTATTATATATTGACTTTTTAAAAGTTAGATGTAGCAGCACAATACATTTTTTAACCTTTAAATTATTATGAAAGGATATTTCATTTCCTACTTAAGGGTAATTCCACAATATTCACATGTTACGTACGGGACATTTCACATCAAAAGATAATAGTAGTTTTTTCATTGACAACAATTAAAGTAGGTACTTTGTAACTATTTTTTATGCATTATATACAACTTCAACTAGGTGTCTAAAATATCTTTTTATTTTAGCTATTTGTTATTTTTTAAAAAAATAATAAAGTTTTGTTACGTACGGGACATCACAATATTTTTTTTTTTAAACCTTCAGTCAATTGGACTTTGCTCTGAATTTATCAAATATTTTTACAAATAAATATAGTGAGTGAAAGCAGAAATATACCTGCTAACAATTACCTCTTTAGTTATTTCTGAAAAATGTCTCATTAATTAATAAAACTAATTATTTTTGTTACGTACAGGACAAGGCTGTTTGTTACGTACAGGACAAATGAATTGAGATCTCAGTTCTATGAAGAATTTTTATCTAAAATGAGCATAAATCTTGTGAACTTAATAAATTTATTATTTAACTAGTTTAAATAAAAATAAATAAAATTTTCTTGAATATTTTAATTGTTTTTCTGTTTAAATTAATAAATTCTAGTCTACATTTGAAAAAGAAGAAACATTAAAAAATAAACCAGTACATTTACACAGTATAAATTACTGCAGATCTGAAACATTTTTTTATATTAGTCCTAAGACATTAATAATGTGTTCAATCATTTTGACCTCTTCTACTGGTAATGAAAAATGTCCGCGGCTATTAATTGGACTAGGTGCATTTCTAAGTTTTGCCAAAATAATTTTTTTAAAGATTCTATCCTTTTCTGGAACTTGTGGCCAGAAAAATTTGTTGTGTCCCGCAGGTTTCATGAAGGATACATACAAATACTGGTTGTCTATATCTTCTACCACCCCTGGCCACCAATTATCATCATATAAGACTGACACCCAGTCTGACTTTTCAATTAACACAGAAACGCTCTGTGCAACTGATCTAGATTCTACCGGAACCAAAATTTTGATTTCTTCATCAGAATTTTTTTTATGGGAAAAAGAAGAATTTATCCAAATGCCAAGAATGTCTGAGCTAATTAGTTGGGCGAAATGAATTTGGTGAATTCCCGATATTGAGGTGGCCATTTCCCACTTTTCACGTAAACCATTCTTTACAATGCACCTTTGAATATCATCTTCACTTATGTATTTGATATTTATATGGGGTGTCTCCTTTTTGGCAGCTTCAAAAAATTCCATTGCTGTATTTATTATATATTGCTTCCGTAATATGCCGTGCCAAATGCCCCTAAACCATCCACTGCACCTTTTCCATGTGCAGTTCCAAAAAAGTTCCAGTCTGCTGAAACACCATAATAATGCATGCGGAGCATTAAATTTTGCATATTATATCTGTTTTTAAATTGCGCCCCACAGCCATCGGACCAGAAATGAATATGACTAAATGTCAGGGTCCGTTTAATATCTTCAATTATTGTATAATTGAAAGCAAATACTGCATCCTTAGTGTGGTTTAAATCATCAGAAACAACATAGTTTTTATGTTCCAGCTCCAGAGTTTCGCTGTTTTTATAGTATATAATACACGTGAATATAGTTACTTGGGATGAGTTCCAATGAGCTGCCATAATCTCCCCTTGTTGCTTCAAAGTAAAATTTTCAGCAAAGTCTTCATGAATAATTATATTTTGAGCTTTAAGATTTTCTTTTATATATTTGAATGCTGCTTTTGGGCAGTATAAACATGCATGGCAAAAGGTTTTAAAAGGCTAACCAGTTCTTCTTTTGCCTGGAGTAAGTCACAAACAACTAGTTCTTTTTTCATTTTTCCTTCAATTCGCTTCCATTGATAAAATTGGATATCCATTTCTTTGTCCAAGTTATCACAATTTATTGTCTTGCTTGTCCAAGAGTCCACACTACATTCTTTGCAATTTCTACTGCAACAATTTAATGATTTGCTGTCATTTAAGTTGAAGCAGCATATTGTTTCTTTCACTGCAGTTTCTGCATTAGTTGGTAATTTTATTGAGGCAATTTTATTGAGACCTTCTAACAGCATCTCAACATTTTCATGTTGCATGCACATACAAACTTCGTGATCTCTCTGGGATACTGGAAATACTTCAGCAAGACGAAGTTCCGCAAATGTACTAAACCCTATGGATAAATTGGCTTCTTCTTTAAACAGTTGATGTGCTTCCTTTAGTTTCATCATTAATATTCGTTTTTGATACTTGGTTCTTTTGCCTGAAACAAGGTCTTTTACAGAAACGTATTCTTTTTTTCCTGGCAAGATTCTACTTATGGAATCTTGTCTGTAAAAATCTATCACTTCCTGTTTTTGGTTTTTGGTAAGTGCATCTGTCCTTTTTTTTCTAACATCCTTCTCTTTATTAACTCCCTCAAGACATTTAATATTAATTTCCTTTGAAAGTACCTTAATTTTTCCTGGTGACAAATTTTTTATAACATTTTTAAGAATTGGTATTTGTTTGGTTGGTGTTGATGGTAATACACTTTTGGCACGCTTTAAAGCTTTACCTAAAACTTGTGGTGTCATCCTCATAGAATTTGAAGGTTGTTCTTCATGTACAGTCATATTTTAACATCTCTTGCTTCTTTCTTTTTTTTTTTTTTGAGCTCTTTGTGTTCTTTTTCTTTCAGTTTCATATTTCCTTTGTTGATAAAATTCTTTTTTAGTCATAGTGGCCTTTTTCTTCTCCCTGTATCTTCTAATTCTTTCCCTTTCTTTGATTTTATCAGCCAAACAGTTATCTACATCATTTTTTCTTTTCAGTCTGTGTTTTCTAACTCTCTCTTTGGAAGTAGGAGCCATAATTAACTTTTATAAATTATAATTATTCTAATATACTTTATATTAAAATCAAAAATATAATCAAAATGTATTTAAATACCTATTGTGTAATAAATAATCATACATATATAACTTTTTGAAGTTAAATGACTGATCAGTTATGATTCCTAAGTTTCTTTTCCAATTTTTCAAGCATTCTATATTCCAACCAATGGTAGCTCTAGTTAACCACATGTGTTCATTTATACACTGGTTATAGCTGGTTCTGCCATCTATGAAGCAATGTTCCAAAATATATCTAAAAATTATATTTTATCCAAATTTGAAATTAAAATTCTGCTTTTTGTCCCGTACATAACACACTTTTAATTATTATCTCCTGGTTCTAAATTAACAGTTAGAACATTTTAATTGAATAAACTAAGAAGTTGGTTCAATAGTTGAAGAGAAAACAAAAAACTGTTTTGTTGTCATCAGTATTATTGGTAATAAGATTAAAAATAAGCTTAAAATTGTTACACACCGGACAAAAAGAAAAAAAATATTGAAAATTTATAACTAAACATTTTTTAAATATGTTTCTTATTACTTCATTTAATGCTACTATTGTAGAGGTTTAATAAATTATAGGAACTTTGAATTAAAATAAAATATTTTTTGAGTTATGGTTAAAAATAAAATGTCCCATATGTAACAGACTTTTCAACAAGTCCATAATAAAAGCTCAGTAAGTTTTTTGGGGGTAAAAATAATGATATTATTTTAATAAAATTTAAATGTAGAGATTTTAAGCTTTAAAATAATGTATAACACTTCAGTAAAAGTTAAAAAAAATTTTTTGAAGCTCTGAAGCCAAATACTGTGGAATGACCCTTAAAAATTTTAAGAATGAAACCACCTGTTATTGTAACTCCAAACCTTTCAAAACAAAGAAAATTATATTAGTCTTTTCCTGTCCATGTGAGAAATTCCTAAGTACACTGAAGAAAAGATCCTGTTGTCACCGATGATGTCCGAAGAGCAGACACGCTACTTTTTCGTGGAAACGCAGATTTCCGCTTTTTTCACCTTCAATTTCATTATTCCTGAGAATGATGCAGATTTGCATTAATACTTTCATAGGGGGAGGGAGGAAGGGCATTTTTTTCTGAGTAATGAAAAAAAAACTCTTTAAACAAAAGTTTGATTGTATTTATGACTGTGGGTCCATTACCATCTGAAGTTTCTAAAATCTTTGAAAAAATAAAATTGGGAAAAAATTGAATTTGAAAGAATC
Source organism: Uloborus diversus (assembly GCF_026930045.1). Classification (NCBI taxonomy): domain Eukaryota; kingdom Metazoa; phylum Arthropoda; class Arachnida; order Araneae; family Uloboridae; genus Uloborus; species Uloborus diversus. Next base: position 107,541,510 of record NC_072737.1, on the reverse strand, counting down.
AATGTAAAAAAAATATAAAAACAATATTATTTGAGCTCCCTGTTTAAAAGTATATTAATTACTCTCAAATGTTAATTTTTAATGTTTTATTTTTATGTGTAAAGTTCAGGTTTTTTCTTCATCAAGTATAGCATGTCTGTAAGAGAACTAATTTCTGTTTACAAAATTAAAGCTGAAATTTATGGTGTCCCAAGGTAGGCCATATCCCAAGGTGCCCACTTTTCCCTACTGCTTCACCAGCCATTGAGAAAATCAGAATGATTGAAGTTATTTTAATGAGTTATTGATAAACAATTTGACGCTTAAATTGAGCAGAAATAGAATTAAACCTTAGATCTGGGACAAACTAAAATCTTAATCAATCTTATCTTTATAAGCAAAAAAAGGACTGGCTTTTATTGTAATGCAAGAATTACTCTAATGTACTGTTGAAAGAAAAAACTTTTTTTTTTCAAAACATAATTCTTTTCAAGTTTTTTTTTTTTTTTTTTTTTTTTTTGTGTGTGTGTCTTCTAGCTGTGTTAAATTCTATCTGACTTATATTTGTTGAATTGATAGCTACAATGAACTTTGCTTTAACTACTAGAACATAACACGAACAAACACAAAGACATAATGCTTTAAGCAATTTTTGTATTTGATAATTTATTTAAAAAGATCCACTATGTAATGTATAGTGGGCTGCAAAATGGCATAGCAGAGTACATAAGGATTATGCTATTTGGTAATTTTTGATTTTGTTTCTTGACTTAAAATGAAGTTGAAATTAAATTCCCAGATGCATTCCTTATCCGTACAAAACTTGGCATATGACTTCCATGGGTTAAGCCAACTGTACCTTGCAATGTTACTATTGATAAAATTTCTGATTTCTAGAAATTGAGGAAGAATTTCCTCAATTCTCTTAAAGAAGTGAAGCATGATTTTAGATTCCTTCAGGTGCACAACAAAGGGCCTCCTTACAACTTAACTACTTTTGGATTCCTGTATTTTAAATTTTTACCGTTTCCTTTTTTGCAATTTTTGATATTTTTTCTACCTAATTCATAAAATAAAAAGGATTATATTTGAAATAGGTATGCATAATTCAGAATTATTTATTTAGCTTAAAAATTTTAAATATTACGTAATACCTACTCTTTCTTATCTTTTCTAACTGGCACATTCAATTTTTAAAAAAATAATGACAAAATTAAATAGGAATTTTTTTTAGCTGGGTACAAAATGCTCATTTTGTTCACTGATAAATATAGTCTTAATTTATATGAGAAAATATGAATAATACAGTCACAATATTAAATGTTTGATAAACATCCACTCTTCAATTTACAACACTTTTTTTTTCTTGGGGGTAATAGGACATTCATGATTTTACTGCATCTTTGAATCACCAATTGACTAAACCAGACAACAAAAATTTATTTCAGAATGCATTGCTAGGGTCATAATTTATGTTATACATTTTTTAATACCAATTTTTGTTCATGTTGTAGCTAAGAAGACAAGCCAGATTAAGGCGTGAATTTTTATATGGAAAGTCTGTAGAACATAAACAAGCTGCAATTCTAGAAAAGAAAAAGCAAGTTAAAAAGTCACTTGAAGGCATGTAATTCTATTGTTTTGAACAAAGTGCTTATTAAAAGATCGTTTTGCTCATTTTTTTCTGTGTATGTGTGCATTGATCCGTATCCATAAGTTTATAAACATATTTATATAATCTATACATATATCTACATTTTTTTTCCATTTTTCAGAAAATAAGGTGTTACCTACAACAGTTAGAAATCAAGCACTAAGATTCCAAGATTCATTAGAGTGGGATGATAATACTGAAGGTAATTACCGGAAACTAATATTATTTACTGCTGCAAGCAGTGCATTTTTAGTTCTCCAATTTTTTTTTAACTCTTTATTTTGTATTAAATCATTTATCTTTTGTTTCATTTGTTTTTAACTTTTTTCAAAAGTGATATTTATTGCAATTATATTTCTTTTTTTTGTTGGTTTTCAAGAGGTTGGTGTTAAAAATCTGTTTATGTTCTCATGGCACAGTTCAATCTAAATGTTAAAATGTCACTGCAGCCTTTGAATGGCATTACTGCGCTATTGCTATATTTTTTCTAGTTCTGCCTTAGCCCTGTTTTAGGGACGGTTAACTTACTGTTTAATAACCCAAGCTTTGCCTTCAATTCATAGGCAGCTTGTGTGTGTGGGGGGGGGGGATGCGCCCTCACTTTCAAAAGTAAAAGGGGCCTCCCCTCTCACTTTTCAGAGTTAAGAATTTAAAATTGATTGAAAAAGATTTTTGTAAGGTGGATTCATTTTTTACCCGACTTCACGTGTGCGACGCAAAGGAGGGTAATGTGTTTACTAGTCTATGTATGTACGTCTGTTCCTATGTGGCGTTCTAGGGGCTAAATGCCTTGGTCAATTTTGGTAATTCTTACATCAATCGATTTGTCTTAACCTTGGAAGTGTCACTAAACACATGACAGTAATCAAAATTCACCATATCAACAAGCAGTTGCCATATTTTGTCAGTTTGGGATCGGCGCACGTTTGATGTTGCACACTGTGTCTCACGCTACTTGCGTGTGACAAATGCAGGTAGTTTTCGCTGCCTGAATCTTTTTGTTTACTAAGTCTACTAATTGGGATCTCGGTGGCCGAGTGGTCAAAGCGATTGCTTCTCCCGCTTAAGGTGGTGGGTCAAGACACCCTCGCTCCGGATATACTTTCCCTTCTTTCTGATGTAAATTCTTTCATATGTTCTTTATTTGTATTCTGTACTGTAATAAAAAGTTTATTATGGGTAACGAAGGCAAGACACTCAGATTGTAGTCCTCATCAAAATAAACCCATGCAATAAGCACCAAAAGAAAGTCGACTAATTCAGTTTTCATCTCTAACATGTTGCATTTGTTTTTGCCTTGATTCGAGGGACTGAGTTTCGCGACGTGTACTTTCTCGACAGGCTTTTTTAGTTTTGCAAGAAAGATTTGACTGACGGGACATTTCAGATTTCGCGTCATCATGAGTTATACAGACTGTTTATATAGCTGTGCTGTGGTTGACTTAAGTTCATGCATTTTTGCCGAAGGTCAAGCACATGTAGCTTTAAGCGGAGTTAGGTCCCTAGAGATACTATTATCAGTAGTTTAGACCATCGCAAGTTACTTAATAGGCCTCACGATACAAACAAACTCTCTTAATGAAATGACAAGATTGCGAAATGTACCGTATCATAATCATAATAACTATACAATGAAAATTAACTAAAAAGTGTCAAATAAAAAATTATTAAATGAAACCAAAAAACTTTTCTGCTTGAAAACCAAAAAAACTAAAAAGAAAAATGTATAAGCCCAGTAGTTTGGAATGTTATTAAGTACTACTGGGCACATTCCTTTCTGATTCAAGGAACCCTGTAAAATTTGAATGGGCCCCGACTGTTGATCCTTCTTTTCTGCTTTTGAATTTATGATTTGTCTTATCTGTGTAGAGTAATAAAACTATTTCAACAGTGTAGTTATTCAGTAGTACTTAATAACATTCTAAACTACTGGGCTTATACATTTTTCTTCTTAGTTTTTTTGGTTTTTACGCAGTTGGGTTTTTTGTTTTTATTTAATAATTTTTTATTTATCAAAGTAAAAACAAAAAATTCCAAAGAAGGTGGTCCTCTGTCCTGATTTTTAAGGTCGTATTCCTCATTTTTTTGGGGTCATAAAATCAGAAATGTTAAAAGCCATTAATGTAACCTGATTCTTTAAAATTTTTTAAAAAAAAAACAGCTTTTGGCACCATGCCCCCTAATGCTACGCACTTTTTTATTGTACCAGTCGCCTACTACCTAATGGTGTGCTTCAATTGACAGTTGGAACCACACCATTGCTGTGAACTCTCATTGGGGGATGTGCTAAATTAGCTATAGCTGCAAATTTGTTGGCATGTAAGGATGAAACTGCAGTCTCTAGGTTTTTTGGGGTCATAAAATCAGAAATGTTAAAAGCCATTAATGTAACCTGATTCTTTAAAAAATTTTTTTTAATTTCAGCTTTTGGCACCATGCCCCCTAATGCTACGCACTTTTTTATTGTACCAGTCGCCTACTACCTAATGGTGTGCTTCAATTGACAGTCGGAACCACACCATTGCTGTGAACTCTCATTGGGGGATGTGCTAAATTAGCTATAGCTGCAAATTTGTTGGCATGTAAGTTTGAAACTGCAGTCTCTAGGTGGCATCACTGGGCTGCCTTTGCTCAGTTTTGCTTTATTTCTGGTTTAGGGGCGATAACTTACTGCGTAATACTCAAACTTTGCCTTCAATTGATGAGTTGAACCGCCCCATTGCTGAAGACTCACTGGTGGGCTAAATTAGCTTTAGCTGCAAATTTGTTGACATGTAAAGATGAAACTGCAGTCTCTGGGTGGCATCATCAGGCTGCCTTTGCTCAGTTTTGCTTTAGCCCTGGTTTAGGGGCGATAACTTACTGCGTAATACTCAAACTTTGCCTTCAATTGATGAGTTGAACCGCCCCATTGCTGAAGATTCACTGGTGGGCTAAATTAGCTTTAGCTGCAAATTTGTTGACATGTAAAGATGAAACTGCAGTCTCTGGGTGGCGTCATCAGGCTGCCTTTGCTGAGTTCTGCTTCAGCCCTGGTTTAGGGGTGGTAACTTACTGTGCAATACTTAAACTTTGGCTTCAGTTGATGAGTTGAATCACATCATTGCTGAAGACTCACTGGTAGGCTAAATACCCTTTTGCTACAGATTTGTTGGTGCTCTCAGCTTCTGTTTGGAAAATAATTTCCATTTATTTTTGACTTTATTCTTGAGTTTAATCATTTAGAATCTGTTGGCTTGTTGAAGGTAATGCTTGGACTTTTATTTTCTTTAAATGACTCCTACAGTTCTTCTAATGCTCGTAGAAACTTCGAACAGACTTCTTACTCAAAAAACTTTAAACTTTCAAATGATCTAAAACTTAAAAATGTGAATGAAATATTTCTCTCGCATATTATCAAATTTATGTGGAAAATCGGCTTAAAATTGGTATAGAAAAAGAACAAAATCGAATTTTCAAAAAATTACTTCAAGGTGTGTATCTCTATGCCACGAGCTGATTTTGTGCCAAATTTCATGAAAATCCGCCAATTGGTCTAGATGCTATGCCTGTAACAGATATCCAAAGGTCCAGACTTTAAGCTTTATTAGTAGTGAAGATTTTGTTTCACTGTTGTTGCTCAGGCAAACTTTGTTGCTGAAGAGAAGAAAAGCTCAGATTTTCTTTCTGATAATATGCTTTTTGTTCTTACCAGGAAACATCACAATCAAGGAAATTCAAAAAAATTCCAAATTGGTGGCATTCGAAAGTGCATTGGAAAACATGTTTCTGGCACTGAAACTACGTGCCCTCGTGACCACGTTATCGAAATATGATGTCTTAAAAATTGCCGAAATTTTTAGTAAAGTCGCCAAATTTAGCGAGTTTTGTTCAGAAATGGAAGGTACGGCGCGAATTCAACATCTGCATCTGACAAGACATTTCACTTCCATATTTGGTCACCACCAAAGCGCGTGAGAAATATCGCATTAATTCTTTACTCGGGGTGACTACCATGGCGCGGGGTGTCGTGGCACAGACTGCGGCATTGAAATTTTTAGGGGCTTGTGTTTCGGGATATTAACGTGCAACTGTATAGGGGAAAACGCCACAGCCCGAAATATTTGTTTTATTTTATTGTAAAAACAATGGAATTTTTTGTTATTCTTAAGACTGTCTGTTAAAAAACTGATGTTTAAAACTTTTATGCTTCTGCGGGTGAAATATTTCCACTGAAAGAGTTTATTCGATGATGAAACTGTTTTGAAAAAAATATGATAACCGTAGAGAAACGGTAAACACACTTTAAAGTCTTTTTTTTTTTAAAGTCGTAAATCTGAAGTCTTCAACAGTATCTAAATACGAAGAAAACGACATTTTAAAAGATTTCAAACCATGTTCTCAAATTAAAAAAAAAACAATTTCTGTCAGTTATTTCCAGTGTGTTTTTCGTTATGTGTATCGTTTTCAAGTTATGTGTAAACCCTCTAACAAGTCAAATAAAAAAATAAAACTGTATTAATGTTTATTTTGCTCGTATTTGAATTCCCTTTTAACGTGAAACATAATTGGTAAAAGTGACTTCAGTATTTTTAAAAATGACTAAATAACATGCAATATGATGTGCATTTACGTTATAGCGACTGTCAGTTGCAGTGACAGACTTTTTCGAACTACAGGGGTTGTTGTAATGAACGTCGACTGTAAAATTTTTGATAAGAATCTGTTATGAAGTAATTTCCGACATCGTTAGTTTTGCTGTGCAAATTTTTGACATTTACTATCCGTTGTTTTCCTTTTTTTTAATTATTATTTTTTTCGATTTTAAATTAAACATTTTCGCTTGCAGTGGTCAGACAATAAAACTTCATGAATGATAATAACTTTTGAAAAAATAAATAAGAGCTGGGATACTACAATCCATGATCATGTTCTTTCAACATCAAAAACTATCCATTTTATTTTCAATATATAAGCTTTAATAAGCATGTTTTTTTTACTTATTCATATTAATTCTCGTACATAATTATTAATTACTTACAACACATTTCATTACAAGAGTACAAACTTAAATTAGTTAAGTAAAACACACTTGAAATGCACTTAAATTCTGAAATGCATTATTATCACGATTACAAAGTTAAATCCTACGTTCAATTTCGTTTTAAAGTTGTAGCTCCTCTAGATAAAGCTCTCTAGTTTCCATTTCACAGGCTTCATAGTTACTTTTTAATTTTACCCACACAAGTAAAGGGTTAATTCGAAACATCGTTTACGCGCTTTGCAGATGACCAGAAATGGAAATGAGAGTCTTGCTAGACGCAGGCGATGAAATCACGTGGTATTTTCCATTTCTTGCCAAGTCTTTAAATTTGGCGAATTTTCGTTAGATTTCGACAGACTTTGACCCCCCATATCTCAAAAACAAAAGGACGAGGGCACACAATATTTGGGTCAAATTTTTTTCTAAAGATACTCTTTGGAATGCGACCATTTTTAACATTTTTCATGATTACTGAACTCGTGATGTTTCCTGGTTAGTAAGGAAAGTTTTCGTGCTCTGCATAATAGTTTTAATGTGTGGTATGTAAAAGAACTAAGTTCTTTCGTTCATACCAAATTTAATTTTGGATCAGTGGGGCTGTTGTATGTTTTAGTTCCCAGTTTTTGTTTGTATGTTTTAATGAACCAAAATTTCAGAGATTAGAATTTGCTCCTTAAAACATGATTTCGATACAATATCATATCCAATGCTTGATTTGCATTATTTTGAAGTCTCATATAACACGGTTTCGATATATCACAAAACAAGTTTTGATACAACATGGACCTGATTTATGTTATGTACAATGATTAATTAATTTAAAAAATAAGTTTGAAAAATTTTTTTAAAAATTTTCGTATGACTCGGTTTTGATACTACTCGGTGAGAATTAACTGTGTTATATGGAGGACACCTGTACTGTACAATATTCAGCACCACACTAAAGGTTAAGATTCAGAAAATTTCTAAGTGACCAGTGGCCACTAGACCCAAAAAACACTGTCGCCGAGTGTTGAAGTACAAAATGAGAGAGGAGTTTTTACTACTTTCATGAAAAACAAATAAATAGAACTTTATAGAATTACATTTTAAAAGCTATAAACATGCATTTTTTTTCCAAACTAAATAGATAAATAAATCCAGCCGTGGATCTGCATACCCGCAGACCCTGCAATGCGGCAGTGACCACATCCTTAAGGGGGCCAACAGCTCAAGAAATTGAAGACAAAATTAAACAAACCCACACTATGCTTATTAACGTTACAACTAGATACTGCCGGCCTCTGGGGAGGGGCCCTTGAGATTTTGTTGCAAGGGACCCAAAGTTTATAGATCCGGCCAGAATAAATCAATGAAAAGTCGGCAGAAAACTGCATTTCAGATGAAATTTACAAAAAATACAATTTTGCTGATAAAATTTCACTTTTCCAAAAAATAACTAATTTAAAAAAAAAGAAAAAACATAATTTTTGGCCCTTTTTATGTTATTTTCAGTAGTTTGCACTGAGATAGGCACCCAATTCTGTTTTTGAAAACATAGACAGTTAAATAATCTGGTCTGCTTCCATCTTGCGAATGACCAAACGTGGCGACTACGCGAAAAATTTAACATATGAAAGTAATTTTAATAATTAAAACCCCCTCAAAAAACAATTTAGATGAAAGAATCAGTTTCTAGCTCATTAGCGTCAAAGCAATATGGATAAATAATATTCTGAAGATCAAATTTGAAAGAAAAAAAATTTCATTTTTCAAGAAAATAACTAATTATCCAGGAAAAAAAAATGGCACATTTTGCTTAATGTTCAATAGTTTCGCATTGTGTTGCAATAGACATCCAATTCTATTTTTAGAAACTTAGGCACTTAAAGAATCTTGTCTACTTCCATCTTAGTAGTGACCAAATATGGCAACTGCACTAAAAATTAAGATTTAGCATTTTGAATTTGTAGTATAAAAATAATTATAAAATGTAAAATCCTCATTAAACATCAATTTAATTGAACTGTTACAGCTTTTAGCACATTAGCCTCCAATGCAATAAGGATAAGATGAAACTTTAAATATAAAATTTTTCATTTATCAACAAAACTTTTAAATAATAAAAAAACAAATATATAAATAAATAAAATGCTTTACAGCACATTTTGTGTTATTTTCATTAGTTTTCATTTGAATAAACATTAAATTCTGCTTTGTTTTTGCAAACTTAAGTACTTTGCTTACTTCCATTTTGTGAGTGACCAAATATGGCGTGTATGTTTCACACATAACTGTATTGCCGTTCTGGTTAAAAACGATCTCCCTTGATGTGTTTATCCTTCGGTGTATGCTTCCAAAGTGATTTATTTTCCTCCACCCTCTTGAATTTGTGCATAATTCCTGTTCATCCCAAGATTTTTTTACTAGGAACAATAGGAGGAGGGGGGGGGAATGGCGACTGAGGACGTTTTTTTAGGTTTCCGCTTTTTCAAACTAGGTCTCCACATGGAGAGTGGCGACTGTGAATCTTGACCTTTACACCACACCTACCACGATCCATTTCACTTCTTATCAGGAGTCAACAAGACAGTCCTCCGCCCTCCAGGGCCGCTGAGAGCTCAACCCGGGCCTCGGGGCAAAATAGTGACTTGCGGCCCCCCCCCCCCTCCAACCACTAAAAAAAATCTTGTTGATTGCCCTCCCCTCTTAATGTGCCTTCAACACCGCAACATCTGCTTCATAGTAATCTTAGGCAGCATACCTTGAGTCAGTGTGCAGTGGAGGACCAGAATCGTATTTGGCAGTTTTCTTCGTAAAAAGTATAAAAAAAGCTGGTTAAATAAGAAAGGTTAACCACTATAAATGTTAATCAAACACATCGACACAAGTTAATCAATTTATTTTCATATATAAATGACAAGAGAGAGAAAGGGTCTACATTTTTGTTACGAGGGAAGGGGGAGACTGTCATTACTAGTATCGTACAATCAAATTTAGAGAATTGCGTTAAGCGGGGAAAGAGAAATAACCATATAAACCTACTGTCATAAGGTCCTCCTCCCCCGGAAAATGTTTGAAACTATAGTTCTAAAATTGCAGTTTACACAAACACTGGTAATGTTCGGAGGAGGAGAGGTTCAGGGACTTAATGAAGGGTTAAAACTCGTAGAATCTGCTTTTGAAATTTTTCGAAATTGAAGTCCTAAAAGTGAAGTGTTTGAAGATTTTTAACCAGAGGGGAAGGGGGGGAGAGAGGAGGAGGATCAGGGATGCTCTCTAGTTTTTAAAAAAGAGAAATGAATATCCTAAAAATGCTAAGTTGCAAACCATCTTTGTTAAAGTTTTGGAAACAGCAGAGGTTCGAGCAACCTTTCCCTGTACAAAATTTTAATTATAGGTCCAAAAAACATAGTTATAAGCCTTCTTTGTAAACATTAGGGGAAAGGTTTGGATTCAAAGGCCCTCCGCCGTAAGTTTTTCAGGATTGAAAATTCAAAAATGAAATCTTAGACGAGTTTTTATTATGTGGAGGCAGAAAGGATTGGAAGTATTCTCAAGGAATTTTTTGGAAATTTATGTTCCAAAAACAGAATAGTAAATTATCTTTGATGAGAAGGAGAAAAGTTCGAGAACCTTCCCTAGAATTTCTTTTGAAATTTAAATCCTAAAAACGAAGTTTTATATAATCTTTAATTATGTGAAGAGGACAATAAGCACACTTCTGAAATTGTTTTCTGATTTTGAAATACTTAAAACCCATTTTTCGGCAATTTTTGATGAAGTTAGGAGATGGGATGGGATTTAGGACTCTTTCTGGGGGGGGAGCAGTCCCAAAATTAAGTCCTAAAAATGCAATTACAAGACATCTTTCAGAATAAGAGCTGGGATCTGGGGTTAGAGAATCTTTCACAGAAATTATTCGAAATTGAAGTTCCAAAAACGGAATCTTAGACGATTTTATATGATGTTAGAGGGAGGTGAATTTGGCACTCTTTCGAGGAAATTTGTAGGGATGGATGTCCCTAAACCAAAATAAAAGATTTTCTTAGAGGATGTTGTGGGATCAGGTACTCTGGTCATGCTGTAATATAATAGCTTTTCCTTGGATTCAACACCACGCCCAAGTATTGATACTACTCTAAAATGTTATTTTCCCCCATGTATTTTAATTTTTAAACTATGCTTTGACATATTTTTAAATGTAGGGATAATGTCACGACCCCATAAGAAATGTTTGGGGGTCAGGACCCAATGTTTAGGAACCCCTACCTTGATGTCACCCAACCGTGTTCCGGGCCCAGGGAAAAGGAGGAAAGCGTGCGCTGTTTGTCATGGTGTTCCCACTACTGGTCGTTTTCCTTCCCAATTCCCCCCTGTGCAAGACAGCCCCATTAGGAACTGGTTCACAAGCACTTGATGTTGTGAATATGCATATGTTGAATAATGGGTTAAAATGTTAAATCAGAGATGTTTTTGCTCTTCCAATACCAAATAGAAGGTCAGTTAGCAGCATATACTCTGAAAAAAAATTTTTCTCTTTGAGGAGGCACCCGGGCCCCCTCTCGGGCTAGGGCCTGGGGATTTTGGCGCTGCTGCCCCCTCTCGGCGGCTTTGCCACCCTCTAGCTTCTAGTTTTTGTTCTCTTCACTTTATAAGTGCAAAATGATGCCTTGTATGTAATGGGTCTCATAAACCCCAAGTTAACTTATTTGCTTTTTCAGCTGAAAGAAAATCGGTCTTCACGCAACAAATTTTCTGAAGAGTAACTAAGGGATGTTTAAATCTTGTTTTATACGAACCAACAATACATCCTAATGGTTTTGATTTTAAAAGTAAATCAAGGCAAAATTTTCAAATACAGTAAACTCTCGATTATCCGCTGGTCTTTTCAATTTTTTTTCTTAATGGTCATTAAATGTTTTTAAAAACTTCTGATTATAATGTTCCTTTTTAGCTTTTAACATATATTTTTCATATTCAATGTTATTAGATGCTATGTAGCAATGTTTTTAGCTATAATTTTAATGTATTTGTTAGTGTTATTCATATTTTTTAGCTATTGTATACTCTAGTATTGTTTTTTTTAACCTATTGTTCGGATTATCCGCGTTTTTCACTTATCCAGCTGTTACCGTGCCAACCTATTCCATGGATGATCAGGAGTTTACTGTATATTGCTATGTTTTCAACATTAAAAGCTTTGTGAGATTCAGGATTCCAAATTTTCTTGGTGTTCTGGTTGTCTCTATCAATGAGGTTGCCATAACCAATTCATCAATACATTGCACTTGATTCTTATCTTCTGTCATTGTTCTACTTATTTTATTTATTTATTTTTTTTCCTCATGCTCAGATGTCACAACTCATGAAGATAATGAATATCGCTGGGCAGGAGTGGAGGATCCAAAAATTGTAATCACTACTAGTCATGATCCCAGTGTGAAGTTGAAACAGTTTGCTAAAGTAAGTCTTTATTTTCAGTAATAAGGAAAAAAACATTCATTTCGATTAAACACATATTTTGAAATAAACAGTTACATGGCTATGAATTTTAAAATGGGACTATCTCCTTTTTTTTCTGTTCATCAAGGACTCAATTTCAAATTTTAATTGCAGTGAAGACTACCTCCACTGCTACTTGCTACTTTCGTAAAGGAAAAAAGTAGTTTTTTTTTTTAAAAAGCTATCTCAACCTCTTGTTTTATTTTCACTTTTGCATTTCATATCTTGCTTGATTTTTCCTTAACTGTATCAAAATTTTGAACAGTTGCTTAAAATACCTAACCTTCTAAAATTTCATGATCCTTTCAAATCCTATTGTCGTGCATTTGTTACTTACATCTGTTAAATGTAGGCGTCAAACTAAAATTTTTAGTTCCAAAATATGACTAACGACTGTTTATTTCTAACAGTGGCATAATGCCTTAGGTTTACCATGTAGAGAGACCCAGTGACAAAAATTACTTTATTAAAAAGAAATTGCTAAAAAGCTTTATGTTTGTTTTAATGCTATAGTATCAGCCAAGTAAAAAAAAGGAACCTGATGTTTCAATCTGTTAGTCATAAGTCAGGGCTTCGCAACCGGTGTGCCGCGATAAGGAAACCGGTGTGGCGCAGTATTTTTGTAGGTAGAAAAAGAAAGAGCATTGATGTATTTTATTTTAAAGATATGACCAAATAGCGTTTGTATCGTTCCATAACTTCTCAACTCACCCTGTGGATCATGTGCAATAATACATACCCAAGAAGGGGAGAGGGGAGGATTTGCTGCCCCACCTCTTTTAAACTTCTCGTGATCCTATTACTTTCAAATTTTGAAAATGGATTCTAATTTTCACGAAACCAACTAACTATACAGAATTTTTTACAAATCTTTCGCAAACGGGAGTATATTGCCAACTCTCCCAGGCAGGGATCGTGCCTTCCCGCCCAGAATTTGTTTTCTTAACTTTTGTTTTCCTCTTTTCCAGTTCTGATACTAATTTCATTGGTATACGCCCAAAATGTCGCGGGATAAAATGTCGCGGCCCAAAATGTCACCGGTCTACAATGTCGCTGGCCCACAATGTCGCCGGCCCAAAATGTTGCCAGTCCAAAATGTCGGCGGGCCAAAATGTCGCCGGCCCAAAATGTCGCCGGTCCAAAATGTCGCGGGTCCACAATGTCGCCGTCCCAAAATGTCGCCGTCCCAAAATGTCGCCGGTCCAAAATGTCGCCGGCCCAAAATGTCGCCAGTCCAAAATGTCGACGGCCTAAAATTCGCTAGTGTACGAAAAATTTAAATGTACGTCGATGCTTTCCAGCATAAAAGTTGCGAAAGAATATTAATTGCCTTTCAAAGTAAGTTCCTTCAAAAATGCCAAACATTTTCTCCTGTCTTAATTCGTAAACATCAGATTAATTCCAGAAAATTAATAGTTTTCAGAAAAACATACGTTTTTCTGTATACTATAACAAACGTAAACATGTGAAAGGCTGCTGCAACGGAATTCTCTTTCTCGTTTAATCTGATTAATAATAATACTCAAGATGTAACATAAAGGATCAGGATGTAACGCAAGGATTCAGACAAAAAATTGGTATGGAAGTAAAACTAAACTGTTCTAAACGTGAATGAAAGAATAGTGAGGCGCAATTTGAATATGGCGAGAGAATAGGCGGTTTGTATTTTTTGGCGTAATGAAGTAAAAACAAATAACTCCTTCACTCTAGCATATTATTACGGTAGCGACAGGTCAGTCATTTAGGGGATCAGGCGGAATGGCCCTCGACTTTGAATTTTTTTTTATATACAAGTGGGAGTGGTTTTTATAGCAATCCTATGAAATTTACATTGGTTATACATACGCCCGTTATAATCCCTCTCCCCTTTCACTGGAAAAATTCGAAATCACGGGCCAGGGTGGAAATAAAGTAGAAAAGTATCTTAATGAAATTTAATTTTCTCATAGATTTATCAACATTACCCTAAGAACTGTAAAAAAAAAAAAAACCTACGTTTTCAGTGAGATATACGTTGGTTAAAGTAAGATCAAAACTGCCGTGGGAACTCCCATCTCTTATGAGTAAAATTCTGAAATTACGTCGAAATGTTCACCGTCAAATCTTTTGAAATCAATGAAACCCGTAACTGCTAAAACAGGTGTCTTTCACTCAGATTTTTGAAAAACGACTCTACGCGATGACAAATATTTTCAATTCTCAACATTCATGAAATTTATATATTCGATAGAACATCAAGGGACAATTTCAGAACAGCTATTTTATTGAAGGTTTTCAAGAGGATACTTTCATGCATGCGAAGTAGCGCTTGTCAGCTAATCACATTTTCCAATTTTAAATAGAAAAGAAAAAATTTCATAATGTAGGGTGAAATAACTGATATCAATGAGATTGAAATACACAGCCAGCTCAGACAATTCCAGCCGAGGACTGCAGTTTCGTGCTTATCAGCACTCATCAGCCCGGCATAGGAAACTGACTGAGCTGGAGATGGAAAACCTCTTAAGGAAGCCAAGAGTGCCAAACAAACTGGTAGCTAATATAGAATTAGCAGACCAGCCGAGTGACCGAAGCAATGGTTCGGTTCAACTCGAAAATTGATGGCAAGATGGCTAATGGGCGGTAATTTACTGAATATCAATGTGATTATTCAGATCAATTTTGACCTAGACTTATTTTTAAAATGGGTTTCAAAAAGTAATAGTTCCAGCTCAATATAGCTTGGTAATTCAGAAAGAAAAGAATATTGATAATAATAATAATAAACAAATAAGTTTTTCTCTCTCAGAAAAATTTGCTGTTTTAATTAGTGAATTTTTACTACGCAAATTATATAAGAATGCAAACTCAGTTTTTATTTAACACTCACGCTATTTAAAGTGCTACAAAAATGAGAGGAATACACGCCTAATTTAAATTTTATTGATATCATGCTCAACCTCTCATATATAAATTCAGTATATTTTTCATTGTTTATTTAATTACACTGACTCACGTAAACGATTACGAAACTCAACTTAGAACGAAAATAAGGCTTGTTTTCGTTTAATTTCACTTGTATACTACATTTTTGTATGAATCCTCGCATTACTTCTTGAGATATAGCAGTCACATAAAACGATAAAAATTATTCTGTGATCCATTCTTTTGGGATGACTGAAGCCAAAAATAAATGAGCAACTCGCCCTTTAATATATACCTGTAGACCAAATTTTGTCTTAACCCTTGTACAGTAGACCCTCGTTTTACGCGGGGGTTATGTTCCACGGAAATGCTGCGTAATTTGAGACCTAATATTAGTGTCAAAATAGGAATTAGGAAAAATACTTCATTCTAGTGATGACTAATTGTGTAATAAGTTTAATGTGTACTTATATCAATTTTTATGCACAATATGCATAAAGAAAACAAACTAATTTCGTGTTCTGTTTATGAAGAAGAGCTGACTATGATAGTTTTTTGGTAGTCATTAAGAATTTTTCCTCCAATTCTTTGCTTAGCATTAACTCATCCATGATCACTTGCGTCATTTCCATGATAGAATCTTCTTTCACTAACAAATCAGAAAGATCATTCCTATTGTCTACGGATGGTTCGAAAATTTTCAATGTGAGCGTTTTTGGTTGTGTGTCACCGGAGTCGGTATCCGCGTTGGTTTTGACCTCCTTTGTCACTCCTAAAAGCTCTTCTTCCAGTGAGTTCTGAACTGTGTGAGTTTAATCACTTTACTTCTGATGGAAAAAGCTCTGGAACCAATCGCATAAAATGTCTCCAAGGACCCAAGTTCGATTATTAGCACGCCAAAATGCAGTTAGTTACGTGTAATCTGCAATCTTTAGGAGCTTGGGTTTTGAAAGAGAGGAAAATGTTACCTGTTTGCATTGCCGCATCTGCGTAAAACCGAAACTCATCCGCGTAAATAAAATAAAGGTGTCAAATCTTCAACCGCGTATAATCGAAACCACGTAAAATAAACCTACTGAAAACGAGGGTCTACTGTATTACTTTTTGAGATATATCAATCACAGATAATAAAAAAGAAAGGAAAAAACATTCGATTGCTCCACCCTCTGGTGTTATTGAGCCCAAAATCTGTCCCCCTGCTGCTTCCTAACATTTTATTTGATTCCATTCATCATTTTTTGAGCAATGACAGTCACGCATATCGATGAAAACGTTCAGTTACTGAACTATCTTGAACGAATTGACGCAAAAAGCCACGCAGCCCTAAATCATATATGGGTACTTGAGGGTATCGTTCAAATTCTTACTACAGGTTTTGACGTAGAATGGCCCCAAAAAAATCGGTCACATACAAACGCACACTATTCTTGAAGAAAAGTTTAAAATAATTTAGCGAACATCAGAACTGAACGCCGTCAGAAGGTTTTACAGTTGGTAGATAGCGAGTCACAAGAAATAAGATAACGTAACGCTTGTATTCTATTTGTTTGCTGAAAAACAGCCGAGAGTTGCGAATCAAAACGGAATAATCTTTTTAGAATTTATCATGAAACTCAGTTAGTCCAGTCCCATTTTTAACGAAGACATTCATTAAAGGCAGTAACCATTTTTTCTGCAAATTTGGTGTTAAACATCATTTTGTACATTTAAATTTTTCTTACCAACTGAATAAACGAATTTTGGATCTACGACATTTTGGACAGGCGACATTTTGGCCTGACGACATTTTGGACAGGCGACGTTTTAGCCCGGCGACATTTTGGATCAGCAATATTTTGGCCCGGCGACATTTTGGACCGACGACATTTTGACCGCCGACATTTTGGACCGCCGACATTTTGGGCCGGCGACATTTTGGACAGGCGACATTTTGGCCCGGCGACATTTTGGAACGGCGACATTTTGTCCCGCGACATTTCGGTGGCGACATTTTGACCCCAAACCATTTCATTTTATCCTAGTTTCTCAAGGCTCGGTTCTGAGACTTAGCAAACTAGCTAGACTTAGCTTTGGCTTAAGTCGTGAAAATTGTGAATTTCATAAAATTGAGCCACTCAATTCTCGCCTTTTCTCCGGATACTTTGTGAAGAACTATGGGCAGATCACTACTCCCAAATTCTTCATACAGAGATTTGCTGGCTTTCATATGGTAAGGTACCAACAAGAATTTTTGAATTGAGGGACGAGGTACGACAGTTTTTGATTTTAAAAAACGAAATGCAGTACGCCAGTTTGTTGCAAAGCAAATATTGGCTGGCAAAACTAGCTTACATGGCTGACATTTTTATACACCTTAATGAATTGAATCGGAAAACAAGGACAAGGAAAGAATTTGGGTTACATGTATGGACAAGCTAAATGGGTTCAAATCAAAAATTCAGCTGTGGAGAGGAGGAGTAGATGGTAACTCATTGGACATGTTCAAACAGACCTTCAACATGGTATGTGAAGGAAATAGTATGGAAGAAAAGCTGCTTAATGTAGTGGCAGGGCATTTAATCATACTTCAGGACAAGCACTATTTCAAGAATACTGACATAGAACAGTAAGACTGGATTCGCGATCCATTCTCTTCATCTCGAATGCATTAAAGACTTTTCTTTGAAGGCGCGAGAAGAATTTATGGACCTCAAGAGTGACAATATTCTTAAACTTAAGTTGAGCGAAGTGCCTCTGGACTAATTTTGGTTGCTGGTTAAAAATGAGTATCCCACTATCTCTTGTGTTGCTATTGATGTGCTGCTATCATTTTCAACTACATATCTTTGCGAACTCAGCTTCTCAGCCCTCACACTTATAAAAAACAGCAAGAGATCATCTCTAAAGAGCCTGGATCAAGAACTTCGGTAGCTCTTTCCAGCATAGAGCTGAACATCAAACGTCTTTGCTCCTCAAGGCAGACTCGTGTATCTCATTAGTGTCAAACGGAAGTTAGGTGCTAGGTTTTAATTTCTTGCTTGCTTCTTTCTTGGAACATTATTTGATAAATCGTTTAACTGCAGTGTGCACTTTAATGACATGTTTGACAGAAATGCTTTGAAATATATGAAGCATAATTTTCTGTTAAGCCTGATAAGGGTAGTTTTGTTGTTTATTATCAACCTCAATACATTTGACATATTTCTACTTTTTGAATAAATTTAAATGCACTAAGTTAGTTATAATTCAGGGGTCTGGCCAGAGGATATTTGGGTCCGTTAACGGACCCTTCACAAAAATCCGATCAACCAAAACGGACCTTTCACAAAATCCCGATCAAACAAAACGGACCTTTCACAAAATCCCGATTAAACCAAACGGACCCTTCACAAAATTCTGATAAACAAGATCGGATCTGTCAAATTGTTTATTGAAAGAGCAAATCTGAAAGCAAAATAACGCATATTTCTGTGTATAAACCGATAATTTTTGGAACCTTTTTTTAAGTAAAATTAGAGGGATCAGCTTATACAAAATCGGCTAATTTTGAAAAAAAAAAAAAAAAAATCGGCACTCTTGGGATGCTCCTGCAAGCGATAAATAATTGCTACTGCCAAATAAATATAATGGTTGTTTGTTTTATCACAGCTAATTAGCAGCGGTGTTTTTGTAAACTTTTCTGAAAAGGCATTGGTAAGCATTTTTCTCCCGCTCATGATTTAATAAACAATAATAATATATATCTGCGAAATGAACTTAGAACTGCAAAGGGATAGTAAGGGTGAGGAAAAAATATGATTGCTTCAGATAGTGTTACCAACTTCAAAATTATCACCACTTAGCGTCTGGCGTTGAACCTTTATAATGACTTGATTAGAAAATATTCTCATCATTTTGCCAGCTTGTCAATATTTGCGTTTTTACGGTGCAGTGCGATGTTTAATTGTTATTTTGTGAGAAAATTATATGGGTTTTGATTTTTCGATGCTGAAAAGGATGATTAACTTTAAATAAACTCTTTTGATTACAGTTTTTTTTTCTTTAGATGTCTACATTTTGAAAAATGCAATCTTTTAACATCCGATATGAGAATCATATTTTGTTCTTTTTTCAAGCTAACTTTGCTTTATTAGGATTCAAATAAGTGAAAAGTCTCTTTATTTCTGTTAGAATTCTCATTTCAAGTTTTTAAAGCAAAATTCCATTTTCTGTTATGAGTCAAAAATTAAAATGCTAAATAGATGGTTGATTTTATTTTATTTTTTGGGTCAACTGTGTCCACAGATATTAATGATATGTTTATCATAGGACTCTAAAATGCAATTTTAAAATAATTTTATCAAAAATATTTCTTTTACAAGCCGTTTTTATACTTTTGATGCCTTCACTTTGAGATTTGCGATCTCTTTGCATCCGCTATGGGAATCCGATTTTTCGAATTTTTAATGATTATTACGCTTTGTTAAGAGGTAAACAATTGAAATATCTTTTTATTTTTGTTAAAATCACGGAATTTATAAGTTTTAAACGAAATTCTGTGCTTTTTAAGAGTGTCTTGGGTCAAAAAGTTCAATGCTGAACCCTATTCTGAATTTTATTTTATTTATTTATATTTTTGTTATACAATTATTTTAAGTAGTTTACAGAAATATATCTAGTATAATTTAACATAATGCAAAATGGTATATAAATATTGATACTTGAAAGAGCGATGCCCCCCCCCCCTGCCAAATATCAGAAAAAAAATCCAGAATGATTTTCTCGAAGTAGAAGAAGAAAACACTCAACGTTAAGTTTAATTGATGCAGTTTGTGCCATCTCTAAATTCTAAAATTTCGTTTGAACAAAAAAATTTTTTTTTTTGCAAAATTTTTTGATTTTTCACAAAATTAATTCATTTTTCACAAAATTATTTGATTTTTCACAAAAAACGGACCCTGTGAAAAATCCTGGACAGACCCCTGTAATTGTTTTATTCATATGAAAAAAGTCCCCCCTACCTCCACGTCATTTTATCAGTGAATGATAAAAAGATTTCTATGTTACCATTGCGAAATTAAGTTCGGTGTGCCCCATTGATCTAGAATTTTCTTAAGTGTGCCGCAAAATGAAGAAGGTTGAGAAGCACTGTCATAAATATTTCTGAAGCAAAAATTTTAGATAGATAAAAAATTCCTCGAGTTGGTCACTATTTTAGACTGCAAACAATAGCTTCTTTAGCCTTTATAAGAGAAACTTGCTCCAGATACAAAACATTACAAATATAGGGAAATTTAAGTTAAAGACAATCAGTTTTATTAGACATAGGTTTTTAAATGTGAGAATTGCACACACAAATTTTTCGTACCTGAGGAAAGGAGTTCAGGAAGTCCTTAAAAATTTTCCACTAGATACTTTACAAACCTTGAAAAGTTCTTAAAAACTTTTGTGACCTCCGAGTAGGAGTCCTGTAGATAAGTATGTATGTATAAAGTTATCGAAAGTTTGAAAAATGCTCCTGAGTAAAATTGTATGCTCTTGTTTTTCTCCATTGTTCTAAGCAGCTTTATACAGTATGAAAAGTAGTTATATTTTTTTAGAGGAAGATAACACTAAAAGCAAAGTTTATTTTGCATGCTTAAACCATGAAATATGATTTTGATTAGTGTGTTTCATGTTTCCATTAGGAATTAAGGCTTGTTTTTCCTAATGCACAACGTTTGAACAGAGGAAACTATGACTTAAAGCATTTAATTGATGCTTGTAGAGCTAATGATGTCACAGATTTCATAATTGTCCATGAAACTAGAGGAAAACCAGGTAAAATCTTTGTTTTTTAAAGTGATAATTTTTTGCATTTTTAAGATTATTTTTTAAAAAATACATCTATTTTGTAATTTTGCTTCTAAAAAACTGCACATAATGCAATAAATTCATGTGTTGATGTAACAAAAATGTAATATATTTCTTAAAGAGAAATAGTTATTTCATTTCAACAAATTATGCATTGCATTAATCTTCTGTAAATTTGTTCTTAGTGTCTTGCTTTTTTTTTGAGCAATCACGATTGCTTATTCCTTTCATTTGACTGTTTTTGATGTCCTATCATATTTCCCACCGCCACCCTCCACAGCATCACCGTCGACCGGGTCCTCACGATGCTGCACCTCTAGCGAAAACCGTCTCCAGGTTTCGTCAATATCCTACACTTACACGCATAAATACACGCACCTACACACATATACATATATACACCTGCACACATACACACACAAACACACACACATACTCACATACACACAACTACCCACACACTCATGCCTGCACACAGACACAAACACGTATGCCTACACGCACATACACATACCCCCACACACACATACACACAACTGCCCACACACTCATGCTTGCACACAGACACAAACACACATGCCTACACACACACACACACACACATACCCTCCACACACAAACACACACGCTTACATATACACACACTTGTGATTGCGAAAAACATAATTTGAATTCAAGATGACAAAATTCAAATTAATTTTTTTTTTTTTTTTGCGGCAATGTTTAGACTCTTCCCATTTGTTGTGTTGACATTATTTTCCATTTATTTGTCTGCTAATACTTTTCAAAGATTTGATTGTAACTGTCAACTTGAACGGTGAAGGTGAAGTTGTTGCCAAATGTAAGGAAGGTTACACCTTATGTAATGTTTATTAAGCAATAACTAGCAGCAGTCTTTGACTAGCTGTTTAAGTTTCATGCCATTAATTTCATTTAAAATTTTTCTTGCTTTAAAAATGAATACATTCCCAAATCGTTGTAAATACAAGCTCAAGGAAATAAATAAAAAATTTTATTTTTTGACAAAATTTTAAAATTTTGCTCTGTTTGTTTACTCTACTGTTTTTTTTTTTTTTTTTTTTTTTTTTTTTTAAGACAGTTTTGTAAATTAAGAATATCTCTTAATCTTGTGGCAAAGAACACTAAAAAATGTTTTTTATTTTTTACCTTTGTTAATGGAGTTAAAGTACTGTACATTTCCATAAAGCTACATGTTTTAAACTGCATCAGTAATAATTATTTCCAATGAAAATGTGCTTTTTATTTTTTTTAAATTTATTTAAATGATTAAAAATCATAACCAATTACTCCAACAGCATGTAACGGTATAATTGTTTCAACAAAAATAATGAATAAGGGAAAAACTCCAAAAATATTTTAGGGAAAACGTTCATGCTTCATCTGTGAGTTAATAACTTTGAATTGAATCAATAATAAAATGCCAAAAAATGCCCTACTGAATTTAAATTTACTACTGTGAAATTTTGAATGTAAATTATTCATGGGGCTAATTAAACTATCCCCCCCCCCCTTTCCAACCTTTCTCGTTTTTTTAAAGGATATTTTTATACGTATAAACTCTCCCACTGCTACGGAATTTACTTTGTTTCTTTGGAAAATTGTCCAGTTAATTCAAAGTAAATAAATATTTAAAATATATTGAAAATACCAACACTGAAATAGTTTAAATTTTATAACTTAATTTGTAAGTTTTTTTTATAATTACAGTGAAGCATCATTAGATGTTTCTCTTTTATACATTTTTATCAATTATGTATTTTTTAAATTGGTCCCTGCAGAGTCGAATACACATTAACCCAAAGGTTCCCAAAATACAGACCTCCGCGAACCCCCCCCCCCCCCCACCCCCTTCCCTGGTGCATGCGCTAAAAAAAGAAAAAGAAAACAAATTTTTGACACAGTTATAGGGTTTGTACGCTCCAGGAAAACCTGGAATTGTCAGGAAAATAACATAGTTAAAAATGTCAGGGAAATTTCCAATTTTGCCCCCGAAATTTTTTTTTCCAATTTTTTCCCAGGGAATTTTGTACCATGAGATGTAATCTTCGTTCTATCGATGTTTGCTGAAAAAAATTGTAGAACTTTTGAGGCAAAATGACGCTGGCAATTTAAAAAAAAAAAAAATGGCAACACAAAAAAAACTTCCGCGGACGCCATTTTTGCCCATCAATAGTTTCCAAGAAAAAAAATTCCTGAGGGTGAACAGGAATTATGCACAAACTCAAAGGGGAGAAAAAAATTTACTGTTTCAGAAGCACAAGCCTGTGGATGGTAGGGTCGATCGGGAAAGTCTTTTTTTTTTTTGTCGAAAAGTCTTTTCAGCTATGGGTGAAACATGGTAGCCATTTTTGGTTATTCACAAGATGGAAGTAGACACAATCCTTAAATGCTTAAGTTTCCAAAAACAAAGCAGAATTAAATGTTTTCTTTTACTGCAAACTAAAGAAAATAACACAAAATGTGCTGCAATTTTTTTTTTATTTATTTATTTAAATTTTGTTTTAAACATGTAATTTTCTTGAGAAATAAAAAATTTTGTTTTCAAATCTTAATCTTATCCTCATTGCCTTGGACGTAAATGTGCTAAAAACTTTTCAACTGAATTGTAGTTTCACAAAGATTTATTATTTTTAAATTGTTTTCATGCTTCAATAATTCAAAAAATTATTTCTTAATTTTTATCGTAACTGCCATATTTGGTCATTCCCAGTATGGCAGTACATAAAACTTTTTAAGTGCCTAAGTTTGCGAGAAATGGCATTGGATGTTTATTGTAATGCAAAATATTGATAACAACACAAAATGTGCCCTTTTTCTGGATAATTAATAATTATTTTCTGGAAAAATGCAAAATTTTTATCTCCAGAACATTTTTTCATTCTAAATGATTTAGACGCTTATGTGCTAAAAATTGACTATTTTGTCTTAATTGTAGTTTTTTAAGGATTATTAGTTATTTATAACTACTTTTATGCTACAAAGTCAAAAGTCTACTTATTATATTAATTTTTTTACTTAGTCACCATCTTTGGTCTTTTGCAAGATGGAAGTAGACATAAATTTACAAAAACATTATTGGATGTTTATCTCAATGTAAACTACTGAAAGTAAATGTGCAGTTAATTATGAATTTTTGAAAATTAATTATTTTCTAGAAAAGAAAATTTTTTATTTTAATGTAAACATCCTTTATGCAAAAGAAAAAAAACTGATAATTATTTGCATCGGCCTATGATTGACGGATGTTGATTTTTGTTATTATGCACTATATGATATGCCCATCGATGCAACAAGTTAATCATATTATACTGAAAAATAGCTTTTTACTTTGCTCAATATGTTTTGTGTTACATACTAATAAGAAAAAAAAAAGAATTGTAAATCTAAAGCAGAGAAAGATTGCTGCACAATTACAGCAATATGCTAATATGCATGACATGTGGCATCAAAAATAAGTGTAAAGTACTTTGTTTTCAACAAGTAGTAAACAAATGAAAGTAATTTTAAACAAAATGTTTTTTTTTTAAACTTAAATTGTGAGAAATTTTTTTTAAAAAAATCCCAAGATTCTTTTTTATATCTACAAGTGGAAAAGTTTCAGTTCTTACGCATTGCTACTTTAAACAATCTTGATTATTTTGAAAAATATTGTTGCTTGAACTTAATTTTGAATGAAGCAAGTAACCTGGAATTTCCTAAAAAATAACCTGGAAAACCTGGAAAAGTCAGGGAATTTATTTTAACCACAAGTGTATGAACCCTGTCAGTTAAATCTTTTTTTTTTTTTTTTTTTTTTTGCTAGTATATTTTTCAGAGCTTTTGTATTGATGTGAACTTGGTACTTGGTCATGTAAATGAAATTAATTAATGTGTAGTGTGCTTTATTTCTAAGGGGAGGGGGCTGTTGCATTCTGCATAGACTTAAGCAAGAACTTTTTTATTCTACATAAATGTGCTTTCTTTATTAATTAAAATATCGTTACTCGGCCTTCAACCTCAATTAAATTTAACAATTTAGCTGGATAGCACCGCAGACCCCTAGCATGGACTCATGGACCCCCAGAGGCCCCGCAGACCACAGTTTGGGAAACTCTGCATTTACCTATACCTAATATACATTTTTTCATTTGTACGCTTTTTTCATACATATATCATGTTGGTCAGTGAGTATTACCGATGACTGGGTGGTCATTCTCGGACAGTTTGTACGAATAATAATTTTTAGTGAAAGAAATTAGAAATATCAAAATTTTTATATACAGTCGGGCTCTGATTTAACAAACCTCTATTTAATGAATTTTACGATTTAGCGATTTTTTCCCCTGAATAAAATGAAGACAAACCCCCCCTATTTAATGAATAATAAACCCCAAAGGAACAAATTATTTGAACAGCCGATTTTTTTTTTTTAATTTGAGTTAGGACATACTGGATTGTTTTCCAAATGACATATCCATATTGTCCTAAGCAGAAAATTTTTTTTATTGGAATCTGCAATTTTTTACAGGCAAGGAGCAACCAACAAATAGCGATTCTGATGCAGAAAGCGAAAATGAAACTCCCATTAAAACTTACTTTTTCAAATGCCTTACATGGCCTGGAAACTAAAAACGTCTCATGCTTCATGCAGCAGGCTGTAAATGACACAGTATTTTCTTCTCTCCATAAAGTCGAAAGAGTACTATTTCAAGTCAAGTATCAAAGAAATTGTCAAACATCTACTACTCAATACTTTAAAATTTCAAATTAACTAGTGTGTAATAGTTCGCGGAATTCTGAACTAAAATTGTACACTTTCTTATTTTGGATATTTATGCACAGTTGCTTATTAAGGCTTTCAGATAAAGTAAGTGTATTTTTTCTTTTCACACCCCGATATTACAAATAACACCAATTTAACATATAAAAGTTTCGATCCTGATGAATTTGTTGAAACAAGGTCCAACTGTAGTATTAAAATTCATTTAGCTTTGCAGGTTAAGTTGCATTCTCCTCCATTCTAACTTGTTTTTTTTTTTGTTTTATTCTTTTTAGAGCTCTAATTATATCCCTTACATAAGGTTCTGTAGTATTTATTAATTCACAGAGCAAGGTTATTGTGAAAAATAATTTTAGAGCAATCTGCTCATGTGCAGTGTTTTTCTAAGCAAACTATTCTTGTTTCATGTCCTAACCTTTTTCTCAATTACAGACAGTCTTATCATCAGCCATTTACCCCATGGACCAACAGCACGTTTTACAATTGTAAATACCATCATGAGACATGATATTAAGGATGTTGAAACAATGCCTCAGGAATATCCTCATCTCATATTCCATAATTTCAAAACTAAACTGGGCCAAAGGGTAAGCATGTTAATGCATTATATTGTGGGAAGTTATTTTGCTTTTATTATACAGGGATGAAATTTTTTTGCGAATTCACAATTTTCCAATTTTTGTATTTTTTCCATTTCTTGGCCAAGCGTTTTCAAGCAATTGATCGTGATCTTCCGAACTTTCCATCCCGTCAGGTTTTTGCTGACTCACATGTTCTTTCTGAGGTAGAAAGAAGAGAGGAGCTTCGTTCCGTGAGTGGGGCAAAGCAAGCATGAGTGGTGACATAGCAAGCATCGGCTTTTATGTGTTTTCGAAATCCGATTACATCCACTACCATAACACTCTCTCATTTCTGTCTACTATGCCATCCCACCATTTAGACATTTATAACTTTTTGTACACTATTATTTTCAACCCTTCTAGTATTTTATTTTTTGCTGAAAACTTATATACGCATGGTTTTGTTTGAGACCCTCACCTCCCTTCTGCCCCAACCTTCCCAATTGGAAATTTTGATGAGGCAAACATTCTTTCATTGGTAGAAAGAAGGAAAAAAACTTGCTGGTGGGGAGAGGGAAATGCTGGAAAGTGACGGTGCAATCAAATCGAATCCCAAACGTTAGATGTAGCTTTTGAAATTCGATTGCATCTGCTTCTTGAACACTCTCATTTTTACCTGCTATGCCATTCTACTGCTTAGACATTAATCCCTTTTTGTAGACTATTATTTTCAACCCTTCTTACATATATATTTTTTCCTGAAGACTACCACCACCTCATCAGTCAACATCATTCGTCAAATTTAGTTTTAATGCTTACCAGGCTTACCAGAGATATAGCTCTTGAAGATTTTAATGATTTCTAATTTATTTTAATTGTATTAGTGCTATTTTATTATAAAAAACATTTAAATGTAGGAAATTTAAGATATGTATACTCATCAAGCATGACATAGTGTTTAAAGATGTTCTATTGCTTTTAAAATATTTTTTATGCTAGTACTTAACATGACCATCAAAGCTCAGAAACAGTGTTAGATAAGTTTTAGTTTTTTTTAAAATTGATTTTTGCAATGTACCCAGCTGCTTCACAAAATTTCAAAATGCTTCTCAAAATCACCACAAATGCTCCTCAAATTGTGTCTTCAAGGTTGGCAACACTGATAATGTCATTTTGTAATTATGGTGTCTAATGATTCAGCTTTGAGTGTTTAATTATAAGGAGAAGTTTTATAGCATTAGACGACACATTATAAAATTTTAATTTCACCTTATTTGTGTGCTGTGGGAAACTGAAAGTGGTAAATGGAATTGAAATATCTGTTAAATAAATGCAAGCTTATTTTATTAACATGCTAACATTTCTACAAGTAAAAAAGAATAAAACAAATTTTTTTCTATTAATATTTAAAAGACAGCATAGTATCAATATATATAATTTTGCCTAATATTTTTAAAAAATCGAAATTTTAAGCAGCGCAATGTTTTTTCTTTTTCATCCCTGATTATGTAACTGAAATATAGCTGGCACTGTCAGCTGCTTACTTTTGGAATACACATATTGTGGTCTGTCCATTATTTTTTAAAATTACTTGAATGAATAATTCTTTTTTCAGGTTGTCAACATTTTAAAGCATTTATTTCCTGTACCTAAGGATGAAAGCAAACGTGTAGTCACATGTATAAACCATGAAGATTTCATATTATTTAGGTAAAACCACTTAGAATATTCTTTATTTGAAAATGCACATTTCTTATTCAATTAGATCAGATGCGTTTTTTACAAGCTTCTTAATCAGGGTTCGTACGCTCCGGGAATTCCGGGAAAACCGGGAATTGTCAGGGAAAATTACACTGTCAAAAATGTCAGGGAAAAGTCAGGGAGTTTTCAAATTTTGTCCTCCAAAATTTTTTTTCCTTTTTTTTCCCAAGG
The DNA here is from genome assembly GCF_026930045.1 of Uloborus diversus. Classification (NCBI taxonomy): domain Eukaryota; kingdom Metazoa; phylum Arthropoda; class Arachnida; order Araneae; family Uloboridae; genus Uloborus; species Uloborus diversus. The sequence goes on along the minus strand of NC_072737.1, from coordinate 107,513,383 downwards.
AATTAAGTACCATGAGATCTAGTCTTCGTTTTTAATGTGATTTCACGAAAAAAATTGTAAATTTTTATCTAAACTGACGCTGGCACTTAAAAACAGCAATAGAAAAATGAACGTTTTTTTTTCACAACGAAAAATGCACCAAAAGAAGGGAAGATTTTCTTGCATGGAGTCAGTGTGGGGAACGCATTTCTTTCTACTGCCTAAAGGTTTAGATGGGTTGCCACAACATTCTGTTCGTTTCAGGGTTCGTACGCTCCGGAAAAACTTGGAATTATCAGGGAAAATGACAAAGTCAAAAATATTAGGGAATTTTCCAAATGTGTCCCCAAAATTTTTCTTTTCCCAATTTTTTCCCAGGGAATTTTGTTTTATGAGATCTAATCTTCATTTTTATCGATGTATTTAAAACAAATTGTAACAATTTTAAAGCAATGAAAAAAGTGGCGACCCAAAAAATCTTCAGCAGCCGCCATTTTTGACTCTCAGTAGTTCCCAAGGAAAAAAAAATCAGGTGAACAGGAATTATGCACAAACTCAACAGGAGAGAAGACAATTTACTGCTTCGGAAGCACAACCTGTAGATGGGAGGGTCAATCGGGGAAAATCGTTTTTTTTTTTTTTTTTTTTTTTTTGATCGGAAAATCATTTCAGCTACGTGTGAAACGTAGTCGCCATCTTTGGTCATTCACAAGATGGAAGTAGATACGATCCTAAAATGCCTAAGTTTCTAAAAGCAAAGCAGAATTGGATGTTTTCTTTAATTGAAAACTGATGAAAGTAACAAAAAATGGTCTGCAAATTGTTTTTCTATTATTATTATTATTTAAAATAATTTTCTTGAGAAATGAAAAATTTGTTCTTAAAACAGAAGGATAAGATTATATCCTCACTGCCTTGGACGCAAATGTGATAAAAACTTTTCAATGAATTGTAGTTTCATGAAGATTTATTATTTTTTAATTGTCTTCATGCGACAAATTAAAAAAGTTATTTATTATTTTTGGGCATAGCCGCCATATTTGGTCATTCCCAAGATGGAAGTACACAAAACTTTCTAAGTGCCTAAGTTCCCGAAAAGGGCATTGGATGTTAATTGCAATGCAAACTATTGAAAACAACACAAATTGTGCTTTTTTTTTCGGATAATTTGTAATTATTTTCTGGAAAAATACAAAATTTAATCTTCATAACATTTTTTGTTTTAATTGATTTAGACTCTTATGTGCTAAATACTGACTATTTTGCTTTTATTGTAGTTTTTAAGGATTATTAATTATTTATTACTACTTTTATACTACAAATCCAAATTATTTTAAATTTTTCACTTTGTCGCCATATTTGATCGTTTTCGCAATGGAAGTAGACTTAAACTTCCAGAAACAGAATTGGATGTTTATATCAATATGAACTATTGAAAATAACATTAAATGTGCAAAAAGTTATGAATTTTTGTTAATTAACTATTACTTTCTGGAGAAGAAAATTTGAAATTTTAATGTAAGCGTCCTTTAATATGTGAAAAAAAAAAAAAAAAAAAGATTATTGGCATTGGCCTATGATCGGCGGATGTTGATTTTTGTTACTATGCATTACATGGTATGCCGATCGATGCAATGAAGTTAATCATATATATACTGAAATTTAGTTTTGCATTTTGCTCAATATGTTTTGTGTAACCTACTAATGAGAAAATAAAAGAAGTATTGTAAACCAAAAGTGGATGCTAAAAGATTGCTGCAGGACTACAGCAAAACGCTATAATATTACGCGTGACATCAAAGAAACGCTAAAATAAGGTGAAAGTACTCTGTTTTCAACAAATAGTAAACAAATTAAAACAATTTTGAACAAAATGTTTAAAAAAAACTTAAAATTTTGACAGAGAAAACTAAGGAAAAAAATTCCAAGGTTTTTTTTTTTTTTTTAAATCTAAGTTTCAGTTCTTCTGCATTGCTACTTTAAACAATTTTAATTATTTTGAAAATATTACTATTTAAACTTAAATTTTGAATGAAGCGAGTAACCTGGAATTTTCTAAAAAACAACCTGGAAAACCTGGAAAAGTCAGGGAACTTTTTTTAACCAAAAGTGTATGAACCCTGTTAATTATAATTTAGCATTATTTATAAAGCTATTTTGAATGTACTTCTATGCAGGGGAGCCCTTGAGGGGGGTTCATAGCACAGACCACACCAATAAAATTGTTATGGTGGCATGTGTTTTGAGGGTTGTTCTTGGAAAAAGCTCTAATATTTGGAGGGAGAGTGTGCCATCACTCTTGGGGGAAGTGCGGGCGCTGCTTTTAACTTCTGAATTTGTAGTTTAAATATGGGGAAATCATTTTTTTTAAAACTTTTTAGCATATCAAATGTGCATTAAAACTTGATGAGGACTCAGCTTATGACTGATGAGTTGCTTGCTAATGTAAAGAGCTTCAAAAAAAAGTATGGAGAAAGTTGGGAAAATTTATAGAATGTCATAAAAACCAAAAATGTAATTTGTGATGTCTTACTGCCATTGATTACTGAAGAGAACATAGTCAAAAACTTAATTAAATAACATGACCTAATCATTTATGTTTTGTTTTTAGAAATGATGCACTATGTTTTTAAATGTTGTTATTTCTGGCACTATAAATATTTCTAGTGTGAATATTAAAGTGTTTTGATATTTATTTTAATATTCATAGAAACAATTTTAGGTTTGTTAAGATACTCTTTGTCTTGTTGCTCTTTTTAGCCTACTTTCCCAGTAAAAGTCAGAAAAAGAAGAAAAAAGCATGAAAGAAGGCTTAATGCATCCTAAAAATATCGCAAAAAACAAAAAAAAAGTCAAAAATAAATAAAATAATTAAATAAATAACGAAAAATTAAAAATTGGAAAGTAGGGTATTGAGATGGGGAAAAATGTCTGTCGGTCTGTCTGTCTGTCCCCCCCCCCCCTAATAACTTCTGAATGAATAGTCCAATTCTAACTTTTTTTTGTTCGAAAGATCTCGGCGAGGACACCTCATTCCCATATTTCACTTTTTGATTTGAACTATTTTTTGTTCAATTTTGAACAGTTCAAAACGGGGAAATTCAAGGCAATTCCGAACTGTGAGGCGAATTTACTTGAAACAAACTTTGTAGGAAAAAGCGTTTGATGAAAAACTTGTATATAAAATATCTTTTTGATTTGAACAATTTTCCGTTCAATTTTGAACAGTTCAAATCCCTTAACATTAACTCCTATGGGGAAACTGAAAGTCAATGTAGATTCGGTACTTGAAGGTGGATTTACTTCAAACAAATTTTGTTGGAAATAGCTCTTGACGCCAAACTCCAGACTTCAACTCCGAGAATTTAGGGGCACTTTGACTCCGACTCCTGTGCCCGACAATTAATCGGACTCCGACTCCCCGACTTCGACTCTGACTTCGTAGCTTTGGCAAAAATTTATACACGGAGGACAAATGACCGACTCAGATTTTTGGATATTCGACTCTGACTCCTTTACCCCAAAATGAGGCCGACTTCGACTCCGCAGCTATTGACTGTGAAATAATTATTGTTGATTCGACTTGTTTTTATTTTTACACTAAAGTTTTAATTTAGGTATTCAATTTTCGGCGAATAAACTCGAAGTCATTTATGCTTCTACATAAAGATATGCGCAGACTATTTTTTTTTTTTTTTGACAATGAAAATTATTTCTTTAAGTTGACATTTTATTGTTTTTATTTATTCTGGTAAGTGCATTAATTCATTTAAAAAATAGTTTTTGGCAACATGGGACAAAGAAACGATTTTTTTTATATGATGTATTTATTTTAATGAGATTATTAATTTTAATCATTATTTTTTCGTTTTGAAAGCCGTGAAAGAATTTTTTAATGGAAAAAAGTGTATTAGCTGCTTTATTTTATTACTAGAAATCAGCTTAAAGTATTTTAAAAATATGTTTGAAAAAATTTGGGATTTTAGCTATTTTTGAGAATATTGATCAGGTAGTATGGGTATACGGGAAAGTAGGCTCGTCTAGTACTAGACAGAACTTCTTGTTAAACTTTTAATTTATACGCATGCTGAATTTGTTGATAAAAGTTAACTCTCAATGGTTACAGAATACAAACATTGTGACTAATACCAAAATGTTTATTTCTAAAGAAAATTTTGATTTTGATATTTATGATTTTTTATCTGTTTAAATTATTTTAATGAATTTTTGTTGTTGCAATTAAGTAATATATTGTGCGTTTATGCTAGTTTACACCATAATATGAATATTAGTTATGTCAGTTTTTTCTGCTTAAGTTGTGGTTCACATTTAAAGTAAGGTTTTAATTTAAAGACGTGTATGAGGTGCAATATATAAAAAATAATGTTCCATTTGTTTTTTTTAACAAACATTTGCTTTTTGTTTTATATATAATCAAAATCTTGTTCTGAAGGGGTTTTTTTTTTTTTTTTTTTTTTTTCTTTAAAGCATTAAAAGGTACTTGTTAGCAGTTTACTGTAAAAATTTTGCCTCACATTTTTTTTTAAATTTATTTTAAAGAAAATTAAGTTATCTTTTTTATTTTACAAAAAAAATATTAGTTTAGCAGCTGTGGTTGTTCTTTGTTTGTGGTTAAAATTTCAATAAAAATGTTTGAATTTCAAAAATGTTTTTCTTTTATCAGGCACCATCAGTATTACAAAGAAGATAATAAAGTTCTCTTACGTGAATTGGGTCCAAGATTTGAACTGAAGTGTAAGTTGGTCCAGTTTTTTAAGTTGAAAATTCTTAAAAATGGTTCTTTAAAGTCGATTTTAAAGCAATATTCATTTTTATTGAAATGCATTCAGTCAAACCAAAATGATTTATTTTAAATAAATCATTAATCTCTCCAAATTACTGACAAAGCACTTTGTCAATGAATCTTCACTAACATCAAAATATGATGAAGATTCAGCCGTTATGAATACTTAAAAAAGGTCTATTTAAAATACTTAAACATAGATAATTATACAAAAAAAAGATTAGTATTAAAATTTTATAGGAATGGAGATTTGATGTTACTTGGAAGTCAATTAACTCATTTTAGAAAAATGCTTTGCAATAATAAATGTTGATCTACTATTCTAGTTGCAAATGCTCAGGATTTTTAGTAGCGAAAGTCATTTTGGTACCTTTCACAAGATGTAGGATCAGTTGAAAGAGGTTTCCCTCGCAAAAAGAAAGATACTGACATAAGAAAGATCATCTTAAAGCATTGACACTATAATGAGAATTTTAAGGTTAATAAGATGCTGCAATTGGGAAAGCAATAATCCATATTGCTACAATTTATCTTGGTGCTAAATACAAAAAGCAATGAAAAAATCTCATTGAGATGCATAATAATCAGAGGCAAAAGAAAAGGTTGGTGTACGTTCAAAAAAAGAAAAAATAGTGAAACTTAAAGAAAAAATTAATTCCGCTCAGATTGATTCATGTAGGCAGTTAAGGCATAGAAAATGGCCTCAAACATAAATATATATAAAATAAAAACTTCGCTAACTCTTATTGATGCTGGTAATAAAAATATTAAATTTGCAAAAGATGAAATGCAGAAAAAGGTTAGGCAAAGGCTATTCTAAAATATAAATAATCAATGATTGTAAATAGTTGTATTAAATATAAATAGATGTCAGATTGTTTAAATTTATTTTAAAATATTTTTTGTTCATAAGTGAACTTTTTTTTCTTATTACATTATTCTTTCAGGAACAGGAAACTCATTCTAACTCTAACTTTTACTTGGGTTTTTAGACTGTATACCGTATGATTCATTGAAATCATTGATAATAATTGGTGCAAAAATAATTAGATTATATAAACTATGTATTGTTTATTTTTTCACAGCAAAATTATTCATAAAACATGTCCTATATTTTTCGGGGGAAATGTCCTATATATTACAAATTGACCACTTCTACCTCCTGTATTCATAAACATCCTCTGGCCAAAATTTAATACTCAAGGGAACTCAGTACTGCTATAGTAATGTAGTGTGTTTGAATGTTTATAGCCATTATGTAACTTGAAATCTGGATAGTCAATAAAATTTTTTCTTCTTCTTGAGTTAAAAACATTAAACATTTTTTCAAAAGCAAAAACAGCATTATAAGATAAAAGCTCAAGAAAGCGTACCTCTCTTTGTACCCCAACGCGTCTGCAATTGTAATCATAATTTGTCCATGCTTAACCTTGTCATAATGTTTTAAACATTTCCCACAAAGTTAAATGTTTTAACTGTACTTATGAAGTTATGGCAAATGCCTCTTGCATGTACATTTCAAAAAAAAAAAAAAAAAGTGATGTGCTATAAAAAAGATAAGAAATTAATCATTGTTTAAAAGTTTTCAAAATTAATGTATAGAACTGATTTTTTCGTTGACGGTTGTTCTCAAAAACACATGCATTAAAAGAAAAATATATTTGTGGATAGTTCTCTTTCATGCTAATATAATAAATGTTTAGAACATAATAAAAAATGATTAAGCTTTATTATTTTCCCTTTAATGTGTAAGAAGTTTTCTCACACACATTTTATGCAATCATATTTTTCAATACCAATTCTGAAAAGTGTGCAATGTGTAAACAGTCCTTTTGAAATGTTTAGTCCTCATTGTTTTAGATTTCTTGTGAGAAAAATTTCACACTATGTTTGAACATTTTCCAAAAATTGGAATGATTGAACTCGAGGATACATAAATGTCACTTCATGATTTGAAAAGCATGTGTCAATAAATGATGACAATAGTGCTATATGAAGTGCATACAATGAATGATGTTTGTAAAGTAAAGGATCATAATGAAGAAATCAGTGAAAATGAGGAGGAAGACTATATTCAATGTTGAGAAATTGTTTTATGTTGTTAAAAGAATTATTCAAGTTAACACCTTGCAGTTTAAAGGATTGAAGTTCTTACATGCTTCACTCATCTACCTAAATGATAATTTTTTTCAGAGAACAATGATTGCTCTATAGTTTTTGTGAATGTAGCTTTGGGTACAAAAGAGGCCAATTTTCTTGCTTTGTCTCACAAATTTTAATCAAAACGTTTATATTTCTCCTTACTACCAAACGGAACGACCTTGAGGGGCACAGATCTGGAAGAAATTCTGTTTTTAGGCCAATTTGCTTTAGATATGAACAGAGGTAAAGCGATTTGACTGCATAGGCCCTAGTTCCACTGTAACAGGGGTCCAAAGTTGCAAGTTGAGTTCAGAAAAGCAATGGTGTTTCATTTGAAATAAAATTTTTTTTAAAACCTTTTCTTGCAATTGCATTGCAGTATGAGCCAACTGAATGCATTGACAATATATGTTATCCCCCCCCCCCCCCGTCCGGGAGAGGCTCATTGTACAGACGAGATTCTGAATATTTTGGGAGGGTAGTTTCTATATTAAAGTTTCAAATCCCAGTGAAACCCCCATTGCAATTCTGCAGTCCTGGAACTCAATCTAGTTCATACGGCAAAACTTGAGGGCCATGAATCTGAATAAACTTCTGGATTTGGGTCAGTTTGTGCTAGATATGAGCACAGGTAAAATATTTTAAGTGCATAGGCTTAAGTTTAACAGCATGAAGGGGGTCTGAATTTGCTCGTTTGGCTCCAGAACTGTGATAATGTTTCCCGTGGAATTTGAAGCTTTGACACAATATTTGCTCTCCTAACATTATTTGCATGTCTTGTTAGTACAATGAAGGAGAAAGGGAATTTATTCTATATTGTGAACGCATTCAGTAGGGTGATACTTCAAGAAAATGGTAAAAAGTTTAATTACAAAGGAAAAATCATTGCTTTTCTGAGCTGAACGAGCAACTTTGGACCCCCGTTGCAATCGAACCAGGCCTATGCAGTCAAACCCCTTAACTTGGATTCATATCTAAAGCAAATTCACCTAAATCAAGAATTTTGTCCAGATCCGTGACCCTCAAGGGCGTGCTGTTTGGTAGTTAGCCAAGACTATGAGCACTACTAATTAACTATTGCAAAAGTTTAGTATTTATGTCTTGTATGCGATACAAAATGGTTATAAATACTGATAAATGAGAAAGTCTTCAAATCAAATGTTGTTGTTAACAGCCAAATACTTCCTGATTTGACTGCATGCAAACAACTTTGCAATTTCATCAGTTCGTATAAAATTATTACTAATAAATTCTTTTTTCATCGTCTATTTTGAAATTACTGCTGAATGTTAAAAAATGCTCAGAAAATAATAAACTATGAAAGCTCTCCATGAGATCTGAAAGCAACAATATATTTCTGCATTAAAATATACTAAAAGTGAACTTGTTCATATAATTATATTCCATTTTTTAGCCTACTTTCCCAGTAAAAGTCAGAGAAAGAAGAAAAAAAGCATGAAAGAAGGCTTAATGCATCTTAAAAATAATGCAAAAAATAAAAAAAGTCATAAATAATAAAATAATTAAATAAAAATCAAAAAATTAAAAATTGGTAAATAGGATATTGAGATGGGGAAAATGTTTATCTGTCTGCCCCCCCCCCCCCCCAATAACTTTTGAAAGAATAGTCAGATTCAAACAATTTGTTTTTGTTAAGAAGGTCTCGGAGAGACCAGTTCATTCCCACATTTAATTTTTTTATTTGAACAGTTCAAAAAAACTTAACATTAGCACCCTACGGGTAAAGTTCAAGGCAAATATAAATGCTGTACTAAAGAGGCGAATTCGCTTCAAACCAACTTTGCAGAAAAGTTTTTGAAGAGCATGTATGGAAAATATCTTTTTGAGTTGAACAATTTCCGTTCAATTTCGGACAGTTCAAATCCCTTAACATTAGCGCCTACGGCGAAACTAAAAGTCAATATAGATCTCGAACTTAAAGGCAGATTTACTTCAAACAAATTTTATTGGAAATTGCTCTAAATATTTAATTTCTAGTTTTTTCTAGTTAATGATTAATAAGATTAAATTCAAAAATAACTACAGTCAGAACTCCAAATATCGAAGTAGCAAATTGCCAAAAAAAAAAAGGTATATGATTATGGTTGCATTCTTTTAGAAAAGTATCCTTCAAAGTCTTGCTGAACAGTCAAGTCTGCAGACAAGTCTTTCTTTCTTCGATGGTTTAGAAATGTGTGCAGATTCTCATATAAACTAAGCAGATTTAGGAGTGTGGGGAAACCACCAACTAAAAGAAATAATTAAACATTTTTTTACAGGACAGGTCACAGCTTAAATGTGGGATTAGTGATCATAGCTGAACTTCTTTTTCTATTAACCTTAATTTTCGTGAGGTTAACAGTCTAATATTGAATAATAATTTTCAATACAATTTTTAAAATATGTAGATTTATAGCGATTTTTTCAAAAAAGAGAAACAGTTTTGCCAACGTAATGAGTATGGATTCTTGCTGAAAATTTTTCTATGAGGAAGTGTGCTAAATGGAGGTTTGACTATTTATTTTCAAATTAAATTTTGTGAATATGTATGCTGAGAGGAAATCAATTAAGTATTTATTTATAAAATTACTTTAAATTTTTTTTTTTTTTTCAGTGTATGAAATTAAATTGGGCACTTTGGATCAGGATGCAGTTGCCGATGTCGAATGGTCTCTACGTCCGTACACAAACACAGCAAGGAAACAAAGATTTCTTAGTAAAGATGCTTTGTAAATTCAGTCTTTTGCACATTGATGATTCAAAATTTTAATAATATTGTTGTTTATAAGGTTGTGTTTATTATTTTAATATGTGTTTTGTATGTTTCCATATGCACTAGTGATATTCAAACTTTTAAAAAATACTTTAAAGTACTTCCAAATTGTACTGAGTTTATATGTAAGTGGTAGAATTTGGGAAAATCATACATTTTTTTAAATTTTAGTCATTAGTTCTTCAATTACGTAACTAAATTAAAATTTTCCATTTAATCAGATTTTCACTTTTGTTATCCTCCTATTGAGCCCATAGTCGCTATATGTAATTATGGAGCATAATAGTACACAAAAACATTTGTTTTGTTTTTTATCAAGCGCATTGTGTTTATGACTTTTGCATACCATAACAAATTTTAGACTAACATGGAACTCTGCATCTTTTTTTTTTTTTTTTTCTGAAGTGAAAACTCATTCCCATAATAGCAAAGTGATAGTTCATGAATCAATGCATCGTCCGTATTCTAAAACTTATGTTCCGCCAAACTGCCGTCTACATTTGAATACGTGCAATAATCTAAAAGGTTTGTTAACACAAAGTACCAGAAGAGTACTATTATAGTGGAAAAAATAAAAATGAACTAAGAAAACTAATAAAATTTTTAATATAATTCTCATACCTTTAAATACAAAATGCATAGAAAAATACATTAATCATAAAAACAAGCATGATCCCGATGTCAAAAAACTTTATAGCACATTGTCAAGATTTAGCAATTTAAAGTTATATTACATAGATTTGTGTTAAATGTAGAGAAGCATAAATATTTTAAGTGGAATTGAATTGCAATAATGGATTATATTTAACATATTTGAAGAGTTTTACCACATAAATATATGTGCAAAAGAAGTATTTAATTTACACATAAAAGTTTTAACAGATCACAAATACCCACTTGCACAAAATAAAACTATTCAAAGCTTTTGTTAAGTTTCAGTACAATAAATTAATATGGGACTTTTTATTCTTCAGCAGTTTCTGGATGAGCATTTTGTTTTGATATTCATCTATAAGTAGCAAGTCCCTTTATATGGACAGTTATATACAGTATAACCTCAATTTAACGATTGTCAAAGTGCTGAAAAAGGTTATTGTTAAATCGAGGAGCATAGAATGCTGCCAAATCTGAACCAGTAAAATGTTATTTTAGTTGAGGAAATCGTCAAATTGAAATTATGCAATAATTAATTCAAAACTAAAGCTCTAGGTTGTCAAAAAGCCTGCACACCATCTACAAACAATACTAAGCATTGCATTAAAAAATTAAAAGTTAAGTATTGGTAATATAAAGGAACCAAAAATTAAGTAATTTTACAAGTAGGGGAATGTGTGGCAAAGTGAAATGGTGAAATATTTATTCTGCTTTTAGTGCTAGCTATCTAGTAATATTTTAACTACATAGTAACACAGATGTAACTGTTAGATGTGATATAGTAACATTCACTGTTTTACTCACTTAACTATAACCAGTCAAGAAAACATTACCTCTGAAAATCAAAAAAATATGATAGCATAAGTAATGTTCAAAAATTGATGATCTTACTGTATTATTTTGTTGTAAGTCAAAAATTATTTTTATTATCAAATGATAAAGTTCTTGTAATTGACATTTGAAATATTAATTGAGACCTTCTAGTATTCGGTGCAGTATTTATTTAGTTAATATTAAGCTGATCTGCATTTTAAATATATTGTACAATTAGACAAGTACAAGCAGGGCAAAGTGATTCTTATTTATTCATTCATTCACTCTTTTACTCACTCATTTATTTGTCCACATAAGTATTAATTAATGCATTTAATTAATTTTTTTTCAGCATATTTTCATTTAGTCATTCAACTTTTTATTTACTGAATAGAATCATTTGATTAAAAATAACTTTTATAATGGAATAGAAAATATTTCATTACAAAAATATTTAATTTTTCACTTTGCCCCATGAAAAAAAAAGAACATTTTCTACCGGTTTTTGGAGGTACAAAGTACTGCTAAAAATAAAGTTTCAGGGTAAGTTTTATTATAAAATATATTGTTCTTGCTTTATGTACTTTAATCTTCAGAAAAAATTTGCAATGTGTTCATTTTGAAAAAGCTCAGTCTCCTTAACTGTTTAACTTTGCCTCACATTCCCCTACTACTAAGTATTTTTCCTGTTGCTAATGATATTTAATTTTAAACATTTTTGAAAGGAATCCAGAGATTTTTTCCTGTATTGTAGCATAAAAAACCAAAGTTCCGCTCTGCGCTCAAATCAACTTATACAACATTTTTAGAAGTACGAGGTTTGTCTGGAAAATACGTATAAATAAGTTGGGGTGACGTATCACAGTGCTCAGTTTGATTCAGCGCGCTCTTCGTGTTAGTAGGAGGGTGTGGCTGCTTGTTTAAAGTTACCCTTTTTCACCTGCCGTCGGCATGGATCTCTCTCGAATTGAAGAACAGTGCATCAACATCAAGTTTCTTGAGAAGTTAGGCAAGAATGGCTGTGAGATTTTTGAGTGTTTGAAACAAGTTTACGGAGACAATTCCCTGGCGGAACCAACTGTGAACAAGTGGTTAAAAAGGTTCCAGGAAGGTTGAGAAGATGTGAAGGGAGACCCTTGCCCAGGATGCTGCTCGAGCAATCGAGTTCTGATGAAAAATGTTAAGTGAATTTGAGCTTGTGTTCTTAAAGACCATAGATTGACATGTAGCTGATGAACTGTCAATCCTCAAAGCAATTGTTCACAAAATTCTGACACAAAAACTTGAAATGAAGAAATTGTACACGAAAATCTTACCGAAGCTCAATCACTATGACAGACCTCCCGATTTAGCCTCTTGTGAATTCTTCCTGTTCCCGAAATGCAAAATGGTGCTTCGGGGGTGGCACTTGGGAGATTTGGAAGCCATCAAGGCAGAAACGACACAACAACTGAACAACATCACAACTGAAAACTTTCAGAACTGTTATCAACAGTAGAAATAGCATTGGCAAAAGTGCATCTTAGGGAGAGTACTTTGAAGGAGACCATATTGCAATGCCTGAATAATTGTAAATAAAGTTATTCAACTTTTATACGTATTTTACGAACAGATCTCTTATAACAGTGCAAGAAATATTATAATGCACAATTTTATTAAAAATATGACAAATTATTTTGAGCTCTAAATATTTTCATCCCGGCTGCTGCATTAAGTAAAATCATACAATGTCCTAATCAATACTTAACTACATTATGCAAATTTAAAATCCTCAAAGGGCATTTGATACCATTTATTTCAAATTATCTTAATGTCGTACAAATACATACTGCAGTCATAATTTAATGCTTTAAAAAACATTCAGAAACATTCTATTGATTAGATATGTTCATGATCATTCAATCCTTTGCGCTTAAAGACATTATTCAATTTTCAGCACAAATTCATTTCATTTAATCAAAATTTATATTTTCTGAAAGAATTGAAATAAGTTAATCTCAGGGAATTACTAAAAAGCTTTAGTGTTCCCTCGGAAGGGAGATCCAAGTGGTATGTTAGAATTACCATGTCCCTTTCGAAGGACCAAGGAGCGTAAAGTGTAGAACAGCATGAATGTAAGAAATTATTAAAATAAACCTTACAAAATTCCAAAAGTAACATTCATACCTCCTTAAGAGATCGGATATAAAATAACATATAAGGGAGAAAAAAACTTTTACCAAACAGTTTTGGTTACCAAAAATTTAGTTTAAAAAAAAATAAGTTTCAATGTCTATTAGTATATTACAACCTTGTGTTTCTAATGAAAATTTTTTGAAAAAACCCAAGTAGCAACTTACATTTTAAAACAACTCTTGCAATTATTAATTTTTGTAAACATAAAGGAAAAAACAAAGATTAATTTAGGTCAATAGTTAATACATTAAACAATTTCATCAATAAAGTTATATAAAGCACTCTAAATAGCAATTCTTTTGAAAACTAACAAAAAGCATTTTAATTCAATTGAACAATTAAGTACTGGAAAATTAAAAATCAACAAAATACAAGGAACAGTAGTATTTTAAAATGTTATTAAAAGAAAAATATGGCAAAATGAACTGGTAAATAGTTAAAACGTATGGCACTATTTTGTTAAAACATATGCAATTTAACTATGTTAATACGATCACGGTTAATACGAAATCATGACTAAAATGAACATTTTGTTAATTAAGTTTGGTTTATTATTGAACTACATTAAAAATCACAGATATTATGGAGAAGGAAAAAAAAGTTTCGGTTAAGATGAACAAACTTCTGATCTCTTCATGGAAAAATTTCCTTATTGAACCAACATGCGTTGGATTGCATTGGGCTCCGGACTGATTGGGGTGGGCTATTGTTAGAACCAAGGCATTTTTCTCCGCCTATTGCTGTTCTGAGAATAAAAGAGTAAACTCATACTGTTGCTGTTTTTCCTTGTGAAAAGGTAGGTATGCGCACGGTGTACTTAGGAATAAAACAGTCAATCTTTTCATTTGGGTATTGCTCCACCTATTCCTGTCCCTTTCTCATTTAACTTTTAGTTCAATGCCCTTTCCATGCTCCATTATCACCTTTCTTCGCGAATATAGGTTCTTCAGTTATTCCTAATACAATTTAGCACAATAAAAATGTAAATGCTTATCTTACATATTTTATTCTCCCCTAGAACATCAATAAAAAGCAGGTTATTTCATGTCGTAACTTAGCTTATCTTTTCTGGTTCATGAAAGAAAAAAATCCGTAGTATTTATTCTGACAGTCTATGATTTTTATAAATTCAACTCTGCTTTTTTCCAGTAACTCCTTAAAAAACAATGGTGGGCAGCATAAAAAGAAAAGCACTATCAGCTTGTGAAATGTTTGACACATAAATGACTAGCAGTGTATTACGTTATATAACTTACAGATATACATTATTTCTTCCCCATTTTAGATATTCACGTTTGTTATGAATAATGATTAATATGAATAAATTCGTGTTGTATTAACCAAGTTGAACTGTATTTGAAATATATATTACAGTAACTAATACATTTTTATACACATGCTTTTACTTATATATTTGTTAATATCATAACTGAGATTGCAATCCTATTAAATGCAAACATATTTAAGACAACAATCAGATTTTGATCACATAAAATCAGTCATTATTAAAATAACTAAATACTTTCCATCATTCCTACCAAAAAAAAAAAATCATTTAAGTGATTGGAGACTTCCTTTTACTTTGAGAAAAAGTAATTGCTTCTACAACTTAAAAAAATTAATTTAAATAATTTAAAACATATATATATTCTTTTATGAACATAAACTAAAAACTAAATTAAATACATATGAATTGTTCTTTAATTTTGTTCAAAGAATTCATCTAATGTCGTGACTTAGGTCAGAAAATTTCGTGTCAAGACAATGAACTCTTTTTACATCAGATCTTGTTCCAAACTGGTTGATATTTTCATGAAAACACAAATTTTAACAAAGCTTTTAATTATTACTGTTATATCATTTAATTTAAATTTTTTATGCGAGTTTCTGCATTTTTTTGTGTAGTGGTAAAATTAGACATTATTCTTCTTATTATTATTTTTAATTAAAACTACTCCAGTGAAACCTAGCTTAGTGAGCATTTAAAATTTTGGCACTTATGCAGGTCATCTAACATTATTTACCCATTGCAAAATTACTTTTAAAAATGTTACTCATTTTGTTGTGACATTTGTCTTAGCATTGTATAAAATTAATATTAAATTTACATAAAAAGGTTGAAATGCAGTTATTTAAAAATAAAATCAACAATTTCTTATAACAACTGGAAAATTAGTTAGAACCAAAGGCGCCTCCAACTTTACCTTTTTGGCTGGGGGAAATTCTCTGTGTACATAATGTAAGTCCGACTTTTGCTAAAGGTTATAATATACGAGCATGCACACATAGCAAGAGACATGAGGAGTTAAAGAAAAAATTGTAATATTGTAATAATGACTCGGAATCTGCTTTCTGAATCATCAGACAAAAATTGCCGAATAAAGATGTTTTTTGGAAGGTCAAATGACCTCAAATGTGGGCGCCTCTGGTTGGAACAATATGGCTAAAATTTATCACACAAACAAAACAAGATAAATCAAGTTTTTTTAATAGGAAACTTGATTGACAAGTATTCAGTAAAAAAGGATAACATAAATAGGAACATTTTTATAGCATAAAATTAAAGAAATACTGCAAAGAAAATGAAGTAATATTTAGTCTTACTTCTCAATTACTCATTCAACTAAGCGAAAGTGGGGAGTTTTTGTTTAACTTCAAAGTTTACTTGCTAATAGCAATATTAAGTTGATAAGTAAATGCCTTATTTAAACAACTAATATTGCCTCAAAACTTTGCTCTGGTAAGACATTCAGCTTGGATAAGCTCTAGTTAACTTATTAAAAAAATGTAACATTTTAATATAATTTCAAAAATTCATTTTTGATCAGAACAATTCCTAAAGAACTTTTCTTCACAATATTCAAACAAAACCCCATGCAAAGAGAAACCACAAATGAATGATTTTAAAAATTTAAGTAACCACCATAACCCTAAATCCACACCAACATCCATCCTTACACCAAGTAAAATGTTGCACTAAGGAAGTGTTTAAGGCACTGTTGTTGAAAGTGATTGATCTGTGGAGGGAAAAAAACATATAAACATTTTTTTTTTTTTTTTTTGCATCAAAATTTACGAAATTGTTCTCAAATCAAAGCTTATCAATACAGAGGGGATAAATTATACATTTAAATGAAAAAAAAATTAATGCTTACATTAAAAACTAGTTTTAAAACATCTTATAAACATAGAAAAGCACATTTAAGTATGCATTCAATGCTGCATTTAACCTTTTGATATTTTCATTTTTAATGAAAATAAGAAACAAACAACCATTCATTTTGCAGCTTAAGGCATAATTTTAAATTTATTCGGTCAGACCACGCTAATAGATTACCCTACATATAAGGTCACTTTTTTGCAATCCTCGGTTCATTGAATAGAAATTCTATGTTAGCATTATCTGATATATGTGAGGCATTAAATAGGGGAAAGTGGGGACCTTGGGATACTTTTCATATTTTAATTTTTAACATCAATTATTTAAATCAAATTTTAAACCTAAAAGTCACATTAAAATACCTCAACATATTTCTATGCAATGTATTTTTTTTTTTTTAATTCACAGTTAGAAAATAAAATATGGCCAGCTATTTAAAGTAAAAGTTCCAAGCTGTCCCAAGGTACAACATCCTATTGTACCTTGGGGCTCATCCTGTTGTACTATGGGAAAACCTTCCTGATTCAGGAAACAGCCATATATTTAAACCAATTTTGTGCCAAAAAACAAAACCAAAAAGAAAAAAAAAATCTAATTTGAATTCTGAAACTTTGAATTCAAATTATGTTTTTCGCAATCACGAGTTGCGACAAGACCCTACTCATTAGAGTTATTGTTTCTAGAAATGGCTCCCCCCCCCAAGCATGTCCCTCCTCCTGGGTGGTTATGTGTGTATAGTTGTGTGTGTGTAGGCTTAAGTGTGTGCACGTAGGCCTGTGTATGTGTGTAAAGGCGCTCACGCGTTGGCGAGTGTGTATGAGCATGCGTGTGAAGGACATGGACGCCACCACCCAGCAGAAGTGGATTCCGGGGGACAGTGCTCAGGAATAGAGCAGCCACGCCGGTGGGCGGTGGTGCTGCTGGTCCAAGCTGAAAAATAATCCCAACGTCAAGGACTGTCAAATGAGAACAATAAGCAATCGTGATTGCTCAAAAAATTTGAATTTTGACATCTTGAATTCAAATTATGTTTTTCGCAATCACGAGTGTGTGTATGTAGGCATGTGTGTGTTTGTGTGTGGGGGGTATGTGTATGTGGGCATGTGTGTTTGTGTCTGTGTGCTGTCATAAAAGTGTGGGTAGTTGTGTGTATGAATGTGTGTGCGTGGGGGTGGGGTATGTGTGTGTAGGCATATGTGTTTGTGTCTGTGTGCAGGCATGAATGTGTGAGTAGTTGTGTTATGTGTGTGTAGGTGTATGTGTTTGTGTGTGTGTGTGTGTGTGCGTGCATGCATGTGTATGTATACGCGTGTGTGTAGGACATTGATGCACCTTGGAGACGACTTTCGCTATAGGAGCAGCATCGTGAGGACCCGGTCGACGGTGAGGGTGCGGTGGGAAAATAAAATGATAGGACATCACAAAACAGTCAAATGAGAACAATAAGCAATCGTGATTGCTCAAAAAAATTTTTTTTTTCATGGTAGTAAATTAAATCATGAATAATGAATTATTTCCCAACATTAAATGTGTTAAAAAGACTACATAAGATTAGAATATTGTTCCATGTTCCTAAACATATCTTAATTATTAAGAACCATGCATATGTTTTACCTTGAAACGTGTCCCTAAGGTACAATATGTTTGGCTGTCCCAAGATATGATCACCACATGATTTAAGGAAACCCAAAATAATGGTCAATCTAGATGCACTACCATTATTTTCTCGTAACCAAAATATTTAAAATACTTCTCTTTTATTATTAAACACTTTTATTATACTTGGCCTCATTGTCACGGAAAAAATCTGAGGCCTGCTTTTGCTTATATCTCAACATCTAGACCACTTAGAGACTTCTGAATTTCACTAAATGATTTGTTTAATCTTAAGGTACAACTTAACGCTAAAACATTCAATTCTAAAATAAAATAATTATTTCAGTTAGGATGGGAAACAGCAAATTTCATGTAATTTCCCCATTAAATGCTTAAATATGAAACCCATTGTTACAAATTTTGTTGTTTCACAACAGCAATATATAGTAATCATAATAAAAATTTTGAATCAAGGCTTCTCTGGAGCAAGCATGAAGTTTATCCACTAGCATTGCTTTCTTAAGATTTTCATCCTCATCTATGCCAATAATCAACTAGTATGTTGTGGCCATCACGAAACTTTCTTCTATATTTTTCCTTTTTCTGATCCCTCCCCATGCTTGACGAGGAAGCAATATTCCTAACAAAAACAAAATGACACGTGCAAAAACTTGACGACCATCCCAATGTCTGAATTATTGTGAAAACAAAACAAAGAGCGAAAATTGAAAGTTACTTTAAAAGCCTTACTTGAATTAATTACAAATATTTTATTTATTAACAAACATAAGATGGCAACAGTTAAAAATTTTAAATCATTGAGATAATATTTCCGATCATTTTCATACAATTAAAATCACGAGAAATACGCAGACGACAATCTATTACGATTTATCTTTCTTATTGTTGCATTAATAAAACTATTTTTATTCGCAAAAAAAAAAAAAAAAAATCAACACCTCTTGGAGCGATTGGAGTAAAAATTGAAAAAAGCCTGTTTATGTATGGATTCACATATATTCCAAATTTCAACCAGAACGTAGCATTACTTCTTGAGATAGGGCACTCACAATAGAAAAAAAGAACGGGCGATTGCGCTACCCCCCTTTTTAGCTGTTGACACCAAAATAAAATCAGCTCTTATACCCACTAAGGGCTACTTGTCAAAAAATTTTTGTTTGATTCCGTTCGTTATTTCTTGAGATACAGCAGTCACAATTGACGACAAAAAACGTTCTATAACTCAACCCCCGTTTGAGCTATTGACACCAAAATTGAATCAGCACCTGCTCCTGTTAGGGGCAACATATGGGCCAAATTTTGTTTGATTCCGCCGGTTACTTCCTGAGGAATAGCAAGCACGCGTAACTCAAAAAACGTCCCATTGCTCCACCCCCCTTGGAGGAATTCATGCCAAAAACCAATGGGCACAAGTTCACATAGGGGCACATATGTGTACCAAATTTCGTTCAATTTCATGCGGTAGTTTTTGCTGTAGAGCGGCCACAAAAAACTGGTCACACACAGACGTGACACACATACGCACACACAGACAGACAGACATTTTCCAAAAATAGTCGAAATGGACTCAGCACACCTCAAAACGTTCGAATCCGTCGAAATTCGAAAATTTGCACGAATCCAATACTTTCTTCTATATATTAGATATAGAAGAAAGTAAAAACGGGGCTAAGACACATATTAGGATCTTTATCACGAGTTACTTGTATGTTGTGAAACATGAATTAGTTTTGCAAACCTTTAAATTTAAATGGTTATAATTAAATTAGCATACAAACAAATCCAAGAGGGGAACAAAGATTAATTTTCAGTATCAAATGCTTAAAGCTTTAGACACGTATGTAGTTATTTTTCCTTTTAGTATGAAGCATTTATATGAAAAAAAGGTGAAATTTCGTGATGGTAACATCATTCTATTTCTGAAGTACATTTACCCTCAAAAGAACAACGTAATTTTTTACAAAGATACTAATCACTTTTCAAAATGCACTCAAAAGGACAAAATAACTTTTCTGAGTCAGAAAGGACAATATTTAAGTATTCCTGTAGTTTTCAATTATTCCAAGAAAATGACTCCACAAACGAGGAAAAGTGTGGCTCAAATCATTTTAAACCAAACTTTCCCAGAAAAATATGTATGTTTCTACACTCAAATTTAAGACAGAAGGTTAGATAATGATAGGAAATTCTGACTTGAGCCGCACTTTTCCTCCTTTGTGGAGTCATTTTCTAGAAATAATTGAAAACTACAGGAATACTTAAATACTGCAAAAAAGCTATTTTGTTCTTTTGAGTGCATTATGAAAAGTGCTTAGTATTTTTTTTTTTTTTTAATTATGTCATAACAAAATGAAATTCAGTTCATTAGTTTTACAAAAACAGAAAATGAAATAAAAATAAAGAACATATTTACTTAGGAGTGATAAAATTTTCTTTCTCAGAAAATTGTCAATTTTGCTCATTTGATGTTTTTTACTAATGGCACCATTTAGTGGTGAAGGTTTCTATTAGAGATTACAAAAACATGGCTGCTAAAAATAGATTCTTAGAAATTAGCAGTTTCCCAAGGTACAAATGTCGCAAGGTATAACATTCTCCCCTAATGTTCTCGCTCATTAGGTTACTTTTGTCAGAGTTTGATTTATTAATTTCAGTATTACACAGATTCAATTTCAAGAATTAGCCATGGTAATCTTTCAACTACAAAAGGTCATTTCACCAGGGGGTGATAGTGGATTCAAGTAAAATTTTCTGAAGACTGGAATTTTGAGAAACTGGGGAAGCTAGAGCCCTCCCCCTCCCCCCTGTAAATTTCCCCTCCCAAATTTTTAAGTTTAAGGCCCAGCAGTTGGGGTAGAGAAGTTGACACCTTGTCCTGAGTATTAACTTCTGAAAGGGGTGCCTTCTTTCTGTCTTTATCATTGAAATTCTATGTAAAAACTTGAAGATGGTTAAGGGCACCAGTTTCAAGATTTGTCCTGCCTGAGAAAAATTGAAGCCTACTACATCACTAAATAGGACAAGTACATCAAGAGAAATCAAGGTGCTACACCTTCATTGCACTCTAAATCAAAATGAGTTCTTCTGACTTTTGGAGTCAACTTTGTAGGAATTGAAAGAAAAAGTAAGAGTTTTCAATTTTACTTGTGAGTTTTCATTCTTTTTGCTATCAAATTTAAATTTTTTTTTTAAAAAAAACTTGGAGTTGAAAGAATGAACTTCAAGATATAGAGGATAATTAACATTAAATTGGAGACAATGGGGTCTGGACCTTATAAAAAAAAATAGAGTTACAGTAATATTCCAATCATCATGAATTGACTGTATTTGTATTATATTTTGATATTTACTGTTTTGTGCATAAATAATTAAACAAAATGCACTTACCAAAATTTAACTATGTTACGCATCTGCTACATTTCTGTTTTGTATTCGACTAGTTTTCACTCCTATTGTTTCCACATGAAATCCAATTTTCTGAAGGTTTTCAATAGAAAGCATTTTTCTTCCATCAAATAGAAATGCTGGTTTAAACATGCTGTCATATATTTTTTTGTAATCTAATCCCTGTAACGGCAAAGAAATATTTAAACGTGGAGACTTCACAAATAAAAAAAATAATTAATACAACTGCTTCCTAACTACAGTAAGCAAAGAAAGTGATGTATGATATCAAAAGTTATTGTAATGAGGATAGAATATGAAAAAAATTTAGTATTTGAGACCATAAATATCTAAACCTTTCTATATCATTAAAATATAAATTATTAGGTTATCATTTTTCTCTCTATATAGCTACATTATTAGGTATTAGGGCATTTCATAGCACCAAGAGCAGTTGAATAACATAAGTTTCTGAGAATTTGGTATTTCAGTCTAAAGTATCCTGAGTTTTTGTAGGAAAAATTTAAACTGATAATATGAAGGTTAAAAAACATAAAAGTCTAATTTATGTAAAAGGAGATGGTTTAGTAGATGTTCATGTTATTGCAGTTCAAGATTTCGATTTATAAAAACTAGGATATTTTGCATGCATTGACAGATTTATACTGTTTTCAAGAGAGCATTCCAAGATTAAAAATCAAACACTAGCAATGGCGGCGAGTATTTTAAAGGTGATATTCAAAGAAAAGTTTTTTTTTTTAAATCTTTTTTTTCCTCTCAAAATAATTTCGGGAATCATGAAGAGTAATACCTATTATTGTCTTGAAAGTAATGACTTAATTTTTATAACCATTAGAACAATTTTTATATGATTTTATACTGCAAAAGTAATATATTTTATACATTACAAAATGCTTTTATTACACTGAAAAACAATTAAATTGGAGCACTTAATACAAATTGGTATGTTTTCAAGAAATGTAACAAGTAAATTAGCAAAGCAATGAAGTATACAAAAGGAGATAGAGCTGATAACCTAAACTGGCTGATATAAAGATACAAACTGGTTTTCTATAGGAAAAGGAAAAAAAAAACATTCAACATATATAAAATTGCATCATACCAGAAATTCATCCCATTCTGTACAAAGTACAATTGCATGAGTATTAACAGCTGCACTGTATGGATCAGTACATACTGTCACCTGCTGATCCACTAAAGAGAAAAATATCTTGATTAGGAAAAAAAAGAAACAATACAATTGAAAGTAGTAAATAAAAAATAACAACAATCAACAGCAAAAAAAGAGAGAGAGACATTTAATCTATTTTAACATAACTGTTCATAAAACTTGATTGTAAATAACTAGGGGAAAAACAGTTTTCAAGAAATTCCACAGTTCAGATTTCAAAAGATCATTATAGGTTTTGATAAACAAGAAAAAATAAGCCATTTTTTTCCTTTCCATTTTTTAAATGTTAACTAAATTTTAAGATAGTTTTATCTTTTCTATTATGAAATCTCTTCAGTCATGATGCAATATCTGCAACTTTTTAAGTTTTCTGAAATTCCTTAATTTTTAAGCGTCAAGACATTTTCTAATAATTTGAAACTTTCTGAAGCATATATTAGGTTAAAATTTTGTTATTGTTAAGGATTAATTTAATGTTTTATCTAGACAAATGATTAAAATTCATGCCTGAAATTCTCACACAACAAGTATTATGTACAGGGATGTGAAAAGAGGGGGGGAGAGCGAGAAGGGACATCTGTTGGCTTAGGCCCAAGCCTGAAGGGGGCCCAATATTTTAAAAACTTGGCTTGAAAGATAGAGGTAAACAAAATAGGGAGGGTGCGGAAAAGTTATTTGACGGGCCCCAAAATTTCTCTGCAAGCCCCTGATTATGTTTCACATAAACCTATAGTTGGGGCAAACCTAACCTAGCAGCATTGTGAAGGCTACACAGATCCTAGTCATGGCATTACAAGGCTAGGTTTGTCCCAACTATAGAATACTTATCTATCAATTACGTAGATATTGATTTTGAAATTTTATAACATTTGAAAATTCTATTTTCAAAGTTATTCCTCAACTTATTATGAAAACATGAAAAAATTACCTAAATTTTGTTCCCCCTCCCCCATTTAGAAAGAAATACTAGCGCAATGTCAAGTATAAATTGCAACTACAATAACATTTTTGTTTCAATGACAAATATTGAATAGATATGAAATGATTATTAATTAATAACTTTACATCACATCGTTTACACAAAAAAGGGGTATTTATTATAGCAAACTTTGGCTTCTTAAAATTTAATTTAAAAATCCATTTTATTTGAATTTCTGAACAGTATATTTTCTTGGCTGTTTTTTACTTTCATAATATAAAATTTCCTTATTTTTTTAATAGTTACACAGCATTTTCACTTTTTCAGAAAAAAAATTTAGTTTGAGTGTTAGAGATAAAAATGTAGTAAATTCAAAATTTTCTTCCCAATAGTTGATATAAAAAGCCACTGACCTTTAAAACAATCTTCAATTCCTTCAGAATAGGTTAAATCACTGAAACAGTATTTTTAAAAACATGGATTACTTTAAAAGGCAAAGCAGGTTACATTTTTTTTACATCCATTATCATCTGCATTACTTTACAGAAATGACATAATACAGAATGTATGTCTTATTTAAAATAAAACCAAATAAATAACTTTTGCTTTTATTTTTAAATTGACAAATAATTATGTACTTATTGTTCAACTGTATCACGCAATATTTGGAAACTGACATTTTCAAATAATAATAACAATTATAAAAATAAATAAACGAAAAGATAAAGAAATAAGAATAATAATAAAATAAAAATATATAATTATATTAAATAACTGTTGGTCCTCAATGAGTTGCAACAATGTTAGATGTGTACTTCAAAGACCGACTGGAAGGACAACTATTACACCAGCTCAGATCTTCGGTAATCACCCCTTTTGTGACCGGTTAATTTCAAGGATGTCAGGGTAGATTTTTCTTGACAGTTTTCCTCTGTTTCAATTGTACCCAAATTGAACTGGGTAGTTTTCCTCTTACGAGAATCATACAAATGCTTAAAGCTTTTTGAAAAGCCCATTTTTTTTTTCTTTTCCTTTGGTATTTGTTTTTTAAATATTTATTGCATAAAACATTTTGCTTAGATCGTCAACAGACAGCTCAAAAAATATGGTGTTGCAGTGAATTAGCTATGTTAATGTAATAAACCAAACTCTGAATAATATACTGAAACTGGATCATCATTTAAGCACTAATTTTTGTGCACTTAGAATTCCTAACCAGAAGATACTTACATCCTAATCTGCTGTTCTGGCACTTTAGGATCATACACATGTAAATTTGCACCTTCTTCCAATAAATGCTTGCAAATATAAATAGCTGGGGACTCCCTATAGTCAATAAATATAGTGTGTAAAAATACTATTTCATTCAAATTTAAAAACTAAACATTTAATTAACAAAATTACCTTGTATCTCCAGTATCTTTTTTAAATGCAAAACCAAACACAGCAATGTTTTTCCCGGCCACTGTATTGAACAATTTTTCGGTTATTCTACGAGCAAATCTAGTTCTTTGGAAGTTATTCATTTCAATAACCTATTTAACAAGTTAAAAATTTGTTCAAAATAATATGGTGCTTATTTTTAAAAATTAAGAGAACATATTGTCGATGACAATTATTTATTGAGAAATATTAACAAATGGCAGGTTAAACACGACAAAACATAGTTAACAAGAATGAATATAAGTTAATGCTACTGACTAATAAACTGAGACAATAATACTTAAATTTTATTTGAAAATCAAATTTAGTCCCTTTTCTCCATAGAGATGAAAAAATTTCCAGAAATTTTGAAGCTGTAGAAAAAAAGGTTCTTTTCCCTTTTTTACTTTCTTCTATATCTAATATATAGAAGAAAGTATTGGATTCGTGCAAATTTTCGAATTTCGAATTTTG
The DNA here is from genome assembly GCF_026930045.1 of Uloborus diversus. Classification (NCBI taxonomy): domain Eukaryota; kingdom Metazoa; phylum Arthropoda; class Arachnida; order Araneae; family Uloboridae; genus Uloborus; species Uloborus diversus. The sequence goes on along the minus strand of NC_072737.1, from coordinate 107,487,875 downwards.
ACGGATTCGAACGTTTTGAGGTGTGCTGAGTCCATTTCGACCATTTTTGGAAAATGTCTGTCTGTCTGTGTGTGTGTATGTATGTGTGTGTGTCACGTCTGTGTGTGACCAGTTTTTTGTGGCCGCTCTACAGCAAAAACTACCGCATGAAATCGAACGAAATTTAGTACACATATGTGCCGCTATGTGAACTTGTGCCCATTGGTTTTTGGCGCGAATCCCTCCAAGGGGGGTGGAGCAATGGGACGTTTTTTGAGTTACGCGTGCTTGCTATTCCTCAGGAAGTAACTGGCGGAATCAAACAAAATTTGGTCCATATGTTGCCATTAACAGGAGCAGGTGCTGATTCAATTTTGGTGTCAATAACTCAAACGGGGGTTGAGCTATAGAACGTTTTTTGTCGTCAATTGTGACTGCTGTATCTCAAGAAATAATGAACGGAATGAAAGAAAAATTTATCGGCAAGTAGCCCTTAGTGGGTATAAGAGCTGATTTTATTTTGGTGTCAACAGCTAAAAAGGGGGTAGCGCAATCACCCGTTCTTTTTTTCCATTGTGAGTGCCCTATCTCAAGAAGTAATGCTGCGTTCTGGTTGAAATTTGGAATATATGTGAATCCATATGTAAACAGACTTCGGTTCAATTTGGACGCCAATCGCTCCAAGAGGTGTTGATTTATTTATTTATTTTTTTTTTGCGAATAAAAATAGCTTTATTAATGCAACAATAAGAAAGATAAATCGTAATAGATTGTCGTCTGCGTATTTCTCGTGATTTTAATTGTATGGAAATGATCGGAAATTTTATCTCAATGATTTAAAATGTTTAACTGTTGCCATCTTATGTTTGTTAATAAATAAAATATTTGTAATTAATTTAAGCAAGGCTTTTAAAGTAACTTTCATTTTTCGCTTTTTGCTTTGCTTTTGCAATAATTCAGACATTGGAATGGTCGTCAAGTCTTTTCATGTGAAATTTTGTTTTTGTTGGGAATATTGCTTCCTCATCAAGCATGGGGAGGGATCAGAAAAAAAAGAAAAATATAGAAGAAAGTTTCGTGATGGCCACAACATACTAGTTTTTTCTTGAAAAAGTGGAAAAATTGATTTTTAATGAATTAAAATAAAGTTTGTGATGGTTATATTTTCTAACTTTTCTATAAAAAAGCCTTTCTCTTTTCTAACAACCAATAGATTGCAAAGCTCAAAACATCAAAAATTATTCAAATTAGTCAAACCATTATTTGACAGTTAATTTTGAGTAAGGTATGACTTATATAAGTTTCTAAATGGCTTCTTTTCTTTTTTTTTTTTTTTTTTTTTTGTAAATTGTGAGAATTTGAACAGAAAGTTCTGTTGTCTCTAAAAAGTAAGTAATATGCATTTAGAAACATCTGTACAGATACACACACACACATTAAATGTAAATACAGTGAAGCACCGTTTATATGTTTCTCTTTTATACGTTTTAATCAATTATACATTTTTAAAGTTGGTCCCTGCGAAGTCTAATACACATTAACCTATACCTATTATACGTTTTTTCGTTTGTGTGCTTTTTTCATATAGTCCCTTCAAAAATGTAAAAACGGTGCTTCACTGTGTAAAATTTTAACTTGAATATTTCCACTAATTGATGTACATCCAAGTCTGTTATTATGCAGTTGATAGGGACCACATAAAAAAATGCGTTAAAAAAATGAATCGAAACTTAACGAGTAGGGGAGAGGAGGGAGGATTGGGACACTTTTCACATAAATGATTTTTATTCATAATCCTCTACTTATTCATTAATGCAAAAGCTCACACAATAAACTTGCATATTATAACTACATTTTAAAAATATACACAATGTTTAAACATTTTATTATTTTCACACTTGACTAATTACAAATTTCAAGAATTTCGTCCCATTCCTCCCTCCTGGGAGGGAGGAGTGGGACATGGGACACATTTGAAAATTACAGAAAAATTAGCGAGTGTTATAATTAGAAAGGTCCACATTAAAAGAAAAACAAGACTGTGCTCTACTGGTCAAACCAACCAATTGTGGTGGCGGTAATTTCATGATAATATTTGTTTTATCTATAATGCTACAGTCATCCTGTTGAGAAAAATTAAAATTTCATGTCCTTTCTCATAAATTTTGCATTGTAGCTTTCAGTATCATAAATGCTCTCCACCCTTGCAACATAGTTAGGAGGGGGAGTTAGCAATTTGCTTATTTTTGCTGACAATGGAAGGGGGGATGTTTGAGTGATGCTTACGTAAGACATTTTCAAAAATCTTAAATTGTAAAAAAAAAACTAGAAATCAATTTCAAATGGCTAAGTTCTTTTAAAATTGTGATCTAAGAGTTTTTCTTAAATAAGGAAATTAAACAAGCATTTTTTTAAAAATTAAGTCTCAATTTTTTTAAATTGAATTTTTACTGTTAAGAAAAGTGGGGGGGGGGTGCTATTAGCTTATGTTATTATTAAGGGGGTTTGCGATTTGCATATTTCTGCTGACAAGGGGGAGGAGAGGTCAAAAATTGATAAAAACATGCTTACGTAATATTTGAACAGCCCCTTCACAGAAGGGACATATTTATGGGGCATGTCCCATTCCTCCCTCTTCGGAGTGTCCCATTCCTCCCTATACACACTGCTTCTAAAAAATAACTTGTCGCATAAACCATGCTGGTTTTTAGGCTTAATTAAATTGCAGATAAGCATACATTATATACTTAAGATTACAACGATAATATATTATGTTAGTTTTACAAATTACATAAATAATGAAATAAAACTAAAAATAGATTAGAAACTTATTTTGGAGGTGAGAAATTTAACTTTTTCCAACTATTAACTGAAACTTCCTGCTGGATAAAATGCAAGTATGAAACAAAAGAAGCTATAAACAGGCCCTCTAGTGGTCAAACAGACAATAAAATAAAGTGATTTATTTTGCCATAATTTTAGCTGTCCCACTCCTCCCACTGTCCCATTCCTCCCTCCTCTCCCCTAGCTATAAAAAGTTGTTTTTGCAACAGTTTAAAAATATGTTTTTATGAGGTGGATAGGGACCGCATAAAAAAGTCTTACATAAAAAATAACACAAAAAGTTCTCTTGAAACGAAATCAAAATAAACCAAATAATGATAATTTTGCTGAATAGTCAAACAAAATTTCCCGAATAAGGAACTTTTTGGGAGGTCACAGTGATTTCACATTGGGATGTCCCTGTCGTCACTTGAAGATACTCCCTTGCGCTCGTTTTATAAATAATTTCCCCAATGGAGTCCAATCTGAGTGTAATTTTCATTTACCGCATGAAAACAGGTTTGGGTGTAATTGATATAATTCTGTTATTTGCATGCATTTACAGCTTTGGCGAGAAAAGTAGTACATATTTACATTGGTGAACAAGTGCATTAAATTACCCCAGTATCAAAACCCGTATTTTCATGTGAACTAGTGAATAGAAAAAATATTTAAAAAAAAAACTTTGGATTGTAAATATTAAACTTCTAAATACATATTTTATGTAAATAATTTCAAAATTTTCAATTTTTCCCCCCAAGTAGAAATAAACCTCTCTGGAGGAAAAAAGGCAAAATAAAGAAATATATGGGTTTTTTCAGGCAGTTTCTATCTTTACTCATGCATATGAGAAGTATTTAAGCAAGACCAGTTTTTGCAAATTGAATTGCTATTCAAATAATGAGACTGATTTTAGATTTCAAGAACTATTTTAGATCCAATGTCTTTAGTCTAAGGCATTGGATATATTAAATGCTCTCATTTATTTAACAAAATATAACTTATTATCTGCCTCTTCATTGTATTTATATTCTGAATTTTTAGTTCATGAGCCTAATTATCCACTTAATAATGCATTGTTGTTCTTTTACTCTGTACTTGAGACTTCCACAGCTGAAGAGATGAGTTTCAAGAAGCTTCCTCACATATTTATTTTTGACTTTTATTTTATTTTGAGAAATTATGTTTTTTTTTTTTTTTTGCACTTTACTTTTTTTTATCTGCTTGCTTTTTGACACTTAATGCTTCTTTGTTTTCATTTTATAACAACTTGTATGTTTTCTTTACTTAACATATTGCTGCTTTGCACATTTTTGGGTTAAAGATACAGTAACCCCTCGGTATATCGCGCCTCATTATATTGCTCATTCGGATATACCACGCTTCTCCTCTATCCTCTGAAAAATTAAACGTAACCAAAGTTCATTCTAAATTTGAGATCCACTTGACATTTTATTTCTCAGGAAAATTCTTTACTTCCTCATTTAGCTCATAAAGAGGTCAGAGATACATTTCATTTTTCTGACTTTGTTGCATCTTTAGTTATAAAATAGTTTATTCTTATTTCACCGTTGGAATATTACAAATTGTTTTTTATCCTTTTAAAAAGGGCAAATGGTACGATAATTTTTTTTTTGTTGCTTTTATTCAAAAGTTCGTCCTGATGTAAGAATAATATTTATTGTTGACGCAAATATCAGTTGCGTGAATGTTTGTTAAATTTTTAGTTTTAAAGACCTCGGTTATATCACGTTTTTAGATACTGTAGAAGCAGGTGACTATGGTACAGTTTTAGGACATTTCTGGTTGTAATTACTCAACATTCATTCAAAAAAAAAAATGAAATTTCGTTATTACTATATTTTAGGACCTTGGCTTTTGATTTTGACCCTGAAATAATTTGAAACTTTACCCACACCCCCTCTAGAGCAGTTTTTCTTTGTACTATTCTTACCCTCTCATTGCGGGTGAGAATGGTACAGCACATCATTCAACGTTTTCATATAAGTTTTGGTGGTTTATATCATACTCTATCTCTCTTACATTTTAACGGGAGAGTTGTAGATGTAAGTTATGCTGAAATTGAATTTTGGAAAGTCAGGTACATCATAGAATCAAGATCAAACAAAGGCTGTATTTTCTTCATAATTTTTGAAGATGGATACCAAATCTTATCTTTTTCAGGCCACTGCCAAAACTTTCCTCGCTTCAACATTGTTAAAACTTCAAACTCACTAGCATCTACACACATGATTTTCCCTGGGTCCTTTTTCCCCTGAAAACCCACTGCAACCTCCAAAATTTCGACTAATTACTGTACCACACGCACCTCCAAATTGTAAACTTTACACATTTATAACTACAGCAACATCAAAATATTTTATTTTTGAATGAAAATTGGAGGTAACTTTTTTTATGTAATATGAAAGCGAAAGTACTTACGAAATTGTGATTCCTTCTGCACTTAAAGTCCACCAACATGAATTTCCGAGCTATCTACAAACACATAGCACCAGCTGCTCACAACAAATAAAATCATAATCATCAGGTTATTCGTCTGGCGGGCTGTTTTCGCAGTGACAATAACTCTCTCATCACCAGAGAAGGTTGCACAATAGTTCCAATTGAAACTGAGCTAGCCCAGAATGCACTACAAACGCTTATTACATTAAAAATGAGGCTTGTATCATTCTCACCCTCCAAACCATTCTCACCCGCTTTTACGGTATATCGCGCTTTTTTATTATCTCCCGATAAGCAGGATATAACAAGGGGCTACTGTATTTTGATTCCTATTTGGTTTTTATTAGTATTAGAGAATTCTATCCAATTTATTTAGAGGTTATCAAAACATATTTTGGCGGTTCATACATTTGTGCATACATATTCCCGAATGGTATTACTGAAAGAATTAAAATGAAATTTGAGTGAGAGAAAAAAGTTACACAAATGCAATTCTCCCATTTTTCTTCAAACAAGGAACTAAAAACGAACAAACCTGATGCCAAAATGCTGCCACAGCTGGTAAATTAAGGCATTCAGATAAGTAGACAATGTTTAAAACATCTTTTTGGAAGCAGCTCCCTCCAAAACCTGTTATACAAACATAAAGAATCAAATCAAAACCAGAATTAAATTCAAAGCATCGAAGTTGATCAACAAATTATATCGTTAATCTTTTTCATTACTTAAAAAAAGCTGTTAATAAATGAATTTATTGAAAACCAATTTAACATGTTAATGAAACATATTTTGTTTCAGATTCAAAATATAAATTTCATTAGTTTTTTCAAAAAAAAAAAAAAAAGAGTTTGGCCTTTTTTTTTTACTAAAGTAACTTGAGCAAATTCAATAATTATGTTAAAATTTTCTACTTACTTTTACTCATATGAACATAGAAGTACTTTTTTAAATTATCTAACATACATGAAATTCTGACTTGCTTCTCAAACTACATAAAAAATTAAGAAGACTTGGCGATCGAAAAGCAATGACTTAGATGAAAAGTAAATGCTTTTAATAGTTGTTCAACAACTGTATTTGCAATTTACATATATATATATATATATATATGATAAACTAAATGCAAACTTTTTAAATTCAATAAAAGTTTCTGTTTCAATATCTTGGGAAATATTTTATGTAGTACAAAGCAGAGCAAAGACTAACAGTGCCCACTCATTTCATGCTAACATACTCAAAAGTAAAAATTGATTGGAACACAGAAATATTTCTTAAAGCTTATTTTTTATAGAATCTGAAAGTCACTGTTTTAAAATTTATAGAGCTATTGCAGTTCCCATTGCAAATTTCTATTGTGCATGCAGTTTTTGCTTACTGTCTAGTACAGTGTTTCATAAATTGTGTTCCGTGGAACCCCAGGGTTCCATGGAGATCAATCAAGGGTTTCACTTTCTTTATTTAAAGGCAAAATAGTCACTATTGAAATAAGTCCTCAGAGAAGCATCCAATCAGTACTTTCCGAATAGGCAGCAAAGGAAACGTCAAAATGAATTGCGGATTAAAAACTCAATTACTGTCATTCTATGACCTGCGACTATGCGACTATGCTAGTACCAGAACAAAAATACCAAAATTTTATTGAAATGACATCTAATTAAAATTTAAAAAATGTGCTATTTTTTGATGACAATATTTGGAATATAGAATTTAGAATATTTGGTTATTTGGAATATTTTTTTATAGCAACAAGTAAGCCATTTCTGAATGCTGCATTCAAACTATACTATTAAGATTAACCAGGAGTTCCTTGAAAATATGAATAATTTAAAAGGGTTCCACTTAACCAAGAAATTAATAAAATGCTAGACTAGTCAATTGTAAAAATAGAATGTTCAACAGAATAAAGATTTAAAAAAAAAATTATCTACCAAGCCACAAAATCTTAACACTGAGTTTTCTTGAAATGCTTGTTAAATAGTTCAGTTTAAGATGTTCAATTAAATGTAATATATCTAGCAAGCAAAAAATGTTTTCCATTTTTCTTATAACTTTAAAAGCTAACAATGTAAATAAATATCTTTTGAAACATTGCTAAAGCGAAAGAACTAGCTTTAAAAAAACATTTATTGTTTTGAATTAACAATGTATGAGTAGCTCACCAACACTTGCAGTAAGGAACTTTGGTCCTATCCTACTGTCAGTACCTATTCCATGCGCAACTTCAGTGATGTCTGCTCCAGTAGCTTCGCATATTGCAGAAATTGAATTTATAGCAGATATTCTTTGAGCTAAGAAAGCATTAGCAGCCTGAAAATATACAAAAGTTTGCTGTGTTTCTATTTAAAAATATGTTGCAGGTAAGTGATGCTACATTTAAAAAATGAGGATTACTAATATTTATGAAGAACAATAAGGTTAATACGTACAAGCATATCTTTAAATAGAAAACTTAAAATCATGCAATACATTTTGCTTATAACTTGAAATTAAAAAAACATCATAACACAAAATAAACAAAGTTGAATAAATACTTTTTTTTTTTTCATTTTTCTTAACAAAATAAACAGTTGTGCATGATCATGAATTGAAGTGCAGTTCATACAAATTTGAAAACAGTGATAATGTTCAACAAAGCATTAGTTTGAAAAAAGAAAGAAACTAGTTGAAGATAGTAATAGATATTTTTTTTTTTTTTTTTGTAATTCATTTTTGTATTTTTTTGTAATATAATTGTGTTTGTTGTTTGTTCATTAAAGACGTAACAAAAGCTGCTTGGAACTTTAGTTGACACTACTTAGAATAAGCACAGAATTCTTTTACAAAAATATCATCAGTTTTCCTTCAGCATTTAAAAATGATAAATAAAAGAAAAATATTCTGGCTGAGCCAGAAACTAGAAACAGAATGAATCTATTAGTATAGACAAACCAGTACTGAAAAATTGCTTTAGGAAAATAATATAGAAAACATATAGGCATAAGTAACAAATAAATCTCCCATATCAGGGCTCATTAAATTCGATTTTGTTTCATTCGAACGAATTCTATCTACCAGTATGCAGGCCCACTTCGCCAAGCCTGATTGACCCCATCGTGCAAATGTCTTTTCAGCGCCTTTATGCAGTGGTGTTCGAGAAAATTTAGTTACGACTTGGAGTGAGGTTTTGTAGTCAAATATAATGTAGAAAAAATTGGTTTGAAATTTAGTTTATTTAAAAAAAACGTGTAAATATTTAATTTTGGAATACAGTGTACGCTTCTCAAAGTCATTTCAAGTTCAGTAGCTGATCTAATACGTTTTGGAAAAAGAAAATATTCTAATTTTTAAGATAATGCTGCTCTAAATATATCTCTAATTTCTAATTGATAAATAACTGTTCAAACTTTTATGCCGCTCAAAGCATGACAACATAATACTGATTATATTTTTTAATTACAGCATAATAATGTAGATGATATACCACCTTTGAAACTGAAATTTAAATTATTTTTCTTGCAAAATAAGTAAAATTCTGAAAGTACGGAATCGTTAAAAAGGCATTGCATTTAATATCTAAAGCAAATACATTGTCCAAAGCTTTTTTTTTTTCAATATAATGCACAAATAGTTTAAGAAAAGGCTGGAGGAGGACAGAGAATCAGGTAATTATGGTCAAGTCGTTACTTTACCGAACTGAAAAGTTAACCTAAATGTTACGCACGAGCAAATAATAAGTATGCAATTGTGTTTACCATATTTTTAGGTATGATAACATGGAGCAATCGAATTGCCACGAACAATAGTTGAAAATCACAAAAATATGTATTGCACAAATTATAATTCAACATATTCACCACAAGCAGTGGTGTAGCCAAGAATGGATCCAGGGAGTTGGGACCCTTCCCGAAATGAGTAAGAAACTTCAAAAATGGAAAATATCAATTTTTTACACGTTTTTCTCCAGAACAGTACAAAAAAAAAAAAACCTTGCATTTAAGTGAATATAGTTCTATATATTTTCTCTACTTCTTATATAATGCAAGGATCAATCAAATTTTTAATCATACACTTTTTCCTCATTTTTTCATAAAAAAAAGGTAATGATTTCACAAAAAAATGATATTACGGCTAAAGGCACAAAAGAAATTTCTGGCTTTGCGATCGGTCGATACAATTGACTGTATTCAACTTCATCAAATTCTGTTAGAGCTGAATGAGCCCCTAATGTTGTTTTGTATTGTTTTTTTACCAGCTTTAACAGCTATGAAATTTATTATTTTAAATTAATGTATTTTAGCATTAAAAGTGTATTAAAGTGTAATGATACAAAGAGACATTGAATACTTTTGTCAACACCCCATATTTAATAACAGTATTTATCATTTAAATTTAGTAGTGAAATAGCTACATCAACTTTTTAAACAGAAACATGTTGTCCTGCATAAGCACATAACATTTCACTACAATCACTGCATTTCAGATTAAAAAATACATCGTTGCTTGAAAAACATAGTGACAACTCAAAAGATACAGAGAATGAAATTTTTAATTGATAATGCTTTGAAAAATTGATGTTTTATATGGAATAAACCAATAAGTCGTAGCTAGCAAAGTTGCCGGTGGATAGCAACTTTGATTAAAACCTAATTTGACATAAATTTGATTAAAATTTGTAGGAGCCCTAAAAGGCTAACGAAAAAACTGCATGAAAAAAACAAAAATAATAGTAGTAACCATTTTTAAGGGGCATTACAAAAATTAGGAACTGTTACATATGAAAGAACAACAGATTACAAATCCCAACAATTTAAAAAAAAATGGTCTCCTGAAAAAGTTGCTTTTTTGTGTTGATTCTTTTTAAGCTGCGATATTTAGAAAATGAACATGTTCTTTACAAACTACTGCTTTCATAAAAATGCCAAATCAAAAACAAAGCACCTTACCAGCTTTGTTAACTCAGAAGACCATGTGTTCATGGTCAAAATCTTTTCTTCGGGAATCCAATGCTTGTAAATACAACACAATTTTTGAACTGCTTCTCTTCCCTCCTCTGTCTGTTCACCACCAATAAGAATGCGATCTGGATGGAGCAAATCATTGATGGCAGATCCTTCTGCTAAAAACTCTGGATTTGATAAAACCTAAGCAAAAACGTTCTAATTATTGAAAAAAAGGAAAAAAGCATTTGAATATTGTTGATGCAAGAGTCTCAGTGATGCATAATACAACGGAACTATTTTTTGATATAATGTGCCTTAGGTTCAAATTCAATGTTTTTAATTTTGCTCTTTGAAAAGAAACAGTGATGCAGTTAAGGGAAAGATGGCATTCCAACTTGTTAATATTAGTTCACTTTTTAAATCAATACCTTTCAGTTCAACTGATCCTTATATTAGAATCTGCAAGTATACTCCCACTTTTCCCCAGAACTACAAAAGTACAAGAAACTCTCAGTTGAAATTGGACATTTAGAATAAGATACCAAGTTTTGTAAGACTGCTCCAAAAACATTCAAAATTGCTAGCCAATATTGTTTTAGAAGCAGGAGTCATAATCTTATTTCTGTGACATTATGTAAGAAAAATAACGACAACATCTAATATTCCACTTCTCTTAAGTACATGAATAGAGTTTTTAGGGAAAAGCTAGATGGAATTCGTGACATCACTGACAGAGAGAGGAAGTATTTGGGGTAGGGGACTATTTGGCATCTAAGTATTAAAGTTGGTAACATTCCAGGCAAATAGTGTTTTCTGATTTTTCTTTCTTATTTGAAGTATCACTGCAGTTAAGGCATTAATTTTATAATATCATACTCAATTTTGATAATAAAAATTAGACCACCACCAAGAAAAAAAAAGCTGATAATTTAAATTATTTTTACGTTACTTTATTTTTCTTGCATAAACCTCGAAAAACCAATAGAAATTACACAAATCTAACAGTAGGTAGAAGTGATGTTCTAATCATTTTTTCTGAGGGTATACTCTCAGTAATTCATTATGCACAATATGTGTATGCCTATGTGCGATCATACACATAACATGTCCAGGTAACCCAAGGGTGATAGAGTTCCAAATTTTCCAAGGAGAAGAAAAAACTGGTAAAATTCAAGCTTCATATTTTCCTTATGTTTTGAAAATTAACTACCATTGTACTCACTATTCCTCTTGATCGTCTAAAGATATGCAATTGATATAGTACTCCTTGCGTATTTCTAAAAGGCGTTTATTTATTACTAGTGGTACCTGCATGGCTTTCCCCGTAGCAGAAAATTAAAAGGTCATTTGGTTCGCCGGTACGCACAAATAATAGATGATGAATTTCTCGCCAATATGCTATGCTAATTTGCTTGCCCCTGTTATGGTAATTTGCTCGTCCACGTTATGGTAATTTGCTTGCCCACGTTATGAAAATTTGCTCAATAAAATATTCTTAAAATTGGGATAGAAAAAGAACAAAATAGGAATAACCCTGGTAGGTAGTTAGTTAGTTAGTTACGCATCTTCTCATGAAATGCATGTGTGAGATTATATATCTCCAACCTATTGGCCAAAATATTAGAGAAAAAAATCATTCCTCAATTTGAACTATATGAAAATCAACAATATGCTTACTGATTGTAAACGATGACTTACTTGGAAGGAAACGCCTGGTTTTGTGTTTGCTTTGAGAATATTATTTATGCTTTCTGCTGCTCGAACTGGCACAGTACTCTTTTCAACAACAATTTTGCTACTCTTGGCTACTTCAGCAATACGTCTACCAGCTGCTTCTATATAACGCAAATCCGCTGCTCTCCCCTTTATAGAAGAATGAAATAAATAGAAAAATATTTTTTTATATACTTGGAAAAAAATCCAAGCTAATATTCATTTAAAATATATGTCTGGTATATTACTTAAGCTTTATATTTTATGACTAAACTACTTTTGAATAATTATTTTAAAAGATAACATATAAAAACCAAGTTTATTAATTATAAAAAAATAAAAAAAAAGAATTTAAATTTTTTGGAAATTGTTAAAGCAGTGAAAAGAGATGAGTATCAAACTTAATGAAATTTGAAAGGACTATTTATATCATAAACATATCAGTGACTGAATTTCCTAAGAGCTTCCCTATGAACATGTATTTGACCCCTAGAGCAAAAAGGGCGGTATCTGCAGAAATAGGTTTTTTGAGTTGGTTGAAAGAAGGCATTTTGGATTTCATACTAACAATAGGAAAATTTTAAAATTTGATGCTTTTTTTGTGATTTATTTTCAGCCGAAACCAAATAAGCAAGCTCTAACAATAAAGCTAAAATACAACAGATGACAAAAATGCAAAAAAAATATAAAATGAAAAATTTGTAGATAACAACATTTGACCTTTCCAAGACAGTATTGTCAAGAATACTTTTAATTCATTCCCTATTCTAGAGCAAAAGAAGAATACAAATTTAACGAACTTTATAATTCTACGTTTCAATCCATAACTTTGATGTACAGGTGCAAATTTCCATTTTTTTAACAAAAAAAAAATTTTTTTTTAAGTGCAGATTTTATGTTTGCAATGCTTTTTTCTGCTACCTTCATGATTATTAAATCCTATCCCTTTTTAAAGGCTTCATATAGGTAACAAAAGACATTGTTAAGAGAAGATATGCAAGGCATCTGTATGTTGCCAAGATCAAATCTCATACATCCAGGGTCGCCGAGAGGCAAGGCGGGTCCCTTGTCAGCTTGGTCTCTGGGTCCCTCTTCCCCCATAAAACTTGTTAAATTTATACTACAGTCGTCCCTCGCTACTTCGCGCTTCGACTTTCGCGGCTTCACTACATCGCGGTTTTTTTCCAGTTTTTTTTCAAATATAGTAGTTCACCTTTTTTATGCACTGTGTAACTTTTTTTCTACAAAAGAATAACAAAGTATATGTCTTTTAAGTAAAAGGTCTGAGGGGCTAATTGTACTAGTTGAGGGAGTGGAGGTATAAAATCGCCTAAGCAAGTGTAGGGATTCGCTATCTCATTTAAACCATTAAGCACTAACTGGAAAGTATAAATCACTGTATTATTACTAGGGGATAAATACATCTGTAAATGGTGTTTAACAATGTACTTGTTTTTTAAATTGTATACGTAAATGTAGAGGAAGAACGGGGGCTCCTACGGTCACTAACAGGCAATTGATTCATCATCGAACAAGTTGAGGTTTTTCATAGACTAGTAGTAGTGTGTAAGTACTGCGTGTGTGTGTAGTTTATTTACCAATAATTGGCATCTATTACGTCTAACATATCTATTTTTCTCATATTTTGTGCAATATACTAAGTAATACAAATGTAATGGTGGCTAAGGGTGCTGTTTTATGTCTAGGGGGCTCTAACTATGATAAAAACCTATTTAAATTGCCATAAGTAAGTTTTCAGCACTCTAATTAGAAAAATATATACAGAATCCGACTTCGTGGAAATTCAGTTATTGCGGTAAAGTCTGGAACGAATTAATCGCAATAAACGAGGGTTGACTGTACTCCAATTCCAAGGGCCCCCTTCTCAAGGTATGGGCCTTTAGTTTTTGACTAGACTGAAATGGCCTCTTGTCAACCTTGCATATACCCCTTTAATGGTACATGTTTCTGAAAAAAAAAAAAGAAGTTGCAAAGAGGGTTATATAACATTAGATGCATCCAGGCTCAGATCAAGAGGGGAGGTTACTAGGGTCATGACCCCCTTAAACAACAAAATATAGCCTACATCTGCATTTTGGGGATTTATACTTTGAAAACTTCGCTCCAAACCTCTTCCCAGTAAGCAAAATATCTTGCCTCAGCATTGCATAAAGGTTGACATGCAAGAAAAATCATCTTGCATTAATGCTGCCTCAATGTTGTTATGTTACTCCCTTTATGCTGTCAGCAGGCTGCCACAATATTGTCTGACAAGGTGTATGCAGCATAATATCAGGAAAATATCAAGGTAGGCTGCTTTTGTAATATTGCATACATATTGATATAACAGGATAATATCAAGATGTTGTCATGACAGCATGAAATCAAGATGTATGCAAGATGATCTTGCTTTTGTAATCTTGCATACGTATTGATATGACAGGATAATATCAAGATGTTGTCATGACAGCATGAAATCAAGGTCTAGGCAAGATGATCTTGCTTTTGTAATATTGCATACGTATTGATATGACAGGAAAATGTCAGGATACATTGACATGACAGTATGAAATCAGCACGTTTTCAAGGTGTTTTATCCATTTATTTATTTGTGTTATTTTCACTTTAAACTGGAGACATTTCATTCTTTAATTATTTCTGTTATTCTTCAAGATAGTTTTCTAGCCTGAGAATATTTTCTTAAAGCTGACATCTGATTGAAAATTCATATAAAGGTATTAATAGTACTCGCAATTTAATTTAAAAAATGAAAGTTTCTTCGTTTTGCGTAATACTCGACTTATTTTTTAAATTCATGCTTCTAATTGTATTATAAAGACATAAAATGCCTAGTTAGGAATAATTGCGGAAGTTTTTATAGCATATTTAAGAGTAAAGATAGCAAAATAATAAATAAATAAATAAATAAATACAATAAAGTACATTTTCAAATGGATGTCAGCATTGAAAATATCCCATGGACAAAACATATGAATTTATCTTAAAGAATAACATAAATAACCATTAAATAAAATTAATCTTACGTGAGATTGAAGTGATAATACGAAATTCTGGGCTTCATGTCCTTTGTTTCAAAGTCTAGGGACGAAAAAAGTTATTTTCGGCCATTTCTAACATTGATTGCGCATCGTTTGCGATATGACTTGTTTAGTACTATATTAATAAACAAATGCAGTTATGAGTCATTCATAAGTTTTTCCTAAAACAATATTATTCCCCACTAATAACTAAGCAACCAACTTAACGAAGCCTAAAAGAATGCAACGCCACGTGCAACTCCTCTGAACCGACTGAATCAAAGGTCGAAGCAAGAAGATGTGCCAGCAATGCAAGGGACGCTGGGTAGAAAGAACTGTGCGCATGCTCAAGATCAAGTATCAACGAAGGTCCACCTGTTCTATTGTGTACTAATTACCTTGACGGCGACAGCATGAAATCAATATCATCTTGACGGCGTCAACATGTATGCAATGTTGTTATTGTAAGGTAATATCAATATTGATATTTTAAGATGTATGCAATGTTGCATACGTGTTGTTATTGTAATATTGCTTTTTAATCTTTATGCAAGCTTTATGCAGTATGAAGCAGGTCAATATTGACGCCGTCAGTATAATATCAAGATCTGTCAAGGTTGATGCAATAAATTTTGCTAGTAGGGTTATTAGTGCTCGAAAATAGCCCTTTCAATCCCTTCCGAAACCAAAAGCTGCATCGGCCCTTGCCTAAATCTGAATTTTGGGGATTTATATTTTGCAAACTTTGCTCCAGACCTCTTATCAGTGCTCAAAAATCACCTTTCAACCCCTTCTGAAACCAAAAGCTGGATCCGCTCTTAGATGCATCAAGTAAAAGTTAATTTAATAAAATTCCAAGAAAAACTCTACAATATGTTTTACTTAATTTCAGGACAAATCTATCCAAGAATGATGAATACATTGTGAATGAATCATTGAGCAGAATTTCAACTTAAAATACTTTACCGAATAAATCAGCTATTAGAAAAGATTTTTTTAAACTGAACGTGAGTCACCTACCTTCCCAAAACCAAAAGTTTTAGTCGGAGTATTGACAGAGATAAAAATCAAATCGGCTTCTTTAATTGCAGTATCAACATCGGTTGTGAAAAACAAATTACGACCTCGGCACTGCTTGACGACTTCATCTAAACCTGGCTATAAGAACAAAGAAATAAATTATAAAAAAAATAACCAAGAATTTCAATGCACAACTGACATACTGTCATATCAGAGCAACAGTAGGATATCCTACTATTATTCCTGGGGTTAGATTTTTTACTGTTCCTCTGAGGCAACAATGTATGTGAGCGTGTTGGAGTCATAAACATCATTTACTGCACTTAAATGCTTCTCATACCATATATGGTCATGTTCTAGCTCAGATTCAGTTTCCCTTAAAAAGTACCTACTTAACAATAATTTTCCCTCTAGACTTAAGCCAGCCTCCCTCTGTGATGTAAAGGCCGATAATGCTTGGTTAATTGCAATCTGTTTCTCCTATATAGATCACATGATCAAGGGATAACTACCTGCCATCTTTGATGACATTCTCCACATAAATACAGCTGCACAACTAAAAAAGAGAGTTAAGAGATAGTTCCATGTTGAAGGCTATGTGAAAATGAAGATGTTGTTGATAACCTAGCTCTGTTTCCTTCCTGCGTCACAGCCAGGGCTGGATACAGACTGCGGTTTTAAGGAGGGGGGGGGGGGCTGAGCTGAAAAAAAAAACCCGTTCCCAAATGAACCTAAGGTTTTGGGTATAAAAGATTTCCAAAAATGCTTAAGTGCCAATAAAGAGCGACAAATTGGCCAGGAGTAAGGCACCTTATATAGCATAATAAATGTTACAAAAGCAATGAAAAGATGTAGTATTTTAAATATTTACTTTCAAAAAATAGAAAATGAAATGAAAAGACTGCTTAAATCGTTTACATTTTATTCATAAAGTGTTTGAATACAATGTGGACCAATATTATAGTCGACGATTGAAAGGGAGGGGGAGGTCAGGATCCCTTTGACACCCTCCCTCCCATTATCCGCCACTGATCACAGCATAACACTTCAAAATGTAAGAATCAATTTTTGTAATAAGAACTGAAAGGCGGTTCATACACATATACATACATATGGCAAAGTTATTGGGATTGTAGAGAACGAAGAACAAATAAAACAGCTGTAAGAGGATTTAGATAACATCACAAAGTGTGCAGAGAAGTGGGGTATAGCAGTTAATATTGGGAAATGTCAAGTGCTACATTTAAGTAATGGAAATAAGTGCACATTATTATTTACAGGGTTCAGTCAGTAGTCAGGCAGAAAATGTTATTGATCTGGTTGAATTAATAAATCAGGACTTCAAGTTCAGTCAACAATGCAGTATTGTAAGTAAGAAGGCCAATATAATGCTTGGGTGTATCAATAGATTTATTTTAAACAAATTTGAGAAGATTCTTCTGTATTCCTTATATAGGTGGTTGATAAGACTTTATTTGGAGTATGCTGCTCAATTCTGGCCTAACTATCACAAGAAAGATATTTCTTTATTGGAATTCATTTTTAAGGGGCTCTGAAAAATGCATAACAATAACCCACCAGACCTGTAAAACTGCCACCGCAATACCGCATGAAGATTAAATATGCGAGTATCACATTAGAAATTGCTTATGTAAGTTCTAAGTATCAAGTCAAAAAAGGTACATTATGCATTAACAAAGAGCACATGATAAATACATACACACAGTGGCACACACAAGGAGAATCCAAGGGCCCAGAGAGACCTCTCCTATCACCCTTAAGTTTTTCTGATGAACTATAATGCTATGTATGTAAGTCAATGAAGTTTTGTTTGAAATATGCTTTTTGAACTATTTTGAAATGCAAAGACTGAAAAGCAATGATAATCGAATAAATAAAAAAGAGCTACTTGGATTTTTTCTCCTTGTAATTTTTGAAAAACTCAGTTGGTCTTCCCTTATTAACCTAGGTTTATTTATTAACCTAGGTTACATGAAATAATTCCAAGCAATAGTAACATTAATTTCAGACTTAACAAAGGGAATAATAATATGTTTTCCATTTTCTTCCCATGCAAAATCGAACTGTATGAGATCATAAATTTTTCTATAATGATGATTTTGCCTCATTGTTTTTATTTTTAATTATGGAAAAAAAATGTATTCATTCTTGTGTTTAATCTTTTTCTTTCTTGTGCTTAATAGTGTTGAGTATTTATCTTTAATACATTAATTTATTAACTAATGCTAAATAATTATTCAATATATATTTTCAAATGTTTTTTGCTCCCGACAATTGATAAAATCAAAAAAACTTATTTGAATGCGTGTTGGAATGATATGAGAATGGTGGACTTTTGATCTTGGATCCTTACTTTGAAAAATTCCTGTGTGTGCCACTGTACATACACAGGGACAGACTGGGTATCACTAGAGGGCTCCAACCTTGACCTCCAAAGGGCTCAAAAAAAGGTGAAAAAAAAAAAAAAGAAAGAAAACAATGGCACACATGTTTACGAGTTTGAAGAAAAGAAAAAAAAAACGAAGTGAAGTCGCACAGGTTTGTGAGCACAAATATATATATATATATATATATATATATATATATATATATATATATATATATATATAAGGAAGTTGGCCAAAAAAGTAAAAAAAAATTTAAAAAAATTCTAATTTAAAAAGTTTGGAAATTTGCACCAAAAAATAAAATAAATAAAAGAAAAAGTAAAATAAATAAAAAATGGTGTTCGGACTTGAGGGCACATCGCCCGCGAGCCAGTCCGCCCCTGCACACACACACATGTATATAGTTTCAAAGTTACCTCATAAACAGGGAGTCTGTCAGAATTCCAAGCTTGTATTCTACTTTCACTTTTATCCGTAACAACTACTTTAATATCAGGGCATTTCAATGCAATGACACTACAAGTTGGCCCTCCTACATAACCAGCACCAATACAGCAAATTTTTAACACCATTTTCAGACTAATAGATAAGGAAAATTCCACAGACAATCCTAAAAATTAAATGAATGAACAAAACATAGAACTTTGAATGTGTTACATACAAATTTTACATAAGTTGGATCTAAAATTCACTTCAAAATGAAAAAAAAAAAAAAAAGAAAGCAAAGCACTAGTTGTGAAAACTCTCATATATAATACCCATGGGTCGGAGTGTTTTCTTTCTTTTTAATAAACATTAATTTCTATTCTAATATTTCCAAACATTTTTTAGTCTAAGGGTGCAAAAATGAAGTGGACTTTGAAACAATAACACTAATGAGCAAAAAGAAAAAAAAAAGAGAGAAAAGAAATATATATAGCCTGGAGCAAAGGAGAGCCAGAGGGAACATGATTCAGTTAATTAAATTCATCAAAATGAAAAATGGTAATGGGTTAAACTTCTGCTTGGAAAGCAGAATAAGGGGTTATTGTTTTTAACTATACAAATCTCAGGCTAACTTGGAAATTAGGAAAAAGTATTACTTTAGTAGGGTTGCAGGCCCTTGAAACTAGTGATGTGCCGGACCGTTAAAAAAGTAGATCCGCGGATACGGATTATTAGTGTCAAGATCCGTGGATACGGATACAGATCTCAAATTGTTTTTACCCAAATCAACTACCCAAGTGTAGAATTTGCTACGGTAGGTATTCCCGTTAGGGTAATGGCACTGTTTCTTCAAAAAATGTCATCTACAGCGAAAATATAATCAAGACTAATTTACTCTTTAAAGAAATCTCCGTTAAAATTGAAGGGGAGTAAGCTTATTTCTAGATAGCTTTTGGTAGATGTAGGATACAGGAGCAAGGATGTAAAGCTGCTTCTGGACAGGCTAGAAATCATTTTTCGCATTTTATTTCAGCATAAATGCAGCGCTGACCCATTCCACCCGACTTACCCCTACTGACGAAATAGCAGAGCTGGGAACACCTTTACAAACAGTGAATAGAGAATTTAGTCTCACTTTTTTGAAGGATGCAAAGAAAAACCAAAAGGAAGAATAACATAACAACAATAACAAAAAACATTAAGTTAAAAATTAAAAAAAAAAAAACATATCCCAGAAGGCCGATCTTATATTGAGATGAATTTCGTGGGTCAGAACACACATTGCTGCAAATATAAACTGACAGCAGATAGAAATTTTTAATCATTGAGCTTTTTCTCCTTATCTTCCAACAATGAAATCGCTACCAGTCACGTGTATAAAGGTTTAGAATAGCATTTAAAATTTACTTAACAAGATTATAACTCTTACTGTATATAACTTGAGAGTTCCAA
Organism: Uloborus diversus; assembly: GCF_026930045.1. NCBI lineage: Eukaryota > Metazoa > Arthropoda > Arachnida > Araneae > Uloboridae > Uloborus > Uloborus diversus. The sequence goes on along the minus strand of NC_072737.1, from coordinate 107,467,634 downwards.
ATAAATATAAAATGCAGAAAACTTCGTTTTTTTCAATTAGGGCCAATATTTTTACGTATGAGTAGCTTTTACTACAATAATTGTAAAATAAGTTAAGTCGGTTTTTAATTAATATCTCCAGTAATTAAAGTTCTACAAAAACGAGGCCAAGCTAAGAACACTTTCGAGCAAATCACCTTTTGAACGAAAATAGCAACTATCAAAATCGGTTCATCTCTTTAGGAGCTACGATGCCACAAAAATGCACACTTTTAAAACTTATTACCCCTTTCTTTTTGCGACGGGGGGTAGAAATTGGCTTCGGAAATGATCCCTTATAATTTAAATAGGGAATAAAACCTAATTTAAACGGAATAAGAGTGTTTTATTCAAATACTTAAAAATTTTTAGAATAGAAAAGATCCATTTAAGATCTGCCAAAATAGTAACGGATCTTTATTTTTCCCTCGGATATCCGGAACATCACTACTTGAAACAGCTTACTGGAAGAGGTGGTAATGAGCAATGGGGTTGAAAGCTTTAAGAGGGCTATTGATCTTCATTGGGGACTAATAAACTGGCTAGGACCAGCCCAGCTGAGCCTAGAGCTCATTGCTGATCGACACATTTGTATTTGTTTATGTTTTCTTATTTAAATATTGATTTAGATATTTAAATGCATTTTTCCTTTGAGAAAATCATCTAAAATGTAAGGGACCAATACTGATTAAAACAAATTGAATGAAAGACTCAAATGATGATTGTTTTTTGTCCAAACGAGATTTTTCTTGAATGACAGTAAAATATATCGCCAGCTCAGTCAATTCCAGCCGAGGACGGCAGTTTCGTGCTTATTAGCACTCATCAGCCCGGCATAGCTGGAGGTGGAAAACCTCTTAAGGAAGCCCAGAGTGCCAAACAAACTGGTAGCTAATGCAGAATTATCACTGACTAGATGAGTGACTGAAGCAATGAGTCGGTTCAACTTGAAGATTGAAGGCAAGGCAGGTATATTCAGTAAGTTACCGCCTTATAGCCAGGGCTAAGGCAATTCCAGACGAGGACTGCAGTTTCGTGCTTATTAGCACTCATCAGCCCTGCATAGGAGAAACTGAGCTAGAGGTGGAAAACCTCTTTAGGAAGCCAAGAGTGCCAAACAAACTGGTAGTTAATGCAGAATTAGCACTGACCAGTCGAGTGACCGAAGCAATGGGTCGGTTCAACTCGCAGATTGTAGGCAAGGCAGGTATATTCAGTAAAGACGGGGACTGAGACACCGGGATTTTGCCTAAAATACGGGACTGTCTTGGTCAAACCGGGACGTCTGGCAAGCCTATGTATGTGTATGCTCTTATTTATTTATTTTTAAGTAGCGAAGTAGCGACTACATTTCAAACGTAGTTTGTAGTTGTAGTTGAAGACATTTGTAATAAAGTTGTTGTAGTTTGCTACAAAAAAATACATAGTTTTTCCAACCACTGACTTATATCAATAATAAAAAGATTCAATCAACTTCCTTTTGAACAAAAATCCTGAATTTAAATCAGAACGAAATTTAAAAAACACTGATTGTCATCGATATAAAATTAAAGCAAAATAGCCCCTTGTGATAAAAATCTTTGAAACTGCTTACATTCCTCTAATATTTGAATCTCTCAAGCAAAATATATCAGAGAAAACTGCAGACATACTGCAGTGTCTTCAATTTACCTTTTAGTCTGCAGAATGATAATGCATACAAAAAAAAAAAAAACAGCACTAGAAAAATATTACATATAAAGGCTTTGCAGTACGAACTCTGCAGTGCACAAGAAAAGAAAGATGTTTTTGCACTTATGAATAGACTGTAGGATACAAACAAGAGGCAATCGGATCAGCTGCCGGGAAAAAATATATGAATATTATAATCATTTGAATACAGAACAATTTATTAATTCCATCAATTAAACCATTTCAATATCATATCCTTCAGCTGACTTTATGATGACCACAAATTATTGAAAGAACAATGCGTCGTGAGTATGTATATAATTGTATTTGAAATACAAGGCCATTACTTGCAAATTTTAATTTCCAGCAACTAATGAGATGCCGCCAGCAAGCTACAAACGTCAAAATTCCTTAGCAGACAGATTGCATGTATTTCTCTCGGTTACAGCTAACTATTACTTTAAAACTAATTACAAAAGATAACCAGAATTGTTCTCAACACACTACTAAAAGCTGCAAAAAAATATTTGTATGATTAGAAAATGCGGTCGAAACTACATTTGTATATTGAAAACACTTTTTACGAGCTTTATTTCAGGTTAAAAAATATATCAAAAATAAACTGTAACTGTAATGTTAAAGAAAAATATAAACATTGTGGACCGAAGTGACTCCGCTGCCGGCTGCCCGGACTCGAAAAATATAAACATTTCTTATGCTGCCGGCCGGTGATGTCATCTTATTCCTATACCCCCTATTTGCCGCTCAAGAATGGGATCGTCCAGCGTCCAACGTGCAACGTGGGTAATGGTCAGGTATGTTCTTTTGTTTTAACGCATTAATTGCTTATCTTTAATTATGCCTTTTTTGATTTCAGAATAAAAAGCTTCAACACTTTCTTTGCTGACTTAATTTGGGTGAGAAATCAATTTCTGAAATTTGTATTGTTAAAATATTCTTTATTTCCAGGTTACCCTCATCCCGATGTAACGAATACTGTGAAGTAAGAATTGCAATTCAAAAGAAAGAATCAAAATTTAAAGTGATACGAAGTAAGTCATTTTAATTCCTCTCATTAGCATCTCAAACGAAATTAATATGTGTAGAAAAAGTGTAAGATTTAGTAGTATCTGCATTTTAATGGCAGCCAATCCATATGAATTGTCTCGATATTATTGTTTTAATTATGTGTTTTAATAAGGAGAAATTTAAAATCCTGTAACCTAGGCGTGTGTGTTACTTTATAGACATTGTAGCTAATTAAACAAATTTTTTTAATTGGAATATTTGGGGGGGGGGGAATAATTTTGGAATGTGAGTTATGTAGTATGAACAATCGTGTGTACGTTATTAATTATTTTATCCTTGTTTTAATCATAATCCTTTACTTATGCTACCTTAATTTACTAAAATGTCGTTGGCTATAAAAAGCAAGTCTTCCTGAACATATGTGTATATATTTTATTGAAAAATACCTTTGATCTGTTAATAATATTTTCTATTCAATTTGTTTCTCTTGCTGTATTTTATAAATTATTCAACCTTCTTTAATGAGAAATTTGCTGCATTCTGTGAATAGTGATGTCATTTTGTAACTAATCTTGTACCTTGGATGTGCTCTTTTATGTACATTTGGCTAGTGCTGTTTGTTATGAAAATCAAGTCTCAGAAAATTGCTTTAGCAAAAGAATAATGTAATACAGAGGGTAAAGCAACTGGAAAAGTGAAATAAATAAAACAACCGGAAGTGAAAAGGATAAATTTTAGAAAGGGGGGATTTGTTTTCTGATAGTAACAGGTAGACAGACGTTACTTTTACAGACGTCCTAAAAAAACTTTTCAGTGGTTAGTCACATGTAAATGTTTATGGAAATGAAGTTGCTAATGGACTGGCCCATGAGGGGAGCCGAGGGGTTTCTCCTCGTAAAGGGTGCCTTTCTTCTTCAGAAATTGCAACCAGAGTCAAGCAAAATATCAGCTCCGCTTAGAGACGGGCTCCTGCACATGGGTAAAAAGCAACCCACCCTGTTTTTGCTTTACTTATGGCAATCAGCTGGGAAGATCAAATGGTACTAGCCTTACTACGAAGCGCACACAGTCAAGCACAGCAACATGTGGCAGGTATCAAAGGACCCTAAAATATGTACTGTGAACCCTTGATTATATAATGCAATGTATTGCTTCAAAATTATGTTTCTATGCTAGTTTATGTTGCTTTTATTTATAGGTGAAGTATGTTTTTTGTTCAGGAATCCAAATTTTTACTGAATAATTATATTATTTACTGAATTGAAAAACACCTTTGTTTTGTCCAACGTGCAATGTGGGTAGCGGCAAGGTACCTTCTTTTGTTTTAATGCATTAATTACTTATCTTTTATTATGCCTTTTATGATATCAGAAAAAAAAAACTTCATTGCTCTCTTTGCTGACTTGATTTAGGTGAGGAATCAATTTCTGGAATTTGTTTTGTTAAAATATTCTTTATTTCCAGGTACCGTTCCTGCCCGAACGACAGAAGTAAGAAATTGCTATTGGCAATTCAAGAAAGAATCAAAATGTAAAGTAATTCGAAGTAAGTTATTTTAATTACTTGCATTAACATCTCAAACAAATTTAATATGTGTAGAAAAAGTGAACTATTTAGTATCTGCATTTAAATAGAAGCCGATTTATATGAATTGTCTCAATTATTGTTTAATTATGTGTTTCAATGAAGAGAAATTTAAGATCCTGTAGCCTCTGTGTGTGCTACTTTATAGACATTACAGCTTAATGATAAATTTTCTTAATTGGAATATTTCTGTGGGAAATAATTTTGAAATGTGAATTATGTAGTATGAACGTTGAACAATTATGTGTAGTACATTAGTAATTAGTTTATCTTATGTGTAGTACATTAGTAATTAGTTTATCTTATGTGTAGTACATTAGTAATTACTTATGCTATATTAATTTACTAAAATGTCATTGATTATAAAAAGCAAGTCTTGCTGAAATTATGTGTATTTATTGTATTGAAATGTACTGTTGCTCTGTTAATGCTCTTTTCTATTCAATTTCTTAAGCGAAAGAATAATGAAAACTGAAATCAAAGTTCTGCAACATAAATGCAACTGGTATAGTGAAATAAATGAAACAAGGTTTGTTTTCTGATAGTGAGAGATACAAAAAACCTGATTGAACAAATTAAGAAACCATGTGTGTGTTTTTTTTTTCTTAATTATAAATTTTGACTTAATAGTGAATGCTTTTTTTCCTCTCCATGTTCCTGAAATACGTTTTTTGTGTCCTCTCCAAACTGAATGAAACACAGCAGGGGGATTTGGTTTCATTTTAGTTGCCATTTCCTCTGCTTGTTTTTTTCAGTGTTTTCTCATCCATGGATCGAGGTATTTTCTCTTGTTACCATCCATTCGTATATCGCTGCAATACCTCTGGGGGTGCTCGGCTCCTGGTCTGGATCAAAAAACGGCATTCTTCGGTGCTCTAAACTGTGGCACTTGGACCTTGGATTGTCATGTAATGTATTGCTTCAAAATTATATGCTCTGTGTTTCTAGTTTATATTTCTGTGTTGCTTTTATTTATTTTTGGAAAATGTTGTATGTTAAGATAATCAGGTTTCACTGAATGATATTTATATTGTTTATTGAATTCTCTAATACCTATGTTATGTTGCTATTCTTTTCGTTCTAATTTCTGTTGGTATATTTTATAAACTGCAGGTCTTTCAAGTATGGAGACAAGTAGCTCCAAGAGTTGCTTTTAACTCTAGTAAGAGGATCAGATTGAAAATTTGCAGAAACAGTAGTTAGGTACATATTGCTGAAAACTGCCTTAGCAGAAGAATCAACTGAAATCAAAGTTCTGCAACACAAGTACAGTGAAACCCCTCCTAACGGACACCCCTCTTATGCGGACAATTTTTAATTCCCCAGTTCCAATGCAAATAACATTATTAAACCCCTGTTCTGCGGACACCTCTCTACTGCGGACAAAAAAAAATTGTCCCGATAGTGTCCATATTAGAGGGATTTTACTGTACAACTGGTATCATCAAATAAAACAATTTCAAGAGAAGATAATGGATTGTTTTTATTTTAAAGGGTTTGTGTTATCTCATAGTGAGAGATACAAAAAACCTGATTGAACAAATTACGAAACCAAGTGTGTGTTTTTTTCTTGATTATAAATGTTGATTTATATTGAATGCTTTTTTTCCTCTCCAGGTTCCTGAAGTACGTTTTTTGTGTCCTCTCCAAACTGAATGAAACACAGCAGGGGGATTTGGTTTCATTTTAGTTGCCATTTCCTCTGCTTGTTTTTTTCAGTGTTTTCTCATCCATGGATCGAGGTATTTTCTCTTGTTACCATCCATTCGTATATCGCTGCAATACATCTGGGGGTGCTCGGCTCCTGGTCTGGATCAAAAAACGGCATTCTTCGGTGCCCTAAACTGTGGCACTTGGACCTTGGATTGTCATGTAATGTATTGCTTCAAAATTATATGCTGTGTTTCTAGTTTATATTTCTGTGTTGCTTTTATTTATTTTTGGAAAATGTTGTATGTTAAGAAAATCAGGTTTCACTGAATGATATTTATATTGTTTATTGAATTCCCTAATACCTTTGTTATGTTGCTATTCTTTTCGTTCTAATTTCTGTTGGTATATTTTATAAACTGCAGGTCTTTCAAGTATAGAGACAAGTAGCTCCAAGAGTTGATTTTTACTCTAGTAAGAGGATCAGATTGAAAATTTGCAGAAACAGTAGTTAGGTACATATTTTGCTGAAAACTGCCTTAGCAGAAGAATCAACTGAAGTTCTGCAACACAACTACAACTGGTATCATCAAATAAAACAATTTCAAGAGAAGAGAATGGATTGTTTTTATTTTAAAGGGTTTGTGTTATCTCATAGTGAGAGATACAAAAAACCCGATTGAACAAATTACGAAACCAAGTGTGTGTTTTTTCTTGATTATGACCCGTCATTCCGATGTAATGACTGAAGTAAGAAATTGATATTTGCAATTCAAGAATGAACCAGAATTTAAAGTTATTCGATGTAAGTCATTTTAATTGCTCTTATTAACATCTCAAACGAAATTAATATGTGTAAAAAGTGAAATATTTAGTAGTATCTGCATTTTAATGGAAGTCAATCCGTATGAATTGTCTCCATAATATTATTGTTTAATTATGTGTTTTAATAAGGAGAAATTTAAAATCCTGTAACCTACTTGTGTGTGTTACTTTATAGACATCGCAGCTTAATTAAACAAATTTTTTAATTGGAATATTTCTGGGGGAAATAGTTTTGAAATGTGAATTATATAGTATGAACAATTGTGTGTACATTAGTAATTATTTTATCCTTGTTTTAATACATAATCTTTACTTGTGCTACCTTAATTTACTAAAATGTCATTGATTATAAAAAGCAATTCTTCCTGAATACATGTGTATTTATTTTATTGGAAAATACATTTGTTCTGTTAATACTCTTTTCTTTTCAATTTGTTTCTCTTGCTGTATTTTGTAAATTCTTCAACTTTCTTTAATGAGAAATTTGCTGTATTCTGTGAATAGTGATGTCATTTTGTAACGGATCTTAAATGTGCTGTTTTTATATACATTTGGCTAGTGCTGTATGTTATGAAAATCTTTCTGATAGTAACAGGTAGACAGACATTACTTTTACAGACGTCCTAAAATTACTTTTCAGTGGATACCGTCACATGTAAATGTTTATGGAAATGAAGTTGCTGATGGACTGGCACATGAGGGGAGCCAAGGGGTTTCTCCTCGTAAAGGGTGCCTTTCTTCTTCAGAAAGTGCAACCCGAGTCAAACAAAATATCAGCTCCACTGGGGACTCAAGCACAGCAACATGTAGCAGGTCTCAAAGGGCCCTAAACCATATACAGTGGACCCTTGATTATAAAATGTAGTGTATTGCATCAAAATTGTATGATTCTTTGCTAGTTTGTGTTGCAACTACAGATCTTTCGAATCAAGTTTAAATTTTAGAATAGAAAAAAGTGGCTCAAAGAAGTGTTTCTAGGTCTAGGAAGAGTATCAGATTAAAAATTTGCAAAAGCATGAGTTAGGTGCAAATTACTGAAATTTTCTTAAGTAAAAGAATAATTGAAATCAAAGTAATGCAACATAATTCAACTGGTATAATGAAATAAATAAAACAACTGGAAGTGAAGAGAATGATTTTGTTTAAGGGTTTGTTTTCTGACATATATATTAGCAGATAAAAAAATATTTTATTGAAAAAGTTCTGTTTGTAAAAATTAAGATCAACTATACGTTATTGATTTGTATTTATCATGTATTTTAACTTAAAAATGAATGCTTTTTTCTACCCTCTAGGTTCCTGAAATTTGTGTCCGCTCAAAACTGAATGACACGTAGTGGAGAGACTTGGTTTCATTTTAGCTACCATTTCCTCTGCTTGTGTTTTTCAGTGCTTCCTCGTCGACGTATATTTTGTTGGTGCTATACATTCTTCTATTCTCTACCCCAGGGGTGCGCGGCTCTCGGTCTGGATCAAGGAACAGTGGTCTTCAGGGCCCTAAACCATGTACAGTGGACCCTTGACTACAAAATGTAATGCATTGCTTCAAAATTGTATCCTTCTATGCTAGTTTATGGTGCTGTGTTGCTTTCTTTTATAGGTGAAGTAAATTTTTTGTTCAGGAATCCAAGGTTTTACTGAATAATAATTATATTATTTACTGAATTGCATAACACCTTTGTTTTGTTGATATTGTTTCCATTCTAATTGCTCTTTGTGTATTTTTCAAACTACAGATCTTTCGAATCAATATTAAATTTTAGAAAAGGTTTGTTTTCTGATATTAGCAGATAAAAAACTATTTTAATGCAAAAACTACAAAAAAAATATTCTGGTTGAATAAATTAAGATCAACTATATGTTATTGATTTATATTTATTATATATTTTAACTGAAAAATGAATGCTTTCTTTTTTACCCTCCAGGTTCCTGAAATTTTGTGACTGCTCAAAACTGAATGACACATAGTGGAGAGATTTGGTTTCATTTTAGCTACTATTTCCTCTGCTTGTATTTTTCAGTGCATCCTCGTCGACACATTTTCTCTTGGTTCCTTACATTCAAAGTACTGTTGCAGTACCCCTGGACGTGTTCCGCTCTTGGTCTGGATCAAAAAACAGCTGTCTTCATGTCCTAAATCATCTTATTTATTGTTATAATAGTTTATATTTCACTTTACTGCATGCTGTTAAGTCACTGCTATTAATATAATACTGTGTTTTAAATACTCGTACTCTATGTTTTAAATTACGTTAATCCTATGTATTTCTTTTAATTACAATTAATGCTTTATAAGTTGGTGAGTTTAGATTAGTAAGAAAGTTAGCGTTGTTTAGATTATTGAGCTGTTTTGAAGTAGGGTAGAATGTCGATTATCAGAAACCCTTTTAACTTGAAGCTACTATAACTGGCATCAATTTCTTGAATTTTAATTTTTGGATAGATAAAGATTGACCTAGAAAAATTTCTAGAAATTCCAGAAACACATTTTAAATATATTGCAGCAAACATCATATAGTTATATGCCTCACACTTATCTATTTGTTGTATGATGAAAAAAATATTTTCAATCATTGTGTGAACTAGTTTATAAATCTTTTTATGTTATAATTCTCTCCAAGCAATATTAATTTCACTAATATTGAAGAAATTAGCCCCAAGTAGAAAGTATAAACTCTCTAAAGTAGATAAACATATTTTAAAAAATGCAATAATGATGATAGGTGCAAATGGCAGAAAGCTACGAAAGGTAATTTATTTACCAAAGGCTTTAGCAAGAGAAAAAATGCAACAGTAGTAAAAGTACTGTAACCAAATTAGAACTAACTGGAAGTGTAAAGGATGAATTAGTATAGGAACTTGTTTACTAACAATTGCAGGAAAAAAAGATAGTTTTGTTGCAGTTACTACTAAAAAACCTTTTTTCTGATTGAACAAGTTGCAAAGCCGTTACTGTATTCTATTCTGTTAAAATGTATTCATATATTAATAAATTTGATTTCATAATGTATGTTTTTTTTCACTCCACTTTCCCAAGAAGCTTATATTTTTGTACCCACTGAATGGCACATAGCAGAGAAATTGGGTTTAATTAACTGCCATTTCCTCTGCTTGTGCTTTTTGACTCATTCTAATTGACCTATTTTATGTTGTCACAATTTTTCTTTATCAGAGAAGTTGAGAAAAGAATTCCTCAGTGCAAAAAGATAGTGATAAAGTTAAATTATCAAGAATTTTATCAAATAGCCAGGGATGACTTTACACAACCATCAAGATAAACGAAAAAACAATTAGTTGGCTGCTATATTTCGGGAATAAGGTAGAATCCCAATGACTCTTTTGACTGGAAACTCAGGATGTCAGTTTCCTTCAATTTTAGCTTTTGATAAGGATAAGTAAAGATTCTCACTTCAAGGTTCCAGAGACTGCCATTTCTACAAAATCACATTATGTACATTTCTGTCACTACTATGCTTTATGTTTTCTAACTCGCCAGTAAATATTTGGAACACTAACTAGTTCTGGTTTTCCAAAAAGTTTAATCAATATAATGGAAAAATAACATAATAAAAAATAAATAATTGTTTTCATTGGTAGTTTTTTTCAGCTATTTATCATTTAGGACAAAAGAGAGTCAACTACGTTATTAAAAACAGAATGAAGAATAAAGTTTACTATATTATGTCTTCTTAGATTTTGTTCGTTGGGGAAAGTGGGTCACACCCGTAAAACTTAAATATCCATCAAGCTTTTGTACTTATTTACACTAATCATGTCACGCAGGGTTGCCATACCATAGAAAAACCAGAAAATACAAGGAATTCAAAATCTCCCCCCCCCCCCCGCGAAAAAAAAAGGAAAAAACTAGGGAATTTTGCAAATTTTCTTAAAATGCAGGATGTTTCAGAAATGGAAGTTGCAAAAATTGCTAAATGTATAAGCTACTAATAATTAAATAAAAGTTAAAATTAAATGAATAGACTAAAATAAAAATCAATTTTGCTTTAACATACACATTTTTTCCCCAGGTTTTTGTTTGAGTAAATTTTAAAATATCTATCGTAAAATCAAATGGTCTTGAATATTTTATTTGACATGCATCTTGAATTTTATGCTAATTTAATTTAGAGATCATGAGATTAGTCTTCAATATACTGTTCTGCTAACTTTTAGTGTTTTTCTTTTAAGGTACAAGCAATGAATGATTTAAAGAGAGATTTTTTTTAAAAAAATAAAGAAGTTAAATATATAAATATTCAGTCACCATGCTATTTATTTCAGTTTTAATGAATTCTTCATTTCCTCTTTAATTTATTAATTTATATTTTCCCTCCGTCCTAAAATTAATGTCTTAAAAGTTTAAAAGAAAATTAATGTCCTAAAAGTTTTTATGAAACTTTTAGGACATTCATTTTCTTATACAAATACACCGATTTAACAATTGCCAAGGGACTGGAGAAAGTTATCGTTAAATCGAGCAGCATATATATATTCAATAAAGTTAAATCCGAACCAGTGAAATGTATCATTTAATTGAGGGAATCCGTAAATTTGATATCGTTAAATCGAAATTATACTGGATTAGTGTTTGCTCAGTTGTGATGCTGCTACTCACACAGGGTAAACTCGAAGAATTTTTTACCTATAAGTGAGTGGCAAATGGCAATCCTGTCATCACAGTATGGTTGGTTTTGCACATTTTTGGGCTTCGTTTTCTGCGTCACAGAATTAAAGGCAAAACAAATTTCCAAAAAATAATGTTTTAGGGAGTTCAAGCAACATTTTTCACAGAAGCGTTTCCAGGTTAGTGTTTATTACTTATGCTCATTAAACTTCAATTATAATTTCACCTAAAGTGCACACTTCTATAGGAATTTTTGCACTAAGTATTATTAATAAGTATAAGAGAATGGATCCCACTTTCCCTATATTATATGTTTGGTACAAGGGCTAAGTGCCCTATAATAATCTCATCCTCTAAGCAAAGCCTGCTTAAAAATGCGTTTTGGTCCACGTTAAATTTCCGCGAGAGAGCGCTTGATCGCCTTGTCCTCCCCGCATGAGGAGGGGGAGGGAATTGGACGTTTTTCTCTTGGGGGGGGGGGGGCTTTGAACCCAATCGAAAAAAAGCTTCAAAATTTTAAGATGGAAAGAATGCCAATATCGCATGTGTGTACACACACGCATGCGTATTTGGGGTGTCCCAAAAAGAAAACGAAAGCAGATTTTTCAAGACGAACAGCCTCATGTTGTTCCTTTTGGGCAAAAACAATTGTAAAAAAGTTTCATATAATTTGAACAATGACAATCCGTGCCGACTTGAGCCTGAAAGTGTGAACCAGCACTGTACTAGGCCGTATCGAAAAAAAAAAAAGTTTTTTGCAGTTCGAAATTTCATGATGATAAAAAGTTGGCCCCACATGTGCCACAAAAATATTTAGGTGACACGCAAGAGACCTATATTTTGAAATTTCCTTCAAAAAGTTATCAAGCTGAACAATATAAACAGTTAAGCCGATAAGCGTTGAATAGAAATGTTAGCTCTCCTGCAATATATTAATGTCTCCCACATGGTGCTCAATATATAGACTTTTTCAAATTTAAGTTAAATTTTGAACTTGATATTTTATTTAAATAACTTTTTTGAAAAGAATTATACATTTTATACCTTTTGCTGGACGCCTAAATATTTTCGTGGCGCATGTGAGGTTATAAGGGCAACGCAGTGGCGGCGATTCGGAGGGGGGGGGGATGGGGGTTATTTTTCTATGGTTCATTTATTTATTTTATTTTCCAATTTAGAAACCAAATCTAAAAATAAAAAAAAAAAAACAGAAATGTCAAAAAATTTTTGAACATAATTCTTTGTTTTACTTTGTATATCTGTTTACCGAACATTATTTATCACAAGCAGTAACTTTTAGTTTATGTATTCATTGTTTAGATACAGTAGAGAACCAATTATCCGGGAAGTTCGGGACCATCGCTATCCCGGATATCTGAATTTCCCGGTTTTCTGAATCGCTAAAAAACGCTATTGAACGATTGTTTGTAAAACTTAAATAACTATAATAAATAGTTATGCATATTAAAATAAGAAAACAGTTCATAAATGCTTATAAATATCGAAATATTAAAAGCTACCAGTGAATGAATAATTTAAACACCAAAACACTACTAATATCTCATAATGCCTAACTCATAATACCGGGGACCCTCACATTCTGTTTGGAAAAGAAAGGGAAAATCTTCCACTTTTCGATGCTTTTAAACGAAAGAAAATGAAGGGAAGAGCAAAAAATAAGTTTTTGAACCTAAATGTGCAAATTTTCTACTATAGTGTATAAAATAATTCACTTTCATGATCGCACTTTTTTTTTTTTTTTTAATTTTTTGTAAAGGTTTCGTGTTTGCGATTACGGTAGCTATTGATAACTAATGCTTTTGCATTTCGTTAATATCAACAGAAATTTGATTTATGAGTTCTTGCAGCCTTATTCGTCTTGCGTTTAATGGATTTCTAGATTTCACGATCAACTAACTATCCAAAAAAATCGCGAATCTGGTTTTCGGCGTTTCCCACACTTTTGAGACGTCACTTACGCCAAATGCCTTTAATTAGAGGCCATTCAATCAAATACTGCATTAGAATGCGACAATATTCATTTCCTTAGCTTTCAGTTGGAATAAAACACGAAAATTTCAGACTTACGAATGTACTTTTTAATTCAAGAAAATCTTTCGGAAATTTTGCCCCGCATAAAGGATAACCATTTGAAGTTAGTGTTTGCAACAGTTTCTCGTCAATTATATGGTGTTTATTTAGAAATCGTTCATTTTCTTTTGGTATTGCAGAAAAAATGCTTCATTTTTCAAAAATTGTCAAAATGGCGTATTTTTAAAAGATGGCGGGAAAATCGGGTAAAAGTTGCCGGTTTTCTGGTTTCCCGGTTTTTTGGTTCCCGGATAAAAGGTTCTGCACTGTATTAGTAAATCAATTGTTTTACTTAAATACACTCCCGTTTGGGAAAATTGCAACACCACGAATGACTTACGCGAGTGAGCTGAAAATTGCAGGAAATGTAAAGTACGGCATGATATGCAAATGATCAGAATTGCAGACCGGTAGCGCATGCGTATGCTGAACAGCTTCCTCTGAACTGCGGATCGAACCGAAAATAAGTAGACGGCTGTAGCGAGGCGTGTATGATTATCGGTGGTTATATGCTAGAGTAACTGAATTTTTACTATGCCTCTTCGACGAAAGAAAGCGAAATTTGAGCAAATTTCGGAGTTTGAATGGAGCAGAATAGTTCACCTTCGTGAAGCTGGATTGTCTTATCGTGCAGTAGCCGCTCTAGTGCAGCATAACAGCAGCACAATCATGCATGTTTGGATGAAGCAGTGGACGGACGAAGGTCGGACAGCTCGGAAATCTGGGAGTGGATCCCGAAATGTGACGTCAGCTCGCGATGAAAGAAACCTGGTGCGTATGGCGCTGACAGACCGCACAGCTTTTTCAAGACAATTGGCAGCACAGTGGTCAACAGCTACAGGTGTTTCATTGTGTGCTTCATCAATTCGGAGACGTTTGCTACAGCGTAGGCTGCGCGCAAGGATTCCTTTATACAGGATTCCTCTTACGCAAAACTAGAGTCCCTATATGAAAACGTAGTTTTCAGAGTTGCGACAACAGCTACGCTCGGAAAACACAACCGGTTACAGGGGGAAGATAGGGTTGCCGCCGAGCTGCAAGATTGGCTCCTTGTTCGCTTTCGAGTTTCGTTACAAAAAATAGTCACAAGCGGGAGCGGGAAGAGTGGCTGAAACGGGTTCTGAAGGATGTAAAAGCACGCGGATTCGAAAAT